>NW_028288831.1:2854247-3171385 GCF_059628265.1 Tinamus guttatus
GTGACAGCTTTTGTCTCATGATAACAAGAACAAGGCCAGGGTCAAACCAGTCTTAGCTTTATTTCATCCCTTTCTTAGGGGATGAGAAAAGTCTGTTTTGCACAGCATCAAAAGCTGTTTTTTTTACAGCTTTTGTGGGACCTTGGGTTACAGGATGAGCAGAGTATGAGCTATAGTAAGCCAAGCATGTTCTGGCCAGCTTGCCTTGGGCACTAACCAAACCCTCTCCCTTATGCCACCTGGGTTAGTGATTTGTCACTGTAAATCACAAACCTGACTGGTCATGGCAACTAGGAGAGCACAAATGGGAAAACTGTCTATGGAGGAGATGTTTAAAGCTTATGAAAATACTCTCCAGAGTTGCAGCGTCTTCACAGCTGAAGAAAGGCCTGGAAGTCCTCTGCACGTGCTCTCTCAGGGACTGCTGGCTCTGGCCTGCAGTGGAGGCCCTTCTCTTTAGCAATGGCAATTCAGAACCCATGGTGCAAGAACAGCATCTACCCCAGTCTTCAACAACGTGCCTCTTCCTCCTACGAAACTGATGGCTACTGGAGAATCCACAGCTTCCTACACGACAGATCCTTGCTCAAGATAAGGGGAGGTCCTGACTCCTAACCTCTCTTTAGGGCCCAGGTTTTAACTCAGCAGCTTTCCCTTACCCAGTGAAATGGCTTTCTGCCTTCCGCGCATAATAGTCTCAGAGATCCCTAAACACAGGCCTCCAGCAGCCAAAAAGTGGGCATCAGGGTCACAGCACGAGCCCTTAGCCTCATGCTGCACAGATGAGCCACTCTACTCTGCACAGAAAGGAGGGGAGTGTCTGCATGGCCCATCTGTGTCTGCAGTCAGACCCATTGGAGTATCTTCAGGCAAGTAACTCTCACAGAAGACTTAGCTGTACTTTTTTTTTAATGCTGGATAACCAGGGCTGAAACCAGCAGCTGCAACCTACTGCAGGTACTTGGGAGGGTGGACAGATATATCCTCAGTAATAAATCCTCCTGAAATGAGACATGCTGGGAAGATACGAATCTGTTCTTGTTGAGCACAGATTACATGGTTGGTCCTCACAACACACTGCTCCTTAGCTATACAACTGTTAAGTCTCCTTCATTATCTGCACACAGTTGGACTAAAGCCACCAGAGCCTTGTGTTTGAGGGTCCATCTTTACTAGGAGATCAACCTACTGCTGATCACCACCACCAGGTTTTCTCAAGACCTGCAAACGTCTGCATTAAGAACACTGTCTACATTGAGAAGTGGAGTTTGAGGGTGCAAGCGTGTTTAGGAATGACTGCAACATGTGTGGTCACAGGCAAGTCAGTTCCCTTGGATAGATGGGAGATAGCAAGATTAAATCTGATGGCAGTCACAAAGGTAACCTGTGCCCCGAGCCTTCCTCCATCCTCCCAGTCCACCTCCATCCTCCAGAGAACCTGCATGGGAGCTGTCAGGAACCACCAAGACCTGGTTACCTTAAAAGCGATGGTCGGCGGACTATGTTCCTACTTTATTTGTGGAACCCAAGCTGCCTTATTATAATAAAACCTAATTAAAGCTGAATTTGGTGAGGGAGGAGCACGTGCTCCCTCTGCTGGCTGTGCAGCTGCAGAAGGCCACTAAACTAATCCGTCCTCTTCATGAGCCACAGCCCTGGCAGCCGGACAGACACGAACCAGCAAAGGGCACTCATGCTTCCTCCTACTATGAAAATCGCAATGCAGCACAGGGTGAGGCTATGAAAGAAGCATGAAGTTCAGCTGCAAATAACTTCTCTGCTTACTTTTAAAGCATCTGAAACCAGCATGTAGCAAAGACTTCTCTCGAATATTTTACTAGAATTTTGCACTGAATTACACTTAATTGCTTATTATAACCTCCCCTTTGTCTGAGGAGTGCAGATTGTAGTATCCCTCCAGAGTGCAGATCGTAGTGTCGTGTAGTGTGCTGAGAACTGCCTTTTCCTGAGCTCCCTGAAATAAATATTTCATTGCCCGTGATTTAATAGCAAGCTGCCACAGTAATTTACATGATTTTGAAAACCAGTTTGAACTCACTGTCTGCAACAGTTTCTTAGAAGCTTGTTAAGAAAGATGCTTCTCCTCTAGCATGTATATAGGGGAATCATTATATAGGGGAACTCATTATATAGGGGAATCTAGAAAAGTTTGTGCATTGGTTTATTAAGCGCACTTCAGGTACTAGAACTTCTACATAAACAACAAAATCAAACAGTAAATCTCCAGGGAACACATGAAGAATCACATGGATTTTGTTAAAAATTCAGTGACTTTACGGACCTGGCTAACACTACCAGTGCCCCTCTAAGAGGAGATTCCAACTTAGCGTTATAAAGCCCTCTCAGCACGTCATCTGCTGCCCGCCAGCTGCAATCCCACAGAGTCCAGTGGAAGGATCCATAGGAAGGACAATCTCTACTGCAACTCTCGTGTTTATCACCAACCACTCTAAACCACAGTACATAACAAAATAGATCTCCATGAGGATACTCACTAATAGGTGCATGCAGTGCCACATGTTCTTGGTAGGGAGTGTAGTA
Source organism: Tinamus guttatus (assembly GCF_059628265.1). Classification (NCBI taxonomy): domain Eukaryota; kingdom Metazoa; phylum Chordata; class Aves; order Tinamiformes; family Tinamidae; genus Tinamus; species Tinamus guttatus. The sequence goes on from NW_028288831.1 coordinate 2,856,810, forward strand.
TTTGTACTGCTTGCCACAGAATTCACAGGTATAATTGCCAGTTTCTGTGAAGATGAAATTAAAAGGAAACAAAATAAAAATCAGAAAGGAGGGCAGTATTCTCTCACATAACCATCAGCTTTTTGACTTGTAACACAGGAACCAGGCAGCTGACAAAAACACACAAAAGCATAGCCCCCGAGCACTGGCAACTTCACTGCCCTATAATTTACCCATAATTTTCCCTAGCAGATGAAATAATTTAAGACAATGTCCAGGCTGATATGCAGTATAAAAAGTCCATAAGAACCCAACAAGTTACAGAGGCTACCCCAAAATACAGTAGGTACATGTGCAAAACAAGGATAAGATCCACTTATAAAGTCTGTATCACAGATAACAAGCTCATATCTTCTGGTTGCAGATAGTGAGTGGTGATGGACCACAAGGACAATTAAATCAGGAAACAGAATTGTTAACTTTGATTCCTAATTACAGAACTTTTATATCGGAATTGCAGATTTCTCTTGCAGAAGGAAGGGCTTTTCTGCAACTACTGTGCTAATTCCTGCACGAGATACTTGAAATAATGCAGTGTTCACAGAACCAATAGCAAGGTGCGAACTGAAGTAAAACCTAGGGTTTTAATCAGCTCTTTCCAAAATGGAGGGGATTTCAGAGGGGTGCCTGGGAAAAGCCTGGTCCTTTCTTTGTTTCGCTCTGCTCTGTTTGATGAATGCGCCACAGACGGCGTGCAGGCAACCACCTGTCAACTCTGCCAGTACAGCTCAAGACCCCCTCTAATTGCTGCCAATTTGCTTTTCTCCTGAACCTCTTCCCTCTTCTCTTGGTAGAGCTCTTGTGCAGAAAACACCACAAGTTGCATTTCTTAGGGCCAGGCTGCTGATGTTGAATGTTCATTTGGATGTAGACACATCCTCCAGCACCCCTGAGGTTGCAGCAGCTCTGCGTAATGCAGCGCTCTGGTTTTCACAGAGACACTCCAGTGAGCGCCAGACTGGAAACCCCGTGTGCTACTTATCTAAACTTTGAAGCTGTGTAACAACTCATACTTGGACCAATCTTTTGAAACGGTTCCGGCTCCTCCTCCTTCACTTCATCGGCTGCTATGACGGCCTGGTCATAGGGGTCTGCAAGAGAACAGAACCGGCAAAGAGCTGACAACACCCCCGGGTTCTCCTTCTACAGCAGCCTGGGCACTGAATGCTCCCGCATGTTTAATGACATTTCAATCTGTAACAAGATTTCAAGGCATGAATTACAAACCCAGTGCCTGCTCTGTCTGACTTGTCCCTCCTCCTCCTCCTCAGATGCTCCAGGAAGGTAGCCCACCGCCCCTTCCAAGCCCAATAACGTACCTTGCAGGCAATTAACGTTCAAAAAGAAAAGTAAAAACTGAGGAAGACTGAAGAAACACATTTCAAAGCCTGATCTCTATTTTCTGATTTTCTTCCAGTGCATTTCCCACCTAAAGACGCTACTCTGTCTGAAAGCGGGCATAGTAATGCAGTTGGCAAGTCAGCTAACAAATACTGATCGGTGACATTTTACCACCTAACAGCGACGCTAGCAGCAAATCAGAACCCACCCATTTTGTAAAATAATTGAATTTATGCCTTGGACAATGCACTAAATCACCAGAGACATGAAACGCCTGCTTCTCTGATTTGCAGAAGCCTGATCAATGGTATGGACAACAAAACCCTGGTATCTACTAGGGCTGGGCATCAACCTACTGGCTGTCCGCTCGGCGGGAGGGAGGGAGGATGCTCCTCTCCCTCTGGAATCAGTGAGAAAACTTCCTCAACTCCTGCAAGGATGGAATCAGGCCTGCTGTGCCTGAAGTACTGAATGCTTGAAAAGGTTGGTGAAATAAAGCACACAAAGGATCTCAGCTTACCTGCCCGGTTTTCTGGGGCCCCTTCCACACTAAAAACTAACACAGAATAGAAGAAGGAAGGGAAGAAACAAAACAAAAATTAAATCCTCTTGAATGGCCTTGTTTTCCTCCTGTATTTCACACACTGCTTTAGCATACTTGAGCCCCCAGTCCCTCCGCTTCCCAGCAGCATCCATACAGGACCTACACGAGCGTGCCCAGCCCTAATGTACACAGACCCTCAAGGCCTTTGCCTTAGCACCGACACAGCCCATGTGAAGTGCAGCTGCACACCTGCCTTACGCTTGTGTTGCCGAGATGCAAACAGCCCCTCGGAGGAATTCACACAAATAGTGGCTTTGCAAAGCATGAGGGGGGCTGCTCCCGAAGCTGTGGCCCTCTCACAACCCTAGGCAGAGCTCCCTGAACGGTGGCTATGAAGACACGTTTCAGACAGGAGCAGACACATCCCTTCTCGCAGTAGTTTTTAGTTCCAGTAACTTAATTTTGGCAGTAGGGATGGAGTCCGCAGTGGTGACTGTAAGAGAACGCCAGCTGTACTTAGAACAGGTTTAGTTAGTCGCACATTCCAGTTAAAACCAGCAAACTTTTCTGGGCAATGCTTAGCGTGCAAAACGTGTGCTTTGCTTAGAGACTCCAGCCACCCCAAACTTTCTGCTTTCCAAGCAGCTACAGCTGAAGGTCTACCAGGCTTCCCTCTGCAGCCACATAGGCAGCAAACCTGACGATGTGGTGGTGGGCGCTGTCGGGGTTCACAGCATCCGTGGGCTCCGAGGCAGGGCGCTCTAGATGCCCAGCAAGTGGATGGAAGCAAGCCAAAGACAGCATGTCTTTCTAGTTCTACTATTTCCCCTGCTTTGGGGAAAAAAAAATAGCATCGCTGCTTCTGGAGCGGGATGTCTGCTCCTGTCCAAGTGTCACCAGCCTAAAGCGCATCTGTCTCACATAGGAAAAACTGGCCTCAAAGGTCCACTGACAATTCTATCGGTTCTCTACAAGAGTGGTTACCAAGAAAGAAAGAAAGACCACATCTCAGCTCTGAAATGTGGTTTCTCACAGAAGAACATGTTAGAAACAATCCTGTGAAGTCAGAAATGAAAGCACCACCAAATCTTGTCCAGTCACCAGCTGGGCGGACAGTTTATTATCGTGAGGCGTTGAGCTTTAGCATATCCATTTTAGCCACGAACCTTAATCCAGACAGGAGGCTTGCAAGGACCCCAGGTCCCAGCAGAGGGTGGTATTTTGATGCGTGCGAAGGGAAGCAGGCCCAGCCGCCTTCCTCCTGCAGCTCTGCCCATGGCAGGCGACACATCCGGGCACGCGCTCCCACAGAGCCCCCTTCGGCCTTCCCCGAGCAACCGCTCCTCACCCTAACGTGACCCAGGGCTGAAAGGGTACTCACCATCGACGGCGTGGAGGTCTCTGTGTTCTTGGAAGCAGCTATAATATTTATATTTTTTCCCACAAATGTCACACGTGTACCTAAAATTGTCTGTAGGAAGAAGAAAAAAGGATGCTTTAGAAGGCTTGAGGTGAACGGCGCGCGCCGCCGGCGCCGCGGCTCGGCGGGCAGCCCCACGCGCGTCCCTCTCCCGGCGCGCTCCCACGCCGAGCTCCACTCCGTATCGACCCCAGCACGCTGCACTGCACGGCTCGAAGCACCTCCCAGGGTTTTATTTCTTAGACGGGCAGTTCTACTCTACAGCTGATATAAAACACGCAGTGCTGAAGGCACCGAGCCAGCAGGCATCTCCAAAACCTCTCTGGGTAGGTCAGGACTACGGTGTGAAAGTGCTGGTCAGGACGGAGGGAAACTGGCAGAACTAAACCCAGTGCCAAGAGTTGAGCTGTTAAGGGGGCAAAGTTGTAATACGGAGCTAAGGTAAGGCCTGGATGTGTCTGCTTGCTCCTGCTGCTTGGTTCTCGCTGCTGCTGCTTACTAATCACTGTGTATAGCCACCAATGTACAGTTGTGTCGATCACGGACAGTTACACAGATCATGTAGAGCCAAACTGTAACAAATCCAAACACAACCAACACTCCAGTACACGAAGGAGCAGGCATGAAGCTGGTCTCACACAGGTTTGTACCCTAGACCCCCCTCCTGTCATTCCAGCAAGAGCAAATGCCCTTCCCCACAGCCATGTTCCCCCTCTCTTCATTCTCCACTGAATCCTGCATTCTTCCAGATGTACCAGCTCCTTCCCATGTCCCTGCTGTTCCAGCAGCCCATGCTCTCCCTGGCTCCATGCCACCGACACATCTATTTCCAGATAGGAGATAAAACACAGGCTTCCCATCCTCGGGAACACTCCCTGGGTCTCCCTTCTCTGCCTGGATGCCAACAGTCACCACCTTCATAGAAACACACCGTGTTTGGAGATCTCTGACTTTCCGTCCAATATGACTGGAACTTATCACGTGGGCAGACTGACAGACGATGGTACTAATGCTGTCCGTTTTGGAAAAGAGACTACAAGCCCAAAATACCTCCAAAAATAGAGTTTTATTCCCCCTGCAGCTCTAACAGTGCCATCTCTTAATTGATCTTTGGAGCAGACGTAACGAGTTTTGTGATGTTAGTCATGTTGCTTTTTATTCTTACTAGATCTGCTGTGTCAGGAGAACTACCTTCCAGCAGAGCCCTTGGGAAGCAGCAGGGAAATGCCGCTGGCACAGCTCAGGTTTTACAGGGAACAGGATCTAGGCTGCCCTATGGAGGTCTTAGGAAACTGAGGAAAGACCCTAAGTGATGCTCGGGCGTGTGGCCCAGGCTGCACGGCTGGCAATGCTGTCAGAGGGGCAAGAAGGGGCGATGCCAAAACCTGGAGATGACTATGAATTCTCTGGGGGTCGGGAATGACTTAGGCTCAGGTAACAGAGCACAGTCAGAGGAAAACCTGAGTCCGGGTGCCACAAATCTGAGAACATCTTTGCTTGTCTGCGTGGTGATTTTCCCCTCTTCCAACAGCCGACACAGATCTTGGCGTTCGGACTGAGACCATAAGTAATCACACTGCTGCAACGGGCAGTGTTTTGCTTGCCAGCTGGCCACGAGGCTATTATAGCCAAAAAGTAAAACACATCAAATTTGCACAGCCATAAAGGATCTTAATCTAACGTGTTTTACCTTGCAGTAGGAGGAAGCTAGGAGCGTAACTAAAAACTACTGCGAGCCCACAGAGCAGTTGCTTTTCAGTAAGATGCAGTTGCATCTCAGTTGTTTGTGTTCATGTAACCAGCCAATTAACAAAGTTAAAGTCTTGTTTATTTTTAGCTCTTTGACTCGTGCCTTCACACACACCAGAGCTGCATAGTAAGCAAGCTTTTATTTTGCTTCTTAATAATTTCATTTATTAAAGAAATAAATATTTTAAACTATCATGCATCAGCACAGGCTAAAAGCTCACTTGGGTTCATCACTGCAATCCATCAGTTTACAGTTTCAACACTAAATGAAGAATCAATTTCCACCCTTTTATTCTGTTAGGCAGAGTGGAAGTAGAAGCTATGGTGCTCTATCACAGAAAATGCCAAACAGAGTGAGTGTTAAACAGGTGGTCACCATAACTTTACTATCTGTAACTTAATCAGAGCACCTAGATTTTCCTAGATCTAGGAAATTTCTAAGAAGTCTGGGCGGAATAAGTGAGACAGAAACTAGGTCCATGTAGCCAGATGAAAAGGATTCTCTGCTCAGCCAGGCGCCGCTTAAGGAAGAGAAGGAAGATTAGCGAAATGCTAAGAACATTCAAGCAATAAAAACACTGGTGGGTCACTGAGAAGATACTAACATATCATTCATATTCATTATATAATCTTATGCACTCTACTTCTGGGGTCATGTAACAGCATTAAATCTCTAGATCTACCCAGAAGCTCTCCAATAATCAAAAGAATCTAATTATTGCCAGTATCTGTGTACCTGCTGCGGAAAAATAGAATCAATCTTGGCAGAGAAAATTCATAACATGCCACCACTAATAGGCCCCACATTACTGGGCATCCCCCAAAAAAGAAAGCAGCTTTGTTTTTCAAGTGTAATGAGATGGGTGGGTAAATTGTAGTCCAAGATGAAGGCTAATTCTTCAAAGGAGTACCAAATACTGAGCACTTTCAGTACCTCCATTTGGAGAAAGCAAGCTAATATGGTCTTAATTTGGAAGAGAAGTGCTCAATAAGTGCCAAAATTTGACCAAAACTAAATACTAGGAAAACCACAGCACTAGGACATCATCTTGCAGATTCACAGACATGATTAGTGGCATCCTCTGCAACTTTATAAAGAGCGTGCGGCTCATTTTAAGTGTCTGGAACTTGAAGAAGCCCCTGCTGGGCATGATCACTATCTTCCTTCCTTATGCAGCATGGGGAAAATGAAAATATAACAGAAAATGTTAAATTAACCACATACTCCTGGAGAAGAGGGTTTGCTCATCTGGTCAGGGTACCATTTTCCCTAAGAAGGACCAAACTCCAGAGATGATTATGGTGAAGCATGACATTATGAGGAGAAACAAGAACCTGTTCCACATGGTATAGGTACTAATCCCTTCCTCTGCTCTTTAAGGTAACACTCAGCAAAAGATGGCATGCGTTGGAAACAAGAAGGTTTAAATGCACACACCAAACTACAGCATCACCTGTTAACAGGAAAAAAAGGGCAAGCAACAAACTTGTTTCCAGACAATTGCTTCCCAGATGCTAAGGACTGACAGGCCTATATGGCAAACATAACTTTTTCCGGGTACCCCAAGAAATAACTACACAAAAGCTGGAAGCTTTTTGCCATTTGACTTACAAGTGCAACCTCACTCCTCTAGATCAGTGCTCAGCAAATGCTGCACCTGCAGGATCTCTCATGTGAGTGACCTCAAAACAATCAGACCACTAGCAAGAAAAGCAGCAGAAATCAAGACAAGACAACCCTCTAGACAGCGTATCTATCTTCTTTAGTGGGGTTTAAGTAATACAGTTTTTGGTTTATTTTTTATATAGGAGATCTGTCAGATCCAATAATTAAAAAAAAATTAAAGCAACAGGAGAGGGCTGTGCGACCACAAACCTGGCAAGATCCTACAGAGATCCTACATCTGCACAGAAGGACATCCTCAGATGCCAATCTCACCTGTTTTTCTTTTTTTCTGGAAGGTGAAGAGGGACAGAAAGAAGGTTTGGCAGGTTGATGTGACAACAAAATAGCAGCATCATCTCTCCAGCCATGGACAGCAGCTTGCCAGGCAGTCTGAGAGACACTGTGATGCTCAGTTTCATGGTCTTCAACTGTTTCCTGAAAACGCATGGGCAGATACTGGAGTCTGCAAGAGTCCTGCTGGTGATAAGCACAGTGAGCTGCACTGCCCAGGCATGACTGCCAGGGGAGGCACCAGCTCTCCTGGGATGCCTGCCTTACTGCGGAGAGCTATGGGCAACTCCAGCACTCTGGCGAAACCCTCAGGCAACCACCTTGACCAAACCACCTGCTTCAAAGAAACAGAACAGACGGGACACGTCTGGGACAGGTGCCACACGTTTGCCACGGGGCGACAAAGACTGGCCCCCCTTCCAGAACCACGTCCAGGGCACAGACCTGCCCAGGCAGCCTCCTCAGGGAGGACCCGGGGGAGCTCCTGCTTCCGTACAACCAAGCAGGGTGAGGAAAACCCCGGCAATGCTTCCTCACGTGCTTCTGGGGCTACCAGCCCAGGGCAGCACAAAGACGGCTCCGGAGAGGGGCTGCACCTTTTCAGCAGCCACAGGGAATCTTGGAGGGATGGACACGTTTCTGGCTTCCTGGGCTAGCAGGATACTCCCCGCGCAGGTTCAAGGTTGTTCCTTTGACCTACCATGTTCTGGGGCTTCCTTCTAGAAGCTGGGCTGGCAGCGGGGAGAGAGAAAATGTTTCTTGCCTGCAGACCTCCCCCTGCTCCACCTGCAAATGTTGTTACGAGATTTACACCTGCATTTTACAGTTCAGCAGAGAGATGCCAGGAAAATCAGTTTCAATACACATCAGAGCTCCGCTTAGAGGTGTCTAACAGCAAAGTTCCTTGAAAAGGGAACAGGAGCGAGCCCAAAGTCAGCAACAACTCCTTAAGAGGATTAAGGTATGCAGACTTACATCAGTGAGGATTAAATAATTGCAAAATCCAGAAATTTGGAAAGGGTAGAAACCCTCACGCACAATGGCACAAGCCAGCTCCTAACTGGTGGGGATTAGTAAAAAACCTTCCCCTGGCCAACAACTCCAAAATCACTCTCTTCACGGTCCCTTGTTACCTATCCACAACCACTTGGACCAGGTAACTGTGAGAAACGCAGCAGAGTCGCAGATGTCCACAGGCCTGGCCTAACATGGCCATTCCTGCGCTCCTGGAAGGGGATCCTCAGGCTTCAAACAAGCCGAGAACAAGACTACAAACCCTCACACATTTGGGCCAGACTCCCTGAATTTACGGACAAAGGGTCCAGGCTCTTAACTCAGCGCTGGGTTGATTAATGGCTAAGTGACAAGCCAGGGGACATGGTGCCACGGGCTCGTGCTCAGCTCCTCTGAACCGGTTCAGAGCTCAAACCCGACACCAAAAAGCAGCCGTTGCAGACACGTTTGGTAGCTACAGGATCAGCTTCACCGTAAAGGGCTTCCCAACTGCTGTTGAGGATGTGACCAGCGCATTGTGCACTGCTGCGTCCAACCTCTGCGGCGGCTGCTTGTACTGGCACAACACACGTTTAAACACAGACCATCCTGGGCTTTATGAAATCCTGCCACGTTCGGAAACTTGATGCCAGACTGCCAGGAAATTCCACACAAAAGGGAACATCCTGAATACGTTTCTGAAAGAAAGCTCCCTGCTTTGGGAAAGCCTGACAGTCACAGATTCAGAGCGGCTGTTTGCTTTGCCTTTTTTAAAATTCTTTTTAAAATTTGGGGGAAAGGTTTTGTGGGTTCCACTCACTGAACGTCAAGAGAGAAGAGAGTCTCCATGCTGCTACACATTAATGAATTCCCTTCTCCTGCTTGTTTCCCACTTAAAAATATCTTAATATTGAGTAAAAACACTAGCTGAGGCAGCAAGTATCAGTATCTTAAAGTGACCATATTATGGAGCTTTGCGTCCCCAAAATGAGCATTATGAACCCCGATATTCAGATCCATGACAGGATTCAGACACACCAGAAAATATAATTAACACTGGCAGATACTTTTGCATTCTGATGTCACTGCAGGACAATGCTGAATTCTTTTTTAGTTGCATTGTAAATAAGGGTAAGCTAAAGAATGAAGAAGAGAGAGTGATAACGTGCAGCAGGAGCAGGAATTTGACAAAGAACAGCATTAGTCTTGATTAAAAAAACAGATGCACTTATATATACCTAACTTGATTTTTAAATATATTTTTAAATAAATATTTTAAATACATGCATATATATATGTAAAGGATGCAGAATTTCCCTCATCACGGAGCTATGAACACAATAAAGACAATTCTATTCTACACTCTTTCAGGAATCAAAACGGCTTGGCTGAGAACATACACTACTGAGGCCACAATTTTACAGAGTAAATAGCACCACACAGAGCATCCCACAAAGGAAAAGCCAATCTCAGCTTGACTTTTTTCCCACTGCTTTGGCTTTGACAAGAGACTCTGGCTTTGCTGGGATTTCCAGATGGGGATTCACGGGTAGCATCACTGCCTGGACTACAAAGTAGAAATAAAGGGGATACCTAAATGTCTCAGTAGCACTGGGGAGCTAAAGAAAAGAGCCAAAATAAAATAAACTCGAAATGAAGGATACAGAATCCTCCTCACTATAATTTTCTAAGATAATCCAGACCTCTAACCTTTATGTGCAGGCCAAGAAGAGGTGGTTTTAAGAAGGTAATCCTTGTGTTACTTTGCTTTTCCTAGTTAAAAAGAGCTTTCAAAGTGAAAACAGTGAGAGGTCGGGTGAGGCAAGCAGGATTTAGTCAGCAGTATGAACCACTGCATCTTTTGGTTTTCTTCTTAGCTTGCAAGTGATTAGGAGGTAGTTTTCAATAAAGCACAGAGAAAATGCTTAGGACGTTTCGTTGTTTGTGGGCTCTTCAGGTTTAACATTGCTGAAATGCCAACCCGCGGCTCAGCAGAGAGAAGTTCAGTCTGAAAGAGGAATTCAGAATAAGGAAGAATATTGGTGTTCATTCGCATTTCTGTTGCTACATTTCAAACGAGGCTGGAAAGTGGAATTTAGATCACTCCCTAATGAACAGAAGCGGAATGTTTTTCAATCTTCGGGAAAGCTATCCTGGCATTTTCAGGACAAACTGATGAATGAATGGAACAGTTGGGGATTACTAAAATTCTTACTCTTGTTTTATTAGAATAAATGTCTCTCCATCAATTTTGCTGCCTAAGAGATTTTTTGCAAAGACTTAACACCCAGATGCCCATAAACACTTTCTAAAGGGCCAGTATTTAAGAAAGAGAGAAAATCTTAAATCTTATGTGTGTATTAGTAATTTTCTGCAAAAAAATCATGTGAAATTAATTAAAGACAATTTTAAAACCTCCTTTTCTAAAATGTAGCACAAAGACTGCACACAGCGATGGGTCCTTCCCAGAGCTGTGGAACGGCAGTGCGTGGCGGACACCACACCGCCAGTGCGACTGTATGTGTGTCACCCGCCGGAGCACACTGGGAATGGCGGTAAGGAAAGATCCTCGTGGCTCTCAACAGGCTATGCAAGTGGGAACATCTAGAGGGAAGCCCTGCTGAACAGTTAGGCCAGAAGAGAAAGATCAAATGCATTCTACTGAAAAGCAAAGATGGGAAACCAGCTACTTTCGTAGAATCATTATGGTTGGGAAAGACCTTTAGGATCGAGTCCAACCCTACACCCTTCCACACCATGCTCCTGAATGATGTTCCTAAGTGCCTCGTCCACACATTCCTTGAACATCGCCAAGGATGGTGACTTCCCCACTTCCCTGGGCAGCCTGTTCCACACTCTCCGTGCAGAAATTCTTCCTAACGCCTAACCTGAACCTCCCCTGCTGCAACTTGAGGCCATTTCCTCTTGTTCTATTGCTTGTTATTTTGGAGAAGAGATTGACCCCCCAGCTCACTACAACCTCCTTTCAGGTAGCTGTAGAGAGCGATAAGGTCTCCCCTGAGCCTCCCCTTCTCCACACTACATAACCCCAGCTCCCTCCGCTGCTCCTCATAAGGTCTGTGCTCCAGCCCCTTGCCCCGCTCCGCTGCCCTCCTTTGCACACGCTCCATCAACTCCATGTCCTTCTTGCAGCGAGGGACCCAAAACCAAACACAGTGTTCGAGGGGCGGCCTCAACCCCAGCAAACACTGCTCAGGCAGCGGTGGCACTAGGTTGGCACTAGCAAACACGCTCCCATACAAGCCCACCACTGCAGGAAGGACGGAACACAGTTCTGGCTCTAGGGTCAAAATTTCCTGCCCACTGTAGATACCAGAACATATAGGCCCAAGTTCCTTGTTATTTCCTTAGTGTCCTCTTCCTGCACAGAAATTTATCATTCATGGTCTCAGCCCACCGGTCATTTAAATTTGAAGATGAACATACTCATCTGCAGGAGTTGGGAAATTGGGAATCTAAAGAGACTTCCCCTACTTAAGATGCAAACACATTAGAAAAATAATATCCATTTTTACAGCTCTCCCCAAGGAGCAGCGGCATTATTAAATAAGAACACTGGAAAAATTAATCACACAGTTGTAAATGACTAACCATTCGCGTTAACATCTGTGTGTGGGTGTACGTGCACACACACACAATTTGCATTAGACTTTTAATTGTGTAAGGTATTAGTCAGCTTTACCAATGAACTCGCCAGCCTTGGCTCTGCTACCCTCAAAAAAAGGAAAGGAAATCAAAAGCTAAAATTTATTATAATGAAACATTAAGGTTGCAAATTTGAACATTTAAACTTAATCAAGAAGTGCAGATCATAAAGGTCTTCTTTAATCTTAAATTAACATTAACAAGCTGTTTGCACATCTTTGCACTGCTGGTCAGAACACTAAAATCTCCATATCTGCATGTGTAAGAGCTGGGCAAGAAAATCTTAATTTCTGAATATATTAATTTCATGGTTTAAAATTCACCACCCTCCCAATGCTTTTGCTCATACACTGCATTAGCCTTGCATTTGCAAGACGTATTCTAGCCCACATCCTTGCTTCTAACCTTTTACTGCTTTTCAAAAAAAAAAAAAATCACTTTTAGTCTAAACTTTCTCATGCTTAGTCAGAGCCCAAAGGGAAATACATTTTTAAAATATCAGGCCAATCATTTTTTATTTATGGGGTTGTGAAATATTTACTATGTATTCCATTTTGGGAAAAAAAAAAGGCATTTTTCTTTCTCCTGTAACTAAACAATATCACACAGTAGAGAGACGCCTTCCTCATGGATGTTGTTTTGTACATGGAGGATGAGTGTGAACATATTTGGCTAAGAAACCAGACAAAAAAAATCATTTTATTCCAAGCCTACAACATCCTTAGAGTCAGAGGAGGGTTAGTGTCCCTGTGTGGCACCTAATGTCCTATGCTGCTGGCCCAGCACTCAGGCATGAGCTAGTGCACACGAGCAAGCAGGAAACACAACTGTGTTCCAGTTACAAAAGAGTCCCCTCCTGACCCGTCAATAAATGGATGTGGATTGTAGGCAGCTGCCAAGCACCTGCAGAAAATCCCAAACTAAAACGTACCTCGCACCGAGACATGAAAGCTTTGCCATGCCCAGGCACTTGATAAGGGGGAGAGATCTCGCAAAGACAAATGAACTTGGACATCATCACAGCGCACCCGCTAAAGCAACGTGCCACCAGGCAGGGGCGCAGGAAGCCGCCGTGCCCCGCGCGGGCTGCCCCGCGGCACCAGAGCCACGAGCTTCCCCCAGCCTCCAGCACGTCCCTCTGAACCGGGACGGCAACAGCAGTCCAGCTAGTGCTCCGAGAGCCCCAGGGACACCAGGCTGCCCCAGCCTGCTTCACCACGCTGGGACTCGAGGGACATCGAGTGGCTTTGAATGACATCTAGTTTGATATCACTTCGGTATATAGATATCTATGCTTAAAAGCAGTTATTTTTAACTCTGACGCAGCAGCAGATACTGCAGCATTTCACGTCCTTCCTTGGCATTTGCTCCGACGCGTCACTGCGCGTAGCAGAAAGCTCCACTCAGCTTTTCCTTCCCTAGCTGGCACTGGCAGGACTACCAGCCCCAGAGCTGAAAACATCCTTCGCGTTTTGTTAACAGCAAAACGCTTGTGGTCGCTGCAAGAGGAGGTGGTCCCTGGAGAGCAGGAAACAGTGCAGCTCACCAGTTCCTCAGGCTCCTTCCGAGGGCCAGCTTTGCCTGGACACACTCTCTTTCAGCCTTCATCTCATCCATCCTGGAATAATTTCATATTGTGATGCTTTGGGAAAAAAATGCTTTTCGGGATGTACAGAATAGACCTAAAATCATCATGCAATATCCACAAACCACTTTTTTTTCCTGCTCTTGCATTAGGAAAACACAACAGGGAGATCTGCAATGTTGGGTAAATATAATTACCTGAGCAATGGTAATGCTAATTTCCAAAAATTCTTCGCAAACAGGAAAAAGAAGCTCCAAAACAGAACAAAGGCCAACAGCCACACAGGAAAAAAAAAAAAAAAGAAAAAAAAAAAAGAAAAAAAAAAGAAAAAAAAAAGATTTTTCAGAAGATTTGGGATCAATCATGACTTTGTGGGATTCAGCCCAGAAACTTTCAAGCTATGGCGCTGGCCACAGCAAGCACATGCCTTGCATAAATGGGCCAGGAAAGTTGTTCCCATTTTTCTGCTAGAATTTAAGGCATTAGTGTAGGAGGCTGCAGGGCACTGCCGGGGAAGGGGTGGCTTGGGCTGAGAGAGGGGCTTTGTACGCCCGGCTCACGGGGCTGTTCCTGCAGCGATGGAGTGTCCAGGAGCTGCCTGCGAGGAACTCTGGAGCAGAGGGATCTGCCTTTGAGAAAGGGCACAGAAACCCAGCCCAGTCCCTTCAACAGAACTACCCGTGAACAAAAGCAGGAGATGGGAGACAGGAAGAACAGGCTCTACCAGAAAAACAATCATTAGTGGTCTTCAAACCTCCAGAAAATGTCACACAACTGCCACAGTAACACACTGCGGTGCTGCTAAGAATGAAAGGCAGCAGAGTATCCAAACTAGGTTATTTTAGCAGAATTTCTTTTTCATGCTGTTTTCCTGGACAGCACAGGAAAAGCAAGCGGCTGGTGGCAAGCTAACAGCCTGACCAAGCAAATTTCACCCCCCTGGCTAGTACAGCCTCTGAGCACTGCCCGTTACTGCACTGCTAGACCTTTGTTTTGGTGGTCCTCAAGTTGGAACCAGAGCAGGAGAGAAAAGCAAAGCACGTTGGCAACAAGCTCCGCCGGACCCAGCAAACCCTGCACACTGCTTCCCAGTTTGTTTGTACGGTATCAAACCCCTCTGCAAAGTTACCCACGGCTCGCCCCTGCAAAAGGCTTTAAAGGGCAAGAGCCTAAGTAGCAATACTTTATTTACTATCATATGGTATCTTTAAGGCAGATATTAAAAGACTGCTAGGTAAGTAGTAGTCAAGCGAATGTCAAGACTGTGTGTTGCCAGAGCAAACTTAATGCTAATCCAATAAAGCAAAGACACTAAAAAAGGAAGTAGACAAAGACTTGGAAACAACGTCTACCCACTCCACAGGCTGAACTGAGATTTCGTGGACAACCATAAAACTCACAGTCTAACTTTGCACTCTGCAAGTCAATTATGGTTACCCTGCGTATGTTCTTGGACCCAATTTTCTCTTTCCTATTAAAAAAAAAAAAGAATAATACTGCCAAAATCCAATAGCCTGAATACTACAGTCCATGACGTGTAGCAGAGTTGCAAAACTAACTCGAACGGAACGGGAAGCAGAAGCCTAGTGCTTTCTGGAGAAAGGGATCAGGGAACCGTATTAGGTGACCAGTAACGAGCTATCAGAGAGTGTCCTGGATTTTCTTCCGAAGCAAAGAGCAGCTGGCAGAACAGGCACTGCCACGGGCAGCACTGCTGATAGTGCAGCTTGTACAACGGTGTCCCCAAACTACGACACCTGCACGGAGCACAACCTGTGTCAGGCCCCAGCACAGCGCACGGACCGGTGTATGCCCAAGGTGACGCTTCCCAAAGCCATGGCCCTGGCGCGCTGTCCTTGTGGGCTCCCCTGCTTGCCAGTGTTTTTGTTTAGCTCTATCTCAGGTTGCCAAGAATTCCCTGTGGAATGCAAGCAGCAGGAGGGAGACTGTTTTTTACAGAGTTTGTCACTCCAATAAATATGAATGGAATTTTCATGGAGAATGAAAGGCTGCAGCTCTAGTCCAAACACCTTCTCCCTGAGGAGTTCCAAAAACCAAAAGAACAGACATAAGAGCATCTCAGAAAACGCATGCCAGGCCCTTCTATGGGAACAGTCCATGACCAGGTGCCTAGGAATAAATATCAAATACTGTATTTTTGATCTCCTCCCTTCCTCTCCCCTGCCAGATAAAGTTTAAAGGTTAAACTAGCCTTTTTATTAACATATTAACACTGTGGGTTGCACTGATTTCTTCTCTCTACATTTGGGAATTCTGGTGCTGGACCCTGAGACAAGGCCAGGAAAGTAGCTCCCCAAACTATGTGCATTGTCCCCAAAAGCACATCCTATCTTCAATACCACATGTGTGTCACTTGAAGAATGGTCTGCAAGAAACAGAGTCACAGAGAAACAAACTATAGACTAAAAACTCCAAATGCTAACAAGAACCAACTAAGTGCAATAGTTTTCCCTCAACAGAGCCTTCACAGCTGGGAAGTCTAAATACCAACATTTGTCTTTGAGTAGGCAGTGACAAACCAACTGGCCTCAGCTGTGTCCCTGCACACCCCATAGCTCTGTGCTTCCCTTCCCTAGGGATCACAGCCAGGGATTCCTGCAACAGAAGCACCTGAAGGCCTGGGCCTTCAGAGCTTCACCCTCCATGTCCATCCTCTCAACCAGCCAGGCACAACAGAGACCCGCCGTGGCCAAACGCCGACTTCGTCTTCCAAGAACAAACGTTACCCGCTCTTGGGTAAGTCACTCTGCACCGTGTAGCCAACAGTCAGTACTGCTGTATTCCTTCTGGAACTAAGCCAGAGACCCCTGGCTATGCTGTGGAGATGCAGCATCTCAGATGTCCTCCCCACTCTACACAGAAGCTGCCTTCAACAAAACACCTCAGGTGCCCATCAGAGAAGACAGGAGTAACAGCTGACTCCAAAAAGTGCCCATGGAGATAACTTGAAAAACTTTTACAAACTTGCAGGTCTAGCCCTTGGAACTGATGCCATGGATCATGGCCAGGGAAGGGATAACCTCATCAACACCATTTTAGGAGAGATGCAATTTATGCCCCAGAGTGCCAGGGAGAGGCAGATAAGAGAAAACAAGACCTTCCTACATCCCTTAAACACTGAGGAATTTTGGAAGAAGGCAGGTAACTGTGTCTACACAGCCAAGGTTATCTGAAAGACTAGAAGTTCCCAACAAGACACAAATAGCAAAGGCAGATTTGAACAATGCAAACATCTGTAATAAAAAGGGTGTAAACAGCCAAATTGGATCACATGGGAATAGCAGTGCAGCAGCAAGCAAAACAAAAATAGCAGGAAAGGAAAGATAAATAAAAAAATGCCTAAAATACATGAGGAGCAAACAGACCGACATGGAAACAAGAGAGCCACTGAGTGCAAAATGGAGAAGAGCTGCGTGGAGGCAGCCAGGGTAGGTCAGGGATTCAACGCAGACCCTGAAGGGAAGGCCCAGGATGGAAAGAAGGCGGCTGAACTATTCTATCACAGCAACAAGGTGGGGGAAAGAGGAAGACATTTTTGTCAGGAAATTACAAACATCTGCGCTCAGAAAGTACAGCATTGTTTGAGCAACTTCGCGTAGAGCTGGAAGGCAGGTGCCACAGGCCTGTTCTTCACGGAGGTGGAGGGCTGTGGTGAACCAGCCTCTCCCCAGCCTACCCCTGTCTCCCTGGTATATGGCTTGGGTCCGCCAGCAGCTCTTCAGCCAGGAGAGGGTTTTGGGGGATAGCAATGAGTGTGGGCAGTAAAAAGCACAAACGATAACTCCTGTATCCTGGTAAGGGACCAGATTCCAGCAGTCCTACAGGAATCAAAACAAAGTAATTTCTGCCTTCCTTGCTGCTCCCTGCTTCTTCTCCTGTTATCAAGTGCCTCCTCCGAAGCCTGGTGTACAGAGCTACTACTTGTAGCTGTTGTCTGCTCCCAGTGATTTTTCTCTTTGTCGCTTCTGTTCTCTCCAGCTCACCATGATCCAGCCACAGGAGAGTGAATTTTGTCCATATTAATCCCTTGATGGCTCAGTCAGCACAGGCTTTGCCCATGTAGCAGGGCCACAGGCCCTCACCTTTTCCCTTCCATCCTTTGCTCTGCTTCATCTTTCTCAGCCCAACCATGCTCTCTTGACAAGGCAGAGGTGGCAATGGGGTCCTCTGGTGGCAACACCTCTCTGCCTCTGCTTCCAAGCTGGACTATGAAGGAAACTACCTCCAAAACCCGAGCAGCAGGGACAGGCAGGCTGTGCTCCAGACCCAGAGCGGCCTGCGCCAGCCTGGCTGCCTCGTCCACGCTCCCTGCTCCAGCCCGGACCACCCTCGGCTGAACTCGCCCCGTCTTCCCCGTCTCAGCAAGGAGGGTCCCAAAACACGTCTCAAATCCTACAAGTCCTGATTGCGCCGGGGCCCTGGCAGCACCTACTCGCTCTTCCCGCACAGCAACGGTTACTAAGCCGCCTGGGGAGAGGCTGGCCGTCCTGCGGCCGCGCTCGGGCCACCCGAGGTTCCTCGCGCTGCTCATGGCGGCCGCAGCAGCCAGGCCCGGCCCCGCCGTCCCCGCGGCGCCGCCATCCCCGCGGCGCCGCCGCCCTCTGCCGGCCGAGCGGCGGCGCCGCAGCGGGCGGCCCTGGGCGCGGGGGCCTCGCGCTCGCGCCGGCTCCGGCTCCCGCGGCCCCGCTCCCGCCTCGCGCTCGTACTTACTGCCTTGTGAGGCTCCTTCACCTGAGGCAGCTTCAGTGTCTGCAAAGAGAAAGAGCTGCACTTAGATTTGGCGGCGGGCCGAGTCCGTCTCCTCCGGCCGCCTCCTCCTGCGCAATGCCCCTGCCCGAGCTGATGGGTACAGGCTGCCAGCCGCTCCTGGGCAGCTGTTTTTAAAACACGGTTCCCCGCAGCTCCTAAGGAAAGACACTTGCTCACGTGCTTCCAAAACCTGGGAAGTTTTCCTGTTTTCTGAACTGCCAGAGGCTCGTTTGAAACGTGGTGGCTGCCACGTCCCTGCTTGGAGGCGGCCCGACGAGATAGCGCATCCCGGCAGGTCACAGTGTCCGTCACGCTGGGGTCTCCCTCTGCCAGCGAAAGCCCCGGCCAGCCCTGCGGCCTCCCCAGCCGGCCCAGGGCCGCGGCGGAGCCGTGCGAGCGGCCTGCACAGACGCATCCCCACGGGCTCCTCGGGGGAGCTCATGAACATGCACTCGGTGTTTGCTCCTAGCTGAAACTGCTACCGTGCTCTACGGCTGGGTGAGCGCTGTCCACCCGGGAGGAAGAGTGAGCCCAGGTGGGAACCGTCCTGCCACGGAGCCTCCACGCAAGGCCAGGCGAGCGCCAGCGGAGGCCTCTGCGAGGCCAGGCCACCCTGCTCTTAGAGAGGACACGGTGAGAAGATGGGAGAGGACAACGCGTGTGGTTGCGATAAGCACAGCGCACACCAGGCGACTTCCAAGACCTACAGAAACGCGACGGGCTGAGCTGCCGCCTGGAAAGCAAAACCTAGGGTTAAAAGCCAAGGATGGTGAATGATTCAGATTTCCTGGCCATGTGAACTGCTTCATATTCTTCCTAAACTGCATACATGGTATGTCAGATTATCCAATAACCCAACTACACTTCAAAATATTCCATTTGTGCCTCAAGATCATGTCAACATTACTATGAAACTCACAGCTGTGGAATTTCACAGCATTTTTTATTTTAAAATTTGCAACCTTAAGTAATTAACACCATTTGCATTTAATTTCCTTGCTGTTTCTTAAAAAATAATACAAAATAATGGTTAGGTTTTGTGAGTTTGTAAATTTGTGCACTTCTGCTTTATTAACCTGCTTGAAGTATGCAACTAATTTGGTGCAACTTCATAAACTGAAGAGCCAGATTAGAAATCTTCAACACTGAATGCAAAACCTACACCACCAGCCCCCTTTATTTTTCCACAGCTGCTACGTGTTTCAATTACCACCTATCACTCCAGGAAAGAGCTAGTTTTGGCACAAGGGAATTCTGCAACGTAGTGTCATGGTGTTCATAGACAACAGTGTAAAGAAACCATAAAAGACTTGTACTGCATATGCACCAGGCCACTTTCATCATTTAAACTGCTTTAAAAAAAAGTATTTTAGTCCACCTTAAAAGGGATTAAGCAACATGCAAAGATTTAAGGAGCAGCTATTTTTGAACTATATGTATTTAAAAAGGTTGCTAGTCATCAGATCGACTGAAGTCTTAATGAATAATAGAAAAAAATATGGCCAAACAGCTCACTCTAAATCACCTTTGGGCTGAGACCAAGTAATTACAGCTTTAGAACAAAAGAGTGACTTCTGAGAAAGTTGCAGGGAGGTCAGCAGAAGAGTCAGAATGCAACCAGAAAAGTCGGGAAAAAGTCAAGGGAGAAAAAAAAAAGTTACCTCCTGAATCTTGATTAACTTTGTTTCTAGATCTCCTGCTGCTGCTGAGTGGGAAATCGATACTGTAAAAGAACAGCAGCCTGTAGCACAGCAGGGCAAATGAAACCCCCTCTCCTCCTCCCCAAATGATTTATTCAGTAGCAATAATCATACCAATCAAACCTAACTTTCTTGAGTAGAAAGGCACCATCTTGCTTCAAGAATGGTTCTTTCTCTATCAAATTTCAGCTTCTTACCTCAAAATCATTTTAGTGCTAGAGCCGCTCTAACTCAGACTCCAAAAATATGCACAAGGAAAAAAATATTTTTCTGTATTCAGAGAGTTTGAACTATTTCTCTTCATAGTTTGGAAATTAGGCAAAAACTGTTCATGGAGAATACCAATCCAAAACTTGAAAACCTTGCAGAAGTTTTTAGATCATCAAACAACTGTTGAAATAGAAACTTTGGCTGCAGAAGTCAATTAAACTCTAGCACATTTAGCACTACTCTAACGATGCTAAATTTGACCCTGAGTTGATGCACCCCTGAAATATAACTGAGAGCTGCACTATTCATAGGGAGGCAACAGATTACACTATATAGATTTTAGATTACATTAAATAATGTAAATAAAGAAAAACAACTTGAGCAAAATCATCATTCAAAATCATCAGAAAAGCTTATCTGAAAACAGAGAACTTCCACCAATTATTATACCAAAAGTGATATATCCTGCGAGGGTTAAACTTTGGTCTTGCTATTTTCTTTCATTGGCATTCTGAAGAATTCTCCTTTGGGTAAAAATTTTCCTTCCTTGGCCTCAGTCCAGCGGTTTTAAAATTTACTCCTTGAAAGGCTAATAAACTAATTCCAGCCATTTTTGAGCTATCTAAAAGTGAAATAATTTCCCTGACTTAAAATACACGGATGTTTTGCTGCTGATGTTGCTTAAATACAAACGATACAAAATAAAAATTTCTCGATGACTAATTCCTGAAGGGAATCCAACCCTTTTTAATGGCTTGGAAAAAAAGAAAAAAAAAAAGGCCCACGCAGCCGAACAAAAGGCGCTGGCAGGAGCAGCCTGTTAAAGCTTGGGCTCCATGTGGGCAAAGCAGGCCCGTTTGCTCAGGCTGCAGCCCGGCCAGCGTCTACCACAGTCACCACCAACGTGCAGCCTTTCTGCTCCTGCTGAACTTGAGGGCGCTGCAGGAGGAGGAAGGAACCCCGACCCGGCAGGACTGCAGAGGTCCTCACAGAGGAGTCTTTCAGGTCTGTTGCAAAACTACATTTTATCTTTTGTGCCTTTTGAGGAAGCAAAGGGGAAAGACCACAACCTTCTCTTTCTTTCCTTGATGCAATTTCTTACCTACATTTCTGAATCTTGGAATAAAGATTTACGCAGGGTTTCCATGCCTTAATTTCAGCTTTCGTTATTCAATTTTCAGTTCTCGATTTTCAGTTCTTGATCGAGAGCTGCCTCAACCCCTCGCAAGTGCCAGCTACCAGATTGCTCCCTAAAATTCCCTAGCGATGCTGAGCACCCCTGGGAAGGCTCTATGAACCACAACCAGGCCCCATTTTCCAACAGAAACCGCTCATTCCAGAGCGCAGACAAGAAAAATTTCAGCCTAAAAGGAACGAAGTCTCCTCCAGCACAGCTTCTCTACCATGTAGATTTAGAGAGGAAGCAGATGCTGATTTTAAAACAAAACAAAAAACAGGAAATTTCTCTTGAAACTAATTAAAGATAGCTGTAATTTTTATTCTCTAATGTGATCATGAGTATAGGATTCTTAATGTGGAACTACATAGCTCAGAGAATAAAAAGAAATGCAAATTTTGTGAAGTTTTGCACAGGGAAAAACAAGCGACTAACAAGCGTGAGCTACGAGAAGGGAGCGGGTGAGAAAACTCCCGTCCACGAGCCCTGAGGAGGCAGCGCCAAGGGAGCTCTACAGCTCCAAACCTGTAAGGGCGCCATAAAAATAGAAAAAACAAAGATTAGAAATAATTCCAATTCTAAGTGGAGAGCATTTGGGACTTCTGCTACCTCCCAGCTTTATGACAGAATAGGCATTGCTGAATGATGTAGGAGTTTAGTTTTCCTGCTTCCCAAGTAATTCCAATCATCCCAATTACTTCCCAAGTAATTCCAATCATCAAGTTTAGACCCATCTCTTCTCCCAAAGGCCAAAGCCTCACGACCACCCGCTCTGTCCATCCGCAGGTGGGTTGAGTCCCGCTAGTGACAAAGAAAGCTCAAAGCAGAGCGAATCACCAAGGACCACTCCAGAGGAAGGGGAAGAACAGGTATCTTTCAGCAAGCAGCAAAGAAGTATTTCGACTTGAGACAGCACCCAAAAAGCACTGGAAGAAAGAACCTGTGGAAGGAAAAGAGCCCCTGAGCTTGCTGCAGCTACTCTGATGCTAAACTGGTGACTTTAACCCAGAACCTGGCAAACATTCAGGGAGACGCTGACATAATTTGACCAATTGGTGGGCCAGACTTTGGGAAAAGAGCATCGGATGTTCAGAAAAAACAGCAGGCAAAGAAAAGAAATGTCTAGGCCTTGTCACTGCCATGGCTCCTTCATGGCCCAGACAACAGAGCGGACTGGAAGGCTGCGGGTCCCCGGCAGCAGGAACAGGTACTGAGGGAGCCTCAGTCGTCAGTGCTGCAAGGACAAGCACGTCCAGGACCGCTGAATGCCAACGGGACAGGGTTTTAGCCAGGACATGGACTGCACATACAGCGAGACGAAATGCCAAACGAAGAACCACATCCTCAGCGTATCTGTGACCACAAGTTTATCTCACACTTGTTATGATGGTGCAATACCAGAAGCTTCTTCTATATAAAACCTTAGATACATGTTGCAAAAAAAAAGATTAAAAAAACATATCAAGTGCTGCAGTCATACGATTTTCAGTGTTGCTATTGATACAGGCCAATAAATAATTCTCATTAGATAATAAAATTTAAAAATAAAAGTTTTCCTTTGTCCAATTCTTAAAACTATTACATACATATTCCATAGCAGGCAGGTACACTTCTCATCTTTGATATCTCACATTCTCGGAGCATCACATTTATGGCGCTGCATCAAGTTTTCAGTTTGGTTTCTTGTTGACTAGTGTATATGAATATATATTTCCTTTTAATTTTCATCCACTTAAAGCAATTTCAATGTATTTTAAATGTTACTACTACACGCATCAATTTACAGCAATGTAAAAAGCAATTTTTTAGTTTCACATATATAAAGTGTGCTTCTCTACAACTATATTGAAAACTGCTAATAAAAATTTCCACATTCAAAATTAAAAAAAAAAAACTTCTTCTGTAGCTGCACGTTAAAAAGACTGTGGTGCAAAAGGTCTCTAACAAGTTCATAAGAAAACTATGGTATCAATGATAAATATATGTCAAAAGATCAGGAATGCAACCAGACCATTTGATGCATAGTTTTACTTCATGATCAAAAAATAAGTTGATTTATAAGGAAAAATAAACTGGATCACACACTAGCAGATGACCAATTGATTAGGTGTATTAGTATAGCTCCTGCAAATTCGAACTCAAATAAGGATCCCATAGGCTTGGAAGGGAGAGGGAATTTAAAAGCATTTTTTTGGTCCCAAATCTAAATATTTCAATCATTTTTGCAAAATTGTTGCAATGCTGTGATGCAATACTAAAGCCTCTGTAAGACAGCAAACAATGCTGCTTACTATTTTATGAATTTTTGCTTCAGCTGCAGAGTGCAGCTAAGAGTGCCCTTATTCAAAGGACTTCTAGGAATTTTGCTGGTATTTAGAAAGGAAAACAAGATATTGACAAACAATTCTGCATGTATCTAAGGACACAGAAGAAGGTCTACAGTACTAAACAGCGCCTGATAAACACGCAATCACATCCTTAAAGGATGTATCACGAGACTGATGCCAAACTGAGCATTTAAGAACGCAATTCACTTTTCAGCTGTGCATTTGCTGACTTCTGAGAGTTTAAATGTTTAGGCTTATTATGGCATTAGCATTCACTACATCTTACTCCTGGATTTTCAAAGCTTTCACGTGGAGATTCCCTTAGGCTCTTTTTAGACATTCCAATCAATCGTTATATTAAAGAACGTGTGTGCTGATAATGCTATTTGCAAATGAGGAGTTTAAGCTTCTACAAATCTGACACACATACTTCAAACTTGGGTGAGAGAAAATAAAAATACTGAAAGGCTCATGAAATAGCTTCAAGTCCCTATTATTTTGTTATTTCATATTCTTATTTCTTCAAATTACACTATTTGTAGGAAACGGCCATAGAAAAAAAATCCCCATTTTTGCAATTAACTGACTTAAAATTGGATCGTATTATAGAAAATTCAAATTGAAGTCACTTCTGACAAAGCATGAGAAATTTTGTTCCAACAACACATTCGGAAAGTGACCTCAGCTGAAAGAATGAGTATGGGGGTGGATTTAGAAAAATCATCTTAATTTTAAATACAAAAACAGCAGCATCCCACTGCCAAAATAAAGCAGGGTAAGCAATTGAGCAACCCCATATTACAGGTCTCTGTGAGTATTTAGTAGCAACCACCAGCACTTCGAGTCTTATCCATGAAGAATCTCTTTCTAGGAAGAACAGCAGCCCGCTGGACACGCAGGAACACCCCCGCACCCTCTCCACACACCGACACATCCCAAGAATTGGCCACCCAGCAGATACGTTACAGCCATGGAAAGAGCAGCAGCAGAGGAACCTTCAAGACCTTCCCCCAAAATACATCCTGAGCCTGAACATTACCCCAGGATTCCCAAAGTTTGAGCAGGAGAGAGATACCTCTATGCGCTCGCACATGGGTCTGGAAACAGTTGTAATACTTGTATTTCTTCCCACATATTCCACACTCATAAGACCCTGAAAAACAAGACAGAAAAGCATACATCACCATATTAGATCAGGAAAAAACAGCCTCACCACATACTTATCCGTAAACTGGGGACAAAAGAATGCAGTTTGCAGAGAAGTAATTTTTGGAAGGTTCATGGAGATAAATGCAGGAAATCACTATCCCAGACTCAATTCTTTTTTCAGCCTAATTTAAGATTCCTTGGCATATTACCCTGAACTTACATTTACAGTATATCTTTATAACTTTCTTAACATGAAAGGCTCACTCTCAAAATAGCCAGACTTATAATTTTATAATAATGACTAATATTTCCTATGAACAGAAATAACCTTGAATTACTTTTCAGTAAATTTCTAGGATATGGAAAGGAAAGCTTTTCAGCTGAAAAATAAAAAAAAAGGTAATATGTTATCTTCAGGCACGCAGTTTTCAAAATTTCTCAAGAAGTGCACAGTGGACAAATTTCTAAAGAAACCCACAAAGATTTGGTAAATATCCACCCAGAGGAAACCAAGCAGATACAACTGGAACTTTTGACCTTTGTAAGTAAAATCACATGACCAAAGTAGTCTCTTTTCTCAACTTGTGTATCTAATTCCAGAAAACACACATCTGCAAACAGTCATTTATAATGAAACCAGAGAAATGAGGCTGGGAGAAGAATTTGCAACGATGAAATTATGCAATGAATTTAGCCTGCTAACTTGGCAGACAGAAATTTCTTCAAATTTGTTATCTAAGTTTACTCTTTTTTTTTTTTTCTGCTACAAATTCGTGATTGGCCATCGTAAATTGGCCATCCAATTTATACATCCTTGCAATGTTTTGCATCCATGCAAAATCTACCGCATTTAGTTGCTGCCTATCAGCAGGAGGAAGTAGCTGTGATCCTAAAACAGCTTCCTGGCAGGGTAAGAGCAGGAGGAGAAAGTGAGAGAAGTAATAAGTGGTGAATATTGTTCTTTTGTGAATGTAGTATTTGATTTCCACAATTTTGTATGCAACGTAGCAACAATCCTTCACTGTTCATGCAAAACAGTAAAACTCAGGGACCAGTCACAACCAAATCCAGAGCATTCACACATATATCCTAACAAACCCCAAACATGCTTTTGCAGCAATACTTACCCACTGCAACTAAAGAGTGAGGTCTCTCCAAACAAAACTAACCATGCTTTAGGAATAGACTCCTTATTTTCTTTCCCTTTCCTATATTGCTCACAGCTTGGCAAGAAAATCACTTCCTCTGGCTCAGAGCAGTGCTGAACTCCCTATCCATCAGGAGCATCATTTGGGATTGCCTTCTGAGCTTTGGCAACTAGCTTCATCACTGATGCTAAAACAAACTATGGTAGAATTCACTACACACAAGAGCACACACCAAAAAAATACTCCAAAATACTGCTATTACCATCAGTTGACTATGTCTTGATTTGCTCCACAGACTTTTAATTATCAGAACTAGTTGTATTTTATGTACATAAATACATCTATGTGTGACAATCACCACCTCCGGTCATTCCATTCTGGTTTTTCTAAGCAAAATTCTGGACATCAGGAGGTCAGCAGTATCTGCTGGACCTCGTCTTCCATGTTCAAGGATTGATTATATTCATCATAGTCTCCAAAACTCTTTTCAGGAAACTCTTCCAAACTGGAGTCCAAAAGCCAGCATGGCCAGAAGACAAGCACCCTCCCAAGCACTTGGGCCCTACCAAGCAGTTAGCTTGTGCCCTGCTGTACCAACAGCAAAAACAACAGCGATATTCCCCAACAGCTCCGCACGCGCAGAGACCACTAAGACCTCAACAAAAAAAATGATCAATGAGGAGCTCTAGCCTCACTTTTGTTTCCATGTTTCTTTCTCGTATTGCTTGAGAGATGGACTGTAACACACAAGTTCAGTTCTGCAGTTTTCCATGAACAACATAATCTGTACAAGTGGCTTCTTAGTACCACCCCACTCAACCATGAACCCATGCAGTCCCCAGGGCAAGTGGTTCTGCTTGGAAAGCAAGAGCAGGAACTGAGGGCAGGTTGAGGACCATCCCATCCCATGGTCAGCACTTTGTGCGGATGTCCCTCAGCTCCTAGGTCTCAAGACAAACTGGGACACAGTCTCTGAGGAGGGCACCTCTACCCACATCCTACACACCAAGAGCCGAGCACTACACCACGAAGACAGTCTAGTTGGCAGAAGTTGTCAGAGAAGCTCATTACAGCATCAGAGTCCTCCAGGCACCAAGGGACAACTCAAAGACAAACACTGGGCACTCAGTACACCACGGAATTGAGGGGCAGGGATGCAGATCCTAGAATTACAGAAAGGAGGGATTCTTGCCTGAAAAATGTGATATTAAAAAGGAGGAGAGATGAAATGAAGAAAAGACATCCCCATGTTAAGGCCTTAAAATGAACATGACTGTGCTGCTTTGGACACCGCTGCTGTAGCCATAGTTTGCTCTGGCCTTCGTCCACATCAGGATGTGTCATGCAGGTTAAAGCTGTTCGTGGTAAGAGGGAAGGGTTTGGGTTAGTTGGTGCGTTTAGTTTTGCCAGGCTTTTACTGAGCCTTGCAGGTGGAATCTGTGCAACATTCCCATTGCATCCAGAGCTCGCCCTTGCTCTCTGAACCCTGGTTAGACTTTCACACCCTTCTGCCACGTACCAGACGTGTATCTCAATGCATGGTCAAAAATCCAGGCCTCTGAATATCCATTTTGTGTATAACCAGCTGGAGAGCCATGTTCCACTGCTTTTCCTTCTCAATTGTGCAAAATGAAAAATCAGAAAAGAACCCTTAAAGCAGATGCATTTCCAAAGGATAATGATGGCTGAAGCCTCTTCAAAACATGCAAGACCGATCTGCACCTGTGGCCTGGTAACAAGATGTCAGAGGCCACACAGTGTCTCAAGGCTTTTGCAGCACTCTTTTATTTAGTATAACTAGGGGGAATCCAAAGCACTTGTGAATTAAGCATGCCAAACAGCTCAGTAACTGCGACATGAGCACCATGACATGAATCAAGTACCTAACAGCGAGATTGATAGTCTCAAAGCAGTAGGATTCACTCTCTACTTTTTCTCCGTAACGTTACTGATTTAATGCACTACTTGAAAAATCCTCTCAAATACATTTCCCCCAGTAAATCATGGGCTGGACTGAGAGTTTAAATAGTCACATATAAAATTCCTCCCGATCAACTCTCAGCTATCTCTGGCCTCCAAAACACAAATACTGACCTGAAGGTATTCCCAATGTTACAAGAGGATTCGCATTAGGCAACTCCCCTGTTCTCTCATCTACAACAAAATAGCATTTTTTCTTTCCTTTCCCTTCCTTTCCTTTCCCTTCCCGCTTCATGGTAGACTTGTCTGCCGTTTTGCCCTGGCACGTGGCAGTGTGTTGGAATTATTCAAATGACACTGCTCCAAGGTACATGAAGAAAAACCCAAGCAGGAAACTGCATCTCTGAGCTGCGTGTTGTACACACCAGGTACACACCAAGGGAGAGCCACTTTGCGGCATCCGCTTTGATCCATCATGGGATTTGAGCTGTTTCAAAAGGCTGGAAACAAAGAGTTTGGAGTAGGCCAAAGTTCAGGGAGAGACACTGGTGCCTGTAACCAAACAGGAGGCAGCAGATACCAGGCCTAATTTGATGAAAATGTTAACGTGAGTAACAGTAACCAAGCTGGGAATCTCTTACTTTGCTTAAAGCAATAGTTAAAAATACGAACAGAGAATGCTCCTGCAGGAGAAGCGTGATCTGAAACAAGGCACAAAGGATTTCAGCCAGGTCCCAACGCTTGGTCCCTTGGGAATGTTGTCTGTCACTTGGAGCCACATGTGCTCGAGGGTCTTTGACACTGTCCCCAGCTCTGCCAACACCCCCATGCAGTTGCCAACCCCACCATCCCATTACCAAAGGTAGTGTCTGGGGGATATGCATGAACGTACCAGGAGACGGATGCATTTACTTCTCAGTCATGACTTCATCCTCCACTGAAGAGCACCATATAAAACAATCATTGTCAACACCTCAAATCTCAACTTCCCCGATGAAGGGGAATAAAATCCTACCAACGCCTTGCCTTTCTTCACTGCTGAAGTGATTCCAACACAAGGATACCGGATCGCTTCCCAATAGAGGCTTCAGCAGAGAACATGCAACCTTCACTCCAGAGGCAGGAAGTCCTTAGCTGTTAGCAATCTTGGGCTGCTTAAGAGGAGCAGCAGAAATGGACCGGGAAGTGGCAGGCATGGGACATTTCTATTGGAAGTTGCACAGATGTCTGCAACTATGGAAATGGGGCCTGTTTGTGGTTTCTGTGGGGAGAGGGGACCAGAAGAATTGGCTGGGAACCAGCTGAAGAAACCACAAAGAGCTGATATCTGGGCACTATGGTCTGGCCACACAGAACATACTTGTGGCCAAACAGAAAAGTTATTCAGAGCCACCTCCCCAACAAACAAGAATGACAGGGCTGGATGAACTGAGACACTTAATGGCCTCTTCACAAAGGCACCAGCTGCTAATGCCAATTCCCCCAGGATCAAGTTGCCTTTAGGGAGACCCAGGGTTGGGCTAGAACATCACAAACATGATGCACATTTCATGTGAAGAGGCACTCTGGGCTGAAAGTTCCCCACTTTTCCTTCTTCCAACAAACACTAACTCAGAAATAACTCCTCGCCCTTCTCCTCCACAGCCACCCCAAGCCAGTCCCGGTGCCACCCGTGCGTTCTGCAGGTATGACATTCCAAGGCTGCCCACAGCAGGAAGGCTGCCTGCTGCCTGTTTCCCACTTTGGGCAACAATATAGTCAACTTCATCCAGAAACCACCATTCTGCAGGGACATCATTTGTGGACTAGCTGCTGCTGCACAGCCAGCAGCCACGGGGAGAAAGAGGTGCAAGGTGGCAAACACCGGCTCTAAGGCTGCTTTCAGCAAAGGCTACTAACCACAGCTGAAGGAGATGTTCCCTCATGGCCCAGGCAACAGCCACCTCTCTACCCATTCGTCCTGGTGGGCTGGGGACACCTCCATCCAGGGCTGCCTTCTCTGCCATGCAGTCAGCACCCTCTCGAGGGCTGTGGAGGCACAAGAGTGCCACGTCCCTTCGACTGGCTCTGAAAATACTCAAGTATTTCCTCCCAAATTAGATTAAGTTGGAACAAGTTATGGATTAATGAGCTTTCCCTAAACATTTTTACTCTGCATAAACAGCAGCTATTTCCCACTCTGAAGAGGGAACTGTCTGAGTGACTGTCCTAGCTGGGGAAGGGAGGACAATGATGCTCCCAGAATAGTCTCTCACCTAATGACACAATCCAGGGTTTCTTTCCAACACTGTGGACGATGACCAAGCAAAAAGGAGGAGAAAACCTGAACATCAATCCAAATGGTTTCCCCATCTTTTCTAACCCCCCTCAAGTCAAAACAAACCCTGTGGCAATACTGGGAAGATAAAGTTAGTTTTCTTCCTAGCCCCTTAAAGAAAGCAAGGTCCAACGGTGTCCTCTCCTTTATGTCAACACCTGACTTTGGCTCTCCAACTGCTGTAGGGACCTGCTCCATCTTGGAGCCAATGGAGGAGTCACTGTCAACAAGACTGGTACCTCTTCCAGGATCCTGCAGGAAGACCCTTCCCTGGCGCATGAAGCAGGAGCGGGAGATGTTCTCCTTGTTCACAGAGAAAAACCCTGCTACTTCTCATCGCAGCTGGAGGTAGGGTAGGGACAGAAAAGACTTTTTTTGGAAGCAGCTGGTCTCATAGCCAGCCAAAACTCTTTTTTCCTACAGAATTACTAGTTATCAGAAAAAAACAAAAACAAAAAGCAACTTGTAAAAAAAATGGCTTGAAGCAAAGTCTAATTATTCACAGAAAGCACCCACTTCCCTTAAAATATTTCAACTTTTTCTCAAGCCTTCCTCTGAATTTTCTCATAATCTATGCTGAACCAAGACCTGGCCATGGATTTTGTATCTGACTGGTGAACAAGTGCTTTCAATACGTGAAAAGAGGAGGAGTCTTTCCCCCACAGTTACCCTAAGTTTGGTTGAGTCTTCAGATCAGGTACAAACAGATAACGACAGTTAAAGAAACAGGCAATAACCCGAAGCCAGGATCCAGGGATTAATGTGAAACCCAGCTCAGGTGCATCAAGCAGAGCTGGGCGTTCAGTAACCCGCTTTCCAGAGGTTTGTTCTGCTCCCCACACCTGGGACACAGGGAATCGACTGATGGGGCACGTAGCACAGAGCTTACCGAGTGTCTGCTGGTTGCGAACCCCACCTATGACCACACAGATCTCTGCAGGGACATCTCCCGGCCCATCTTTTATGTTCTTCTTGGAATCTTTGGTGTCATCCTGCCAGATCACCTCTTCAATATAGTCATCTGGTACCTCTGTTTTCACTTTCACCTCAGTCATCATTCCAGCTTCTTCACTGGGTGAGGACTGAGATGTCACAGAGTCAGAGCCCTCTGCCTTCGGGCTCCTTGGGCTCCTCTTCAAGCACTCCCTGAATGGGGGGAAAAAGGAGAAAAAATGAATTCTCATTTTCAAGCTCTCACTTTTTAATCGCTAGAACCTAATTAAAGGTACTTTTGCTTAATGTAATTTATTGAAAATGAGTATGTGAGGTGGTATGTGTGTCTGTCATATACAGAAAATAATTAAAATTTAACCAGATAAAAGTAATAAAATTGTTTGCTAGTAATGAAAACAACCTTAATAATCATAAACAACAGTAACAGTCATAAACAGACTGAATTATTAAAGAAGAACACAGAATTTTGCTCGGTTCCCACCAGGTCTAGGATCACTCCTCCAGCAGTCCTGACATCACACATAGTGCCAAGACTAACCCATGTGGGCAGAGGGAACAACGTATGGTTCTGATATTAATAATTTTGAGCTATCTTTTCCCTTGTGCACTCCTCCATTGGTTAACCTACCACTCTCTTTTAACCCTTCAAAGCAACCTAACTCTCATCCTATGGTATTCACTTGACCCTATTTAACAAATAGTGATGATCCAAAGGAGACAGTAAGCAGAATGTTTATGATACTTGGGGAGACAGACACAAATATCAGAGATGACAGAGAAAATGTGGTGGCCAGGAAGAGATGAGGAGAGGAAAGCAAGGGTCTGGAGAATTTAGAAACAAACTAAGGTAAAAAGCAGGTGCTTTCGTTTTGGAAACAGAATGCTATGAAATTAACTGAGGAAAATAATCTATATTAGTAAGCAATTATTCAAAATCCTTTAACCAAAGGAAGAAAACTGGAAACTCTGAAGTCTCAAGATAACATCAGCAAATTCGGTCTGCTAAGAAAATAGATATTCCGGCAAAAGACAGAGGGATTTTAAGCATGACAGATGAACATTGTGTAACAGGTCAAAATGTAGCTCCTTTTTCAAATGTACCATCCCCTTCATCTAGTATGAGCACCTGATTTTAGGACCGACTATTAATAATTTTCAATATGCAATGCAAAAATAAAATAATTGCTGGTTCATTTTGTACAGAAATCAGAAGAATGAAACATGTAGCAGCTCAGGCTACATAGAAAGAGACTTTTATAAAGAGTGCGATTATTTAGTCACATGGACATAAGGAACAGCTGAAGGTGTCTGAAAAAAATACAAGCAAAGATAATAGACAAAAATAATTTTTTTTTTTCTCTTGAAATGCGATTTACTGACAGGAGTTAGACCATTAAATCAAGAAATGGTTAAAGGGAAAGAATTCCTTGGAAGCCATTGCTTGGAATATCATGGAGAGGTAGAATAAAATGCAAATTAAATTGTTACAAAACTAACTCCTGAAATGGCTTCTGCCACTGGTTATGGAGTTAGTAGACAAGTCAAGATGCTGTAACTCAAAGAAAAAGCGTTGAGCAAGTGAGCCTGTGAGGATGGAGATGAGAGGAACAGATGAATGAAGTGAATGAAGAGGACCATCTTCTGCAATAATTACTGCACAGACTCCTACACTGGCGTGTGGCTGCTTTTCAAAATGGGTCACTCACATCGCACACTCATTATTTCATCCTCTCTTATTACAGAATGAAATGTACAATTAATAGCCCCCTTACAGAAAGAATTAGTCTTGACCTGCCTCCCCGCTCCTCCTCTTCCTCCTCACACATACTGCCTCCCATGCTCCCCCAATCACACCAGGCTTTTACAAGTGAGAAAGATGAATAAAGACAGAGAAAATATGGTTGAAAATCGGAATTTCTGTATGGTAATGTTATTGGATGTCCAAAAGGCCCATCCATCACACAGGACGGCAATGTGCCTAACAGTCCATTCTGCAGCCCAGAGAGAGGCAGCCAGCAGAAGCGAAGTACAAAACATGCAGCAATCAGAAACAGGGGGTATCAATTGCAATCAATCAAACCTTGGAAGTGTGAAATACAACACACTGATCACAGAGGTAGAGCTGCAAGGGGGGAATCCTTCCCTTGCTGAGGACAGGGGAGGAAGAGCAGAACAAATAAATCACTGACCCCACACTTGATGGGCCCCACAATACTCTCACCGAGGGGCAGAAAGGTAAAAGCCAGTAAAAGCCTGGCTTTGTACCTGAACCAAGGGGCAGATGATGGCACAGCAAGATGTTCTTGCTACCCAGCATCACGGCAGGAACCAGGGGATCTAGCAGTAAAATCTAACATAGCTAACAGTGGAGGCTGCGGATACAACTTTCTGAGGAGGCGACAAGTTTGGTAAGAATAGAGAGCCCTTCTGAAGGCACGTGGCTCTGCACCAAGTCACGTCCTGCCACGATACAAATTAACCACACACACCATGAAGGGTTCAAAGGCCACGCGATGCAAGAGAAAATGCCGCCTTCAGCATGTGCCACTACTGAACAGAGGTGTTTCCATAGGGCTTCTGAAGTGACTGATTTGGGGCAGTTTTGTTAATGCTCTGGAATTAAATTAAAGGTTATTGCTGCTGAAATGTATGGGTGACCCAAGGGGGAACTGGGCAGAGAAAAGTGGTTGTGACAAGGAGACCGAAGTTGTTGATCCCAATTGCTGTATGAACTGGGCCCACACAAGCCAAGCAGACCTGGTAGAGTCCAACGTCTTGGAGAACATAGGGTGGACTCACAAATACCCAACAGTGTGTAAATCTGCAAGCCTGGCGCACAGGCCATGTGGAAACCACATGGAGACGTGCTCTGACCTGAAGGACAACTGCAATTCTTGGATACACCCACCCAAGAACACCCACTCGAGAGCTCCAAGAGGGAACCAGGAGGTCATTTGATCTCTATCCGAAGCAGCGATGAAACCCCTCCTGGTGTACTGCATACAGACCGAGCGCCTCCGCTTTCAAAAGGAAATCGGTAAATGTCGAGAAGGTACAAAACAGAGGTACAGAAGTGGCTTGAGCATGGAAAAATAATTTTTTAAAAAAAAGCTTTATGACCTTATGAGACCAAAACAAGTTCAATCTATCACATCCAAAGGGAGACCGAAAGCTTATTTGATTGTGGCATATTATCAAATTCATGGAGAGAAAATAATGCCTTTCGTTAATTTGGCAAGGAACAGAAAAAGAGCTCATTGCTGGACAAAGAAGACAGCTTAAATGAGATAGAAAATATCAGCATTGATAGCGGCCCACTGGAACAACCATTTTTCAAAGAATATCTTGAGAGAAAACAAACCTCTTTTAAGTCTTCAAACCCAGAACATCTGTATCTGACTAACCCCTGGTTACTGGGCTCAGGACAATGTGCACGGGCTTGAAGCATGCAAGCAACCTAACTCGGTGGCCCCAAGCTCTAACGATACATAATCTGCTAGACCAGACTGACAGGCCCTCAAAAACTTTGCTCTTCACACACCCTGACTTTCCATCTCTGCCAAGAAAGTAACTTTTTGGTTGAATCACCTGGTCAGTGGGACAGGAAACCTAAATCTGCAATTAAAAGCAATACTATCCCTCTCACAATGGCCCATGCCTTGTAAATCTGAGCAGATACTCAAGTGTACAGAAGGACACCTGCTCCAAATACTTTAAGAACTGTACTCTGCATAATTTGTGAAGTTCACACCACAGAAAGGCTGAACAAAGCTTGCACATCCTCTCAAAAACAAAGCAAAGCAAAAAAACAAACCGAAACAACAACAAAAACAACCACAGCACTGCTGTTTTTTCCACACCAGATGACACCTTCTCTGTCCTCTAACACTTCCTAGGAGAGATGAGAGCACACGCCAGCAGATGCACGTGTCAGGGAAGCAAACCTGCAACCTCCCACCTTCCACGGCCCTCGTGTGAGCAGCCTGGCATCACGCACACGGTCAAGTGCCGCACGGTCTTTATATATCTTTATATATCTTTATAAAGACTAATACATAGTCTCTGAGAGCACTGTGCTTTGTTCACCACTCTCCTATTTCCTCCTGCCCTTGCAGCCCCGGATGCACCATCCCTAAATGCAGGCAGGTTCTGTTTCACAGTAACAAGGGCCCAGGCATCCGACTGCACTGATGCAAAATGCAACACACCATCCACAGGCGCAAGTGCAATCTGGAGAAGGGCTGTGGGGAGCTGCACCCCGCTGCTCCTGCTCCCACGCAACCCGTAAGCAGTTTTAACTGCCTTTCTCATGACCACTGCTGCTTTGTTTAAATAGGAAGAACTGTGGTCTTACGCCACTCTTATCATTTAACATCTCACAGAGATTTGCTAGCCACTAATTTCAGTTTTAGCAAAACTTTCAACTCACTCCAGTCAAATGGCCTGACAGAACCTTCACAGTTCTGCAAAATACTTTGGAATAAATGCAAGCAGAGGACAAAACCACCCCAGCTCCCGTCTTATGCAGGCACACTAGTCAAATGTGGGGCCCAGCAACTGCAGTTATTTCATATGATGCCCAGCAGTGGATTCATCAGGCCGGTGACGCAGCGGCCCCGTCCTACCTGCCGTGGTGTTTCCAGCCCTGCACACAGAGACCACCTTCCTCATCTCTGTCCTTCTGGCTTCTGCAAAACTGACTACACACAAGAACTTTTCTGAAGACTACGAAGCAGGATCCTGAGCTGGGCAATGGGATCGACTCTTAGCTGCCTATTTTTAACAGTGACAAAGGAAACAGCACCAAATGGCACAGTGTTTGTACCGGTTATTACCCGGACTATGGCTGTGCCTGTCCAAGGTGTTGTCAGGGGGTCCAATTCCTCATTCAGCTGGGACAGCATGACCAAATAATTCCCCAAGCACAAAGGTGGGCGCCTTTCCAGGTGGGGAGGTCCTGCGTGGCCAGACAGCTATGGAGACAGACAGCAGTGACCAAAGGGGCCGCTGCAACATCCCACAGCAGCACACTGCCTGTCAGCATGAGCAAAGCCTGTTTGCCTACGCAGATAACTTCTTCTTTGGAAGAAAAGAGCCCAGAGCCATTGCCATTAGGAGCACCTTCTCAAGCACAGCAAAGCTAGGATCAACCCACCTTCTTGGGTTTGAAGCCAGCAGTCGAGGGAGGGAGCACGGCTGAACAAAAGCTCCTTGCGAGACAGCAGAATCTGAAGCCTGTTGGTTTGGCTGGGGAAACAATGCCAACATCTTCCAGCAAAGCAGGAAAGAAAAGGAAATTACTGATACAGGAAACCTTAACAGGAGGAGAAGAGTGGGAGGACTGCAATTCTGGGAGAAGTAGGCCCTGGTCTCTCACAAAAAGGACAAAACCACCAACAACAGGCAAAAGCATCCACAAGAAAACAAAGTGTTGAATAGAAGAGATGACGCTGGGAAAAAAGGTTGTGAAGCTGAATAGCTGCCATGGTTTCTTTCACAGGGAACCTCAGAGTCAATAAGAAACGAAGAAAAGAAGGGGCAAAGAAACTGTGCTGCCTGGGTATGCCATTCTGAGGGCAAAACTTGTGGATACTGCAAAGGCCAAAGTCTTCTGAGCCCAGCACCAGGGTACAGGCACAGCCACAGCGGCAAAGCGAGTGTGCTCGTGCCTCCAAAACAGACTGTGCTTCTGGGGACAGCACATTCACAGCAGTCTCCAAGGGCAGCCTCAAGCCATCAGGGAACACATATGTGCTGGGCCAGGACAGGTGACCCAATAAAGTATAATTTCTTGACCATCCCTTTGGCTCTCAGATGTTGCATCCTTGCAAACCTGCTGTACAGCACTTGCCCTGCACTGTGCCAAATTTGGTCTCCTCTGTTGTCTAGTAACTCAAAGGGCCTCCATTCAGAGAGGAGGATAAGGCAGGGGCTGGTCCAGAACACACTCCTCCTCCAGAAATCCTATCAGTGCCGCAGCGACAAAAGACCCTTCACGCCTGGGGTAAGAGGCTGGGTGCTGTGCTCAGAACCGCTCCTGCCTTTCCTCCCCTGCTTGCCCCGTAACCAGAGCTGATGCACAACTGCCCACAGTTGGCTGCAAAGGTGCCCCCCAAAAGGGATGAATAAGAACAGCAATGAATTTATAGCTGTGCAGATCCCAAGGCAAAATCATACTGCATATGGGTGTGGGGCAGGCTGAGGAGCAGACTATGCAGCATCCAGACCTTCGGCTAGGTCACAACTTGGTATTGGGTCCTGGAAGCACAAATAGAGAGGTGACCATGTCTCCAAGACCTGTGACTGGGGTGCCCACGGCCAAACTGAGCTCACACTGTGCGAACCAAGACCAGCTCCATCTTCGGAAATCCTATGGGGTGATACCACTGGGACCAGGACAGGCTCTGATACGGTGAGAACTGCCACTTGCTGGAGACAGCCCTGCATGAAACTAAGGGAAAACCTACCCCAGGGTGAGACCCTTCTCCTGGCTAACTGCACCCCAAGGTCTCTCACGATGCTTTCAATGAAGTCCCCAGCCTCACATCATCACCTCTTGTGCGTGAAACGATGCAATTTTACAGTGATCAAATGTAATGATCTGGCGACCAGTTGCCATTCCCTGTGTGAGTCCAACTGCATGTGATATCCTTGGCATGACATCCCCTGGGAAGAGGATATTCTTGGAACAAAAACTATTTGTATAGGATAAAAACTTACAAGAGAAAACAGATTCCAGGTTAACAAAGTGCATAATCGCATCTAGTTTGGACCCTAGCCCCTTCTACAGGATGGATCTAATTTTTCCTCCATGCCCTTGGAATTTTCTATGGGAATGCCATCTCCTTTACCATTCATTGGCTTTTCTTTGTCGAGCTGTGTAGCTTGGAGATCCAGGAGGGGGGTCTTTGCTGAGGAGGCAGAAGCCTTGGGTCCCAGCACTGCCCACATCATGACCCAGTGCTGTGCCCAGACGTTCCTACTGGTGAGCTACTGTTTTCCCTTCCAAAACAGACCCTATGGATTTTAAACATTAAAAAGGTAAACAAACATTCCACTACCCCTGTATATATATCACTTCTCCTAAGTAGGCCACACAGCCAATTACTATATCACCAGTTTTATCATCTCACATTGCTCTTTTCAACACTGCCGCCTGCTTTGATCATCAGACTTTCATCTTCCGATGATGTTACAGTCACTTTAATCTCAAATACAAGAATCGGAAGGCAGAAGAGATTTAAAGAGGCCTTGATGAAGGCTCATCACGGAGAGCGGAACAGGTATGGGTGTGTATGTTCCTCGTCAGCCCGGGTAAGCTCCCCTTCACCGCACACCCCCTTCCTGCATGGGAGCTCACGAAGGCCTGAGGCTTCAGCACAGCCCAGCGACACAAGAACACCTGGATCAATGACTATGCAAGGAAAACATTGTAATTCTACAGAGCTAAGGAACCCAGACGCTGCCTCCCAGGGCAATGTGAGGACCTC
Source organism: Tinamus guttatus (assembly GCF_059628265.1). Taxonomy (NCBI): domain Eukaryota; kingdom Metazoa; phylum Chordata; class Aves; order Tinamiformes; family Tinamidae; genus Tinamus; species Tinamus guttatus. The sequence continues at coordinate 2,895,266 of NW_028288831.1, forward strand.
TTCCAGATGGAAGGACAGAAAGAAAATAGGTAACACAACCGGTCTCTCTGCATGGTCACAACTTACCACCGAAGCTAACGGTCCCCTTTCTAGCTGCTCTCCTGTAGGAGAAGGGAAGGAGGCGAAGCGGGTTGCAATATGGAGCCACTTTTATCTTCGGGGAACATTTCCTTCAGACTGTGATAAGCGGAACCAGCAAATGGGACCTGTCAGCTGCTACAGCCAGAAGAAACTAGCATTTGCAGTTTGCTTTTTTTCTGATCTAGAGTAGCATTCTCATAAATAATGAAAGTGACTAAAAGCTACTTAAAAAACACACACTCCTCCCTTCTGAAAGAATGAGAGAAAAAAAAACAATTATAAAAGGACATTTCTTCCAGGTAGGAATAATTTGTCATGTAATTCTCTGAAGACAGCAACAGAAACATGTGTGCTCTGTGCTCCCTTTGAGTGATCTGTGATTGCATATTTACTCAGATGGCTTCTAATGAGGCTATTTTTATGGCATACATCCTGCTGAGCTTTTGGGGAGGGGCAAAGCACGACCACTTGAGAAACCGCCTTCCCCGTCAGCTCCTGTGCATCTCCTCCTCAAGAAGACAGGAGAGGGAAGGACATACTGCCTTCAAACAACACCTCCAGTCAAAGCTCTTCTCCCCTCAGCAGCATACTTGGAGCATCTTGATTTTTTTCTGGACATCATTCAAGCTGGAAGAATCAAAGACCCGTTGCTAATGCTTTGATGATACCAGTGGTGGTGATGCCCAGTTACTCCTTAGCAGAGGGCAATATGTGCCCATTTAAACCAGTCAAACAGACACTGATATGGCCAAGGACAGTCCTTGGTATGCTCGTACGGACTGCTGTAGCGAAGAGGCTCATAAAGGTACAGTAATGGGGATCCTATTGTGGACACTTGCAGGACCTTGTTTTGTGAAACCCACTCAAATAACCTCAGAAGGATGACACAGAACAAGCCTTCTGACATGGCGTGCACCAAAGCAAAAGGCTTGCCCAAAGCAAAACGGGCCTGCAATTGGGCTCAATTTTGTGATGTCTGTTGTGGTTTTGGAAGACCCAGTTCTTACCATGACTGCAGCTAAAGGAAGTGGAAAGAAGTAAATGAATTTTCATTTTACAAAGTGATGACGAAAGCAGAGGCTGAAAGATGTAAACATAAAACTTACTTGTTTGATAAACTGTTTGTGGTGGCCTCCCTGCTCCCTCCCCCTTGTTGGCTGCCCGGGTACCATGACTCACACCGAGAGGAGAGGAGGGAGGTGGAGCTGCTCAGGAAGCAGAGTGACCGTCTCGTGCCCTCCTTCGGGGACATATCTTTCTCAAACATTAATAGAAAAAAGATTTCCAAGTTCAAGGTCAAAAGAGAGAAATGACAAGAGTCATTTTTTCCCCGCTTTACAGATGAGCACTTTGTTTCTAGTTTCCGTTCATCTTGTTCCTGCTTTCAGACACTCCCTCACAGACTTCAAAGGCAGAGAGACTCCTCTCCCCATCGACTCCTCTAGCCCAGCCTCCGGAATCACGGCCTTCCTTCGCACCTTCACAGCACCCTGTATCACACCCACAACTACTGTTTGACTGGATCTTTTAGGGAGGCTCTCCTGACTTAAAGTGTACAGTGACCGCCACATTTCTAGGCCCCTCCTATGAGTAATGACCTTCTAAAAGAGGCAATGCACTTTTAAGATGGATTGCTGCCTCTAGCAAATAAGCCACATTCCACTTTGTTTGCCAGAAAAGAAAACCTGCTCCTCCTGGGAATCCCCCTCTACCAGGGCAAACAACCTCTCCTGCTGTCTCTTGAAGTAGAGCAACCCAGATTCCTTAACGTATACTGTAAATACTCTGAAATACTGCTTCCAAATCTTGACTCTTTCCATTAGAAGTGGGGAACTGTCCAAGCTGCATAGCCTGGATACCAGAGCAGGACGAATCATACCAGCAGCATTCTCAAAACGCACACGGCGGCAGCACATGCAGGTGCACTTGTCCAAAACCCAAACTGCCTTTTGGTGTACAGAATGGTAGAGAGAGTTCATGGTCATTGCTCCACTAGGACATTTCGGTTCTTTTCATAACCACCACTTTCCAAGACACCATTGCATAACCGCAAAGAATGGGTTTAACCTCCAAAAGTAAATGCTATAGAAAGAAAAGTGGAAAGAAATTTCTTAGGATATTTTAGGGCATAGAACTCCGATCACTTGCCTTTTTTGCTCTACCTGTGGTAGAGGAGTGAAGACTTGCTAATTACCAGTAAAAGAGCGAGCAAGCATTTCAGAGGGTCTTCCATGTACAATGTGCCCATGTGAACTTCATGCTTCTGCTGCTGCTGGTTACAAACTTTACTCGAGATCTCTGTACTTGTTTTGTTCATGGCCCAAGGCTCTATAACTGGTTGGTTGGTTTTCGTTACCAGGTGTACCCATCCTTTGCCATACAAGACGTTCTGAACACATTAATCACTAAAAAAGTAATCGAAATAAACTGAAGTTAACCAGAACACACATGCAGCTCCTGAGGGCTGTGCGGTCTATTCTCTGAGCAGAACAAATAGATCTGAGGAGATGACGCTAACTGGACATGTAAAGACAATTCCTAAGGAATGAAGAGCAATCTCAAATCTTTGTCGTACTTGGAAGACAAAATGTTTTTCTCTCCCCTCAGAAAACAATCTGAGGTCAGAACCCCACAAAACACCCCTATGCTGGCACAAGTGTAACAGTACCTGCCCTTTGGGTTTCCCTGGAAGAGAGCTTAACAAATATCAATGTTATTCTGGAATAAGAAGACTCAAGAGCTTCGCAGAAGAGAGATGCCTCAAGTAGGATCAGTATCCGCTTCTGAGGGCGGTCAGCTTTTAAGAAGGGAAAGGGCAGTTTTCAGCACCTAGAGCTAATGTGACACTTGAGGATATACAGAAGCAGTGTGAGCACCACCACCAGCCTGAGGACCCTGGATCATCTACCAGCAAAATCGCACGGGGGAAAAACAAACCAACAAACACGAACAACTGAAGTTGAGTCCTCTGCACAAACCTGAACAGAGATCCCCAAGTGCGTTCCATCCCTTGCAAACACCCCCGTGCTCTGACCTTTGCGTAGCAGTCCTAATGTAAACCCACATCATAGCTTAGCTGACTAGAGACGATGACAGCCAGCAGTTAGGGGGAATCCTCCTGCACAACAGAAGAGGGATCCCGAACTGCGGTACGTTCATCTGCAAAGAGGGCTCTTGGCATGCTGTATTAGCAGGGGTGTTGGAGCAGCAACAGCCTAAAGAGGTAATTGAGATGAGATGGTTTTTGAAGAGGTAATACCATTAATGAAACACACTAAAATTGCGGGGGAGGAGAAAAGGAGCAGCATACTCAATTTTTCCAACTATCTCCATCTACTAAAACACACAACCGTTCCTCACAATAAACACTGCTTCACTGAGAGTAACAAGAATTTAACTGTGTATTCATTCCTTGAGAGGTCCTCAGTAGTGAAAAATTCTTTACAACAGGTAAACTACCGGACCAAATGAGGTTGATTTTCACTTAGAAAATAAATATTAAAATAGAAAACAATATAATAGTCAAGAGCCACAAAAAAATTTCTGAAGTATTAGCAAAACAAATTCCTGTAAGTCCCTATTAGGAATATCTTGAGAATTGTTTGAAAAGTCTAACCGATTTTTTTTTTAATGCCTTATCCAATAAAGAATACTCAGTTTCCGCCAAAAGCAAAAGACTCTAGTCAGATAAAAAATGCAACATATGAACAATGCAGGTTAAAACCTTAATTTTAGATGATATTAAAATAGCTGCTAGCATCTTTAAATTTTCAAGCATGGAAATGTCAACAGAGACAAAGAAATTCAAGGAAAAAACAAAGAGAATAGATTAAGGGTTTATTTATATCAGTGAAAGAACGCTACACTGCTCGACTAAGAAATGATAGAGGGGGTGACAACTGTCCACAAACATTCGTAGGTCCTCCAAGAGGACCACGAGAAGCCTCCACTGGACCCCGTTCGCTTGACCCGCCGGTGACAACGCAGCAGAACCTGGCACAAGACAAATGGGATGAAAAAAGCGAAAGCAAAAGACAGACAGAAGAGGAGACAGGACCCTGCGAGCGGGTGAACACTTAAGAGTGATACAAAAGAGGTGGTAGACGTCTGGTTGCTGAAGATACATATGCATTAAGAGTAAACAACGCATGAGAGTATGTGCTACTACCAGAACAACCGCAAGCTGGCCAGGAGAGTAGATGACCTACGGAAAAATGATTTCCTGGAACCTCAGCTTTACTTAAGACATCAGTGCTACTGAGTGTCAGTGTTTTATGGCTCCAGAAAGGCACATTTCTCCACCTCACCGATTCTGAGGCCTTCCAAGGCTAGAAGATTTGGCAAGGTGGTGTGGATTACTCAGAAAACACGCCAGTCCCACTGGAGCCAGGACGTGTCAAAGAGCTATCATCTTTTCTCTTAACTGTATATTTATGGCACCCTGTCTGGCTTTCAGGTTTCAAAGGAACCTGCCTGGCTTTCCTACAGTTTTTCTACTGCTAGAAATACACTCAGCTACTCACTTCTCTTAAACCAGCTACTGGGAATTTTAGAGAGGTTTTTGTGGGGTTTTTTGCTTCTTTTTTAAGATGGGTGGTGAGATTTTTTCTCTAAAGGGGACCAAGATTCATTAAATATATTGCCTAATTACTAATAATTTTCTTTTTTTTTAGTGCAAGATGAATTTCAAGCTTTTCATGCTCTGCCATTGAAAACCCAACATGTTCCCTTCTCCACTTGCACTGTCTCCATCCACCTGCCTCCCCTGGGATGTGGAGCCCATCTCCAAGGATCAGGATGGCTTTATTTCCACGGGCTTCCCAAGGATGGGCCTACGCACACTCAGAGATCGGACTCCCTGAACACTGGGGGCCTGATGGAGCTTTCATCGAAGAGAAAGAGAAGAGCTGGAACCACTGCAGAGGTGACGTCCCCTGGGCTAAAGGAGCTGTCAGGGAGGAGGTGTCTGCAAGGGCAGAACAAGCAATGCTGGTAGCAAGGGAAGGAAACAGAAAGGATGCTACGGGATGAACTGAGAAGGAGAAAGCCAAAGCAGTGTGTGCACCCACCCGCTGTCACCTCCTCCTCCAGACAGAGGGCCATATCCTCTAAACAAGACTGGAACTGCCAGAGCACCAAAGCAGTGTGGCTTGGTCTGGTGTATCGGGAAAAATGTGCCGTGTCAGAGCAAGGAGAGCACCGGGGTGCAGCTTGGAGGACCTCTGGGGCCGCTCGTGCCAGCTCAGCTCCCGCTGCCTTCCTCCAGGTCACACTGCAGAGCCCTTCTCCTGAAGTCTCATGAGCATCAAAGCTTTAAACCCCTTTGGGTTCCCCATCATGGTGCTCTTGAACGCTGCAGTAAAGATGGGTCCCATCTGTCCCGTCACAACAGTCTGGAACCCAGAAGGGCCACGCGTTCAGCTCCCTTTTGGGAGCACAGGAACGGCTTTCTGCACAGCTACATCTGTGCTGCGAGTGGCTTTCCTGGTGGGTGACAGCCATGGTGTAGACAGAGGCTGAGCTTCCAGCTGGCTCTGTTCCCTCCCGCAAACAGATGCTGTTCCTATATCAGGGTCTGATTTATTCAGCAGGAGTCTCACACATTAAGTGCAGTTATGTCTGAAAACAAATCTAATGACTTTAAAATAAATGGCCAACGGAGGACTTAAAACTAAAATTCTTCCTTCCTCTGACACCAACCATATAAACAATAATAATTATATAAAACTGTGCCTAACACATGACTACACAAGGCTCTGGTGACCAAGAAAAGCACACACTGCTTGTCAGACATAATTGCACATTTGGTTTTTCAATTATTTCTTGTAAAGATCCAGAGCCCACCATCTGAATGCTGACATTAATTATTGGTAAGTAGTTAGTTTCACAATGGTATTACAGAGATTCCCAACAATTACCCTGAGGTCTGCTTTTCTGAACGATGTCCCCACACCACCCTCGACTCCCAGCAAAAGATCTTCAGAATTGTCATACAGGCTCATAGCAGTGAATGAATCAAATCCGGTCCATTCACTTTAGGGCTTCAGAAGAAGGTTCAGGAAATGTTCCAGCAGGCCCCTCGAGGATAACTGATGCCCAGGAAGCTCTCCTAATCCAAAAGAACCAGGTCACCTACAGTTGCAGGGAGTTTAGGTCCCTTCCCAGTCCCACTCAAGCATTGGTCTCCATCACTCAGACATATGTTCTAAGAGCTACGTGCCCATCAAGTAAGAAAAAAAAATATTACTACTTATTGTTTGTTACCTTTTCATTTTGTTGACTTTTTTTTTTCTTTCAGAAGAACAAAGTCCCTGATCTAGCTTTTCTAGACCATTCAGGAACATGCAAAACTTTCGTCTTGGTTGTCTTCTCAAAGGTAAACAACTATAACCTTTCTAGCTCCCATAAAAGAAAGGTTTTTTCTATGTAGTTATGTTGCACACTGAACAAACTTATTTCAAAGGTAACAGGTCAAATCAGAGCCGCGAAGGTGGTAAAAATCACAAAATCTTGGGCCTTCAGAGCGTTTAATATTTGCTTGAAACGATAAAACCAACTCAATACAATAAATAAATAAAAATAGGAGCAACATAATTATACGGTCACAATATTAAAATCAAACATACCCTAGTTTAAAAAATGCAGAAAGGTAAAGTTATCCTAGCAACCTTATGAAAAGCTTAAACTTTTCACTGATATAAATTAATAATAAAGCGCTTACACTATAGCTTGTCATTAATGGGACAGTTTCAAGCAGCAACACTGAAAAACAAAATCTTGCATCTCAGCCACTAAAGGCATCAGAGGAGATTTTGTCAAAGCCAATTTTCAACCTTTAGTCAGCAATACAACTTTCTGGAAATACTAGATTTTAATTCTACTTTATTTTTGAAATAGATTTTGCTATTCTTCTTTCTCACCCATCTTTTAGTCAGTCAGATAAATGATAAAATGGATTTTGTTTGCACTTTTTTAATGACCAACCTCAGCACTTATTCTCACTATATTTAAAGAGTAATAAGTCCTGACACTCTGACAGCTACATCTCTTATTAAGGGCATAAATTTGGTACCTGCTTTTGGGAACGTCAGCGTTCACAGCCAGGAAGGGGGCCAGGCCCACAGCGCACAGAGCATCTCCTGCACCCCAGGACAGGGAGGATGCCCACCAAGACCACACTCCCAAGGTGTCTGCTCCCACCTGCAGAACGTGCTCACTAACCCGCTTCACAAAACCGTTCAGCAAGAGCTACAAACTTGAATTTTAAGTCAAAAGAAAGACTTTGGTGGAAGGAAACAGTGTGAAGTTCCTTTCACTTACCTCTCTCTCTGGCTTTCCTGCCAGAGCTTTTTTTCCAGCTGTCCCAAGCCCACAGCACTGCACATACTAAATCACCATTGAACCTCTCCATAATATGATGGTGTGTCCTGGCTTTGCTCTGGACCCTTGTAAGTGTTGACTGAAGTTAAAGCACGCAGAGCTCCCACTGAGTGTGTTTTAGCAGGGACAGTAAGAGCAGCTGACCCAAAGCGCAATGCTCCAGCCTGAGGAAAGGGCAAATGTGCCAGTGGCACTCGGAGGAGCTGCCTTTTCCTGGGGCAGGTACGTGTCCTTTGCTCATCTCTAGGAGGGCCATCAGAGAGCAGGGTCCTCTGCACAAGAGGCCCAACGCTGGCGTGGTTCCCCACTGCGGGAAGCTGCCCTTGCCCTCACCCAAGCCCTACTCTTGTGGGCAACCAGGAGTCCTTCAAAGCTAGGCAATATTCTGCATTACTAAAGAACTCCCGATAAATACAAAACAGCGTTTTATTCCAAAATGATTTTTTCTTACACCCCTAAGATGCTGACACAGGGCGCCGCGAGGAGTGATGGAAGGGAAAGTGGTTGTCACCGCAGGGGAGCAAACGATGCACGAAGTGGAAGGAGGACCTCGCGTGAAGGATTTCAGAGATCAGAAGAACAGAGCTGAGTTTTAACGTGGAAGGAAGAGCTTCACCTGACAGATAAAACTTTAGCAGTGCTTTTAAGTCCCCGACAGCAACAAGAGGGTGTTCAGGAATACTATTAGTAGACACATTATTGCTTGCTAGTGCAAAGGGGAGGGCATGAAACACAGATCGAGCTTTAGAAGAGGAAGGCAGCGTGGTAGAAAAGTGGTGATTCCAGCTGCCTGGCTTCAAGGAGCTTTGGGTCCCCAGATAAAAGCCTCCCGTCTCAAAGGAGATCAGTTAAACTGCAGTGCTCGTGGGCCTTCCCCCAAGGCCAGATGAGACAGCACTGAGGCCAGAGCACATATGTGTGCACAGATGATGGGCCCATTCTGCACAGAAAATGAGCCCTTGCCACCTCAAAGCAGAGACAGCAGTGCTGCGAGCCCAGCGTTACTGATCCTCCAGCCACATCCACGCTCTCCTCACATGGACACAGGCCTTGGCTTCAGCACCTGCCTCCCACCAGCAGCAGCAGCAGCTTCAGGATTGTCCGAGCAGTCGTGACCTTCTTGCCAAGGAAGGAATATGTGAACCTCAGGGAACCATCTCCCAGGTGAAGTGCAGCCTACCAGACCACACTGACTTCTTCCATGGCAGCCAACCTGGCACAGTTTTTCTACAGTTTATATTCCCCTACCCATTGCAATGTAATTCCTAAGTGGTGACTTGGGTACTTCATGGTCCCCACTCTAATAAACTGTGCTTCAAACACACATGGTCCCAGATAAATCAGACTGCTCCAAGGCAAAGCCACTCAGCTCCCACCATCTCTCCCCCATGAACGCTCCTCCTCAGCAGAAGGCCAGCTAAAGCACGTTTTTCCATACTTCCATGTCTTGGTGGCAGTCTTCGTCAGCAGCAGCAATGAACGCTGCCGAAGGAGGCCTTCTCAGCAGATGACCCCCAGGCCGTGGAAGCTGGTGCTCAAGGCTCAGATGAACCAACACCGAAACACAGGGAACTGGGGGGAAATCTGAGCAGCGTGCTAGGCTGTGCGAGCTGCTCCAGGCAACATCAGCAGGCCCGCAGCACAGCCACACTGCATGTCCTGGGACCAGGAATATCAGCAAGGGAAGATCCCCCACAGCACGAACAGGCAGGAGACAGACACGTCTTAGCACAGGGCTGATCCAGTCGCATCACATCCCTCTTGTGGAGCTTCCTTCCTTCTGGAAGCAGCCACTGCCCTTGCCTTCCCAGGCTCGCAGCATGCAAAGAAATCAGAGAGGGCTGGGGGCACAGGGACTCCCTTCCCTGTTCTTACATAGGAACAGGGTGGTCTTCACCCAACTGCCACAGTAGCGCTGAAGATCTCCAGCAGAGGCCCATCCTGGAAGCCCTACGTCACCTCTCAGATGTGGGCAGAGGCCAGGGAGACCCAGGCAGACCACCTACAAACACGCAGCTCCTTGCAGCCCCGAAGGCCAGAGTTATCTTTTGTTAATCTAAGCATTTAGCACCACCTACAATGGGTGCAGGGTTCGTGCGCTCCTAAAGTCCTTGCCTTGCCCTTCTTGGGTGGCTGCGCCTCCACCGCCCCATCTCCTGCTCCAGAGCCAGATCTGCCCAGGACATCCCACCAGGAAAGAGAAACTCATCCACATACCTGCTTGAGGAGCTCCTCCTTCCAGTACTGTTGCTCTCGTCAGCCTAGGGGGCAAAAAGATATTAAAAAAAGCTGTTTAGGATAAGAAAGGCAAGATTGCACTCCAACCCTTCCTGCTCGCACTCTGCACCAAAAATCCTTGGGTTTTTCCATTCTCAATTACACACATGCTCAATTCTCAATTTTGGCAGGACGTGTCATGCACTCAAATCCAACTACACGACTTAAGTTTTCAGTAGACTGAGGGATAATTTAAGACATAGCTCCACAAGTGAGGCAACTTTCTGGGAACACAACGCTTATTCCCCAGTGTACAGCCCACGACAACGTCTCCAAACACACCGTGCTGGTGGCAACTGGTAGGAGACCTCTTGTGCAATCATTTTATTGTGCTACACTGGAGCCTTTCGAGGTTTAAAATAAGAATCCCCTCTTCTGTGGAGGGAAAATAAGGCGAAGACACCCAAATTCAGATGGCCTAAAATTACACCTAAAAGAGGCCATGGCTCCTGTTTGCTCTGCAGGCCTGGAGCCAGTCAACAGGGACACGGGGCAGAGGGACTCCAGGGGACTCCAGCCAGCTGAACACGGCCCGAGGAGAGGAGCTTGCCCGGGGCCCAGCGAACACGGGTGCCAGGGCCACCCCGGGCCCAGCTCCCCGTCCCGACACCCACCGGGCCCCCACGCAGCGGGCAGCCCCCATCCTGGGAAAGGAGAGAGCAGCAAACAAAAGGTTAAGCAACCCTACCAGGAAAGCACGCAAAATGCAAAATTAAACCCGGAATAATCCCCCTTCATCCCAAATCTTGACTCATCCAAGTCCCAGCTCTCCTGGACAAACTCTTCTTAAACACCAGTTTGCAGAGGGTTGAACACTGGACCTAGTCACGGGCTGGCTTGGGGTTTGTTTTCTAAACATACCTGGGCTGCTCCCTAATTAGAAGGGTCAAGCCGAGCAGAGCTCCCTCGGTTAGTTATGAATTGTCTAATTCAATACCCGCCCGCCGTTCAAACCGGATTATCAGGGAGCAACTCCTATTTTTGCCTCTTTGGCTTGCCAGGCACTGCGTCTTTCCCTCGGTTCTCTGATTAGAGCCTTCCTTGGAAAGACAATATTATTCCAAACCCAGAAATTTTATTTCTGAATTTGTGCAAATATAAGTTAAAAGATATTAGTTGCATTTCACATTTTGTGCAAATGGCAGAAACAGGCAATTCATGTGCAGCAGGATGGGGGCTAGCCAACGATTTCGATAAAATAAACCCTTTTTTAATTTAAATGCTAATGCACTGAATTAAAATTTAATAACTGAGGAAATTGAAAAGCCGAGCAGGAATATTGGAAATAAATCCAAGCAGAAACAGCTGAAATTAAAAATTCTAGAGAGTGGGAGGATAGCAGCTAAGCTGTCTTATATGATTACATTTTTTTTTTCAGAAGGAAGGGGGGAAGGAAAAAAAAATCCTATCTTTGGCTGGCTGTAGGGCAGTAAATCGAGAGTGCTGTGATTTATTGCTCAATTTTCCTGAGGGAAAAAGGCTTTCTTTCATGCTGAAATATTTCATAAATTTCAAGCCAGCATAAATTCTTAATTTAAAAGTTATGGAGGTCACATTTAGTGCACTGGTGCAATTCTGAAATCTTAAAGGAATAGCAACCAAAAATTACAATTTGGTTTTATTTTTTAATTCCTAATATGAAATTTTGCTGAAAGAGATTCTCTGAGGTGCACAAAGCAGCAACATACCTTGGCTTCCAGTTTAAGAAATGCACTAGCAATGAAGAAATAAAAATCTAATTCAATTACAACAAGGTATTTTTTATTATTATTATTGTTAGCCACTTGAGGAATTTCTGTTAAAAAATTTCCTCCCTCCATTGCCTGGGAAAAGCCAGAAGGGAGGAGCTGACAGTGTAATTGCTTCTGTTAGATCTCCAATCTTTTGTGAACACTGATATGTTCATTTGTTATACAGCTGTTCAGCTACAGAAAGGATGTCAGAGCACCCATAATTCAAAGCAATCAATCAAAAATTAATGATTTGTCATGCTTACACAATGGAAAAAGAAAAAAAAAAGAAAGAAAAAACCTTTATGGGTCCCTGCAACTGGTAGATTGCTCAAACCCTCGGGGCATTTTCTAGAAGATTAGATCTGTGTGCAAAAAAAAAAAAAAGCCAAAGGAAAAAAAAGCCAAAAAAAAATAAAAAAGAAGAAAAAAGGGAGTCTTAATATACAGCCAGGGCAAAAACCTTGTGGGGTGCTGGGGCCTCTGCATTATCTCAAATCCCTTAGAGATCGGGTACGCGACAACTCCCATCAGTCGAAAGAGCTTTCTGCAAAACTCAACCTCCCAAGTCTCACTGTGAGCTCCACTCCTGAAGCAAAGAGAAGCTGCAAGGGCGCCGGCAATTCTAACTCCGCATTAAAAATACTGAGCATAGAGGTTGTTTAGACAAATAACTTGTGAAAGGCAAGGCACAAAACGCTCAAGTCAAAGCTAAGCCCGCAGCCTAACCTCTGCCTTCACCCAGGTGCACGAGGATTACCATGCTGCACCGTTCCAATGGGAAGATCAAATATTCTATACCAAAAAAATTCAAAGATTTCAGCTTGGGAAGTGTGTAGACCTGTGGGAAACTGTCAGTAAGAAATCAAGGCAATTCTTTGAGGTTGCAAACTTCTTATCTCCTTCTTAAGCAAGCTTTTATATATATATAAATATATAGGGAGAGTGCGTGTATATGTATATATGTATACACAAGAATTTCTTTATAAGAATCTCTTTATAAGCAAGAATCCATGTTGAGCACTTGCTCTGAAGGGGAATGTGTTACAGATACGAAGCGCCTCAACATCCTAATATTTGCCATTTTCTTCTCGGTTATGCACGTATGTTAGCTTGAGTCGCTCATGTGATTTACTGCCTAAGCTGACACAGATATTGGTTTGTAAAGCGTCATGCATGTGATGCATTTTATGTTCTTTTTTTTAGATCTGTATGTAGAGTTGAGAAATTCCCATCCTGAGGTTTTGCAACCCAGCCTCCTAGAAGGGTGTGAAAGGGGAAGGCGACAGTGTGGCCCTCGCAAGCCGACATCCTCCAAAGGACCCGACCAGCCGAGCAATTCCCAGCTCGCATCCCGGCAGGCGGGCGCGTGGCTCTTCCAAAGCCCAGCCGGCCCTGCAGGACCAAGACCCTCTGCCCATTTCACGTCACAGATAAGCAGGGGACCAAAACTCTCTATGCACAAGGGCTTTCTGAGAAGTCCTCAAGTTTACAGAGCTGATAGAAGCTGGGGAACATCAAGTTTTGTCTCAGGAAAAAATAAAAAAGAAACCACAAAAAACAACAGTCCTATATTGAGAAGCTCCAGTTCTACCCAACATGGCCCGTGGAGATGCAGGCATCTCCAAAACTGGCATTTTCCATTGGCCACTTATATGGGGAGAGGCTCAAAACCCACCCCAGCACAAGGAGATTGTTGGACCACCCTGCCATGTGTTGCCGATGGCTGAAGCGATGCCCCAGCCCCTGGTTTGGGCCATTTCGGTCCTAAACATTGAGGCAAATCAGAGCGAAATCAAGTGGAGTGGTCTGCAAGGTCCAGAATCTCTTATACAAGCACATCCTCACCAAAAGGTGCCTCGATTCCCAAAAGCGCAACAGAAACCCTCGGTTCAGCACGCACACTGATCCGCTTCCAAACATGCAATTAAAAGCCAAATTTTATGTAACATCAATTTATCTTGATTAGAGCTCCCCGGGAGCAGGATCTGTTGTGTTCAACATTTGTACCGCACCAGCACAGTGAATCCCAGCCCGGCCTTTCTAAGGCTGCCACGTTATTTAATAATAAATTCCCCAGCCACAGCACTGAGACCATTAATATGTTTCTAAGGGCTGCTATGGGCAGCCCCTGCGCTCCTCACATGAATCATGGGTAGATAATTTCCTCCAATCACACACAATATGTGAAGGTGCAAAGCTTAAAAAAAAATGATAGGGCTTCAACCTTTGCAAAATAAACACAGTTACAAGCTAAATATACATATATATTTCAGAGTTACTAGCAACTGTATATAGGAAGTAAACACAGGGACATTTTACAGATGGGGAAACCCAGCTAGAAGTGTGGTCACTCTTGGCTAACCTCAGCTACCTTACACTGCAACGTTTAATCTGAGGGACGCATCCGGCTTCCTCCCCCTGCCCACGTGAAGGGTAAGGGCACCACGGTGCGATGCTGAGCTCTCCACCCTGCCTCTGCTACGGCTTGGTGGCTCCTGCCTTGAGTTATTCAGAAACCAACTCTCACTTTCAAAAATAACCTCGCTGCCAAGAAGCCAAAGGACTCGGCTTGGTGGCCGTGTCTTTGGTGGCAGGGCCGGCTTGGACACGGCGATGCTTGTTTCTGTGCTCCACTGATTTCCTGCGGACTTTCCCAGGTGACAGCAGCTGCCTCGCTCTGATCCCCACCTTGCTGGAGCCTCCCGCGCCGTGACCACGAGGGCTTGCCCACCACGGTCGGGCAGACACCTTTCCTTGGACGAGCCGGCGTTGAGGGGCCATCGGTGATCACAGGCCACCAAGACAATCCCCCACAGACACCCCCTTCTCTCCTTGCACGTTCAGGAAAAAAACTCTGAGAGAGAAATAGCTACCTCAGTTACTGAAGTTCAGCAGAACATTTTCGTGCTCCATTGGGGCACTGCCCTTGCTGTCCTGTCCTTCACCTCCACGACCCTATCTGAAAAAGCATCCCTCCTCCTGCTCCTCAAACACGGCAGAGAAAACCCACGAGGATGGAGACTCACCAAGGCAGCAGCAACTATTTCAACCAGATTTTTTAAAAAATTAATTTTGCAATGAACCAATTTGGAATCATATATGATCTTATAATGCCTTTTGCAAGCCACAGTATCAATCTATTTAAAATAAAGTGCTGCATTAAAAAAGTGCTATAAAGGCACACAAACAGCCTAGGAAGAAGGCAGTGCAGTGAAGAGCTGCAAGTCCTCATTTTGTCGGCTCCAACCAGAGTTTGCTGAAATGTGTCACAGCAGCTTTTGCAAAGTAGCATCTTTGCAAAGCGTGAAGAGACAGCTTCTGCACACCAGTTTGCCCAGTTAATTTAATTCACTAACTTCTTCACTTTTAATTGAAAAAGCAAAAGCACTAGAGCTTATACTCATCTGCTAAGCTCTGAGCATGAGAAGATGCAGATCAGAAACTCCGAGGGACATCATGCTCTGAAGAAGAGACACTCCTACTAGAGTATAATTAGTAACACTGTCTCTCAGTTATAATCATTTAAAATTCAAAAGATGATTTTATAAGTCACTTTTGTACATCTTTGCTACGTTTAAGGTAGTTTTATTTAAATAATACAAATAAATTTCTATTAAAGTAAAATGCAGAGATGCATAACATGGAGCTTCTATCCATATGTTGCTCAAACAAGTGGCAAGCACAAAACAAATCAAGTGGTAAATAAGCAATGTAGCAGCCACCATCTCCTAAAAAGATAAAGCATTTAAAATTAAGACTCCAAATAGAGGTCTAATTGCCCTGAGAAATGCCTGGAAATAAGTAGTAAAAAGTAAATATTTGGAAAAAGGGCAACACTACATAAAAAAATAAAATAAAAAAAATCAACAGTTATTAACAAATAACAAAAAGCATAACAATTTCCAATGAAATCCCAAGAGGTTTAAGCTTGCTGCTTTGCCCCTGACTGCTTAGCCCGTGATCTAGAGCATTTACACACTGGTGTGACCCGCGCGCGCGGCCGCGCTCAGAACCGCAGCCCCCGTTCCGTCTCGTGTCCCGTGTCCCGTCTCGTGTCCCGTCCCGTCCCGTGTCCCATCCCGTGTCCCGTGTCCCGTCCCGCTCCGGGGGCAGAGCCGGCCTCAGCCCTTCCCGCCCGCCGAGGCTGCCAGCGGCTCCTCCACGCAGGGCCTGGGCTGCCTCTCCAAGCTCCGCTCGTTGCTCTCACCACGGTACTAGCTCATCCGGCCTCTTTACAAAAGGCGTATTAGAGGGTTCACTAAATGATATTTTAATTTTTTCATAAAATCACCTTAGCGATTTGCTCCAAAGCCTCCCAAGTTTAACAAGGCTCCCAAGGCTGTAATTCTGCCAGGCTTTCAACGGAAGAGCCAAAATGGAATCACTGTTCCCAGGGTGACCCACCACGCAAATTCTCCAGGCCCTGTTCTACGGCAGGGTTAAATCAGATTTATTCTGTGCTGCTTGCAAGAGCTCTGAATTGTTTATTTTACCTGAGGTTAAAAAAAAAAAAAAAAAAAAAAAGGAAGGAAGAAAAAAGAAAACGGCAACCTACTTTCTTGAACACATTCTCCAAGACATCTGAATAATTTTAGTCTACACATAAAACACACATACAGTTTAAAAATGAGCCAGAAGCAGACACCCAGCATGGAAAATTTCACCCCAAATAATTAAAATTTGGCAACAATATAAGCAACTGAAATCAGGTCTTGCAGAGGAATGTGCCATAAAAATAACAATAGGCCTGACGACCTGCTCTGTCTATTATTATTAACTTCAGAGCAACAGCAAAGTGCTGTTATTTATTTATTTCATTTCAAATAAAGGTTAAGACACTGGCAGTTTCCCATTTACTTTTCCCTTAAGAGGAGGGAAAAAAAGGAAAGAAAAGAAACCCTGTAACAGTACAAAAACATGTGCACAACACAAGGACCCATAAATACATCCTTGCCATTTTTTTGGATCTTTTGCTTCCTGCTGCCAAAGCCAGGAGAGAACCCAATTTCCTCAGTTTTATGTGGACACTACAGTCTTCCCACATCACCTCTCCTCCAAATTGCTCTTCTCATCCAAGGAGCCAAGGAGCACAGCGCCCACCCAAACTTCGGAAGGGCAGAATGATGTAGGTTGAGCTGATCGGTGGGTCCAAGTCCACCGCCTTGGACTCTGTCCCAAAGAGAAAATGATCTCTGACCCGTTAGCCTGTTGGGTTTCCTTTTCATACCATGCTTTATCATCTTCGCCTGAACAAATTTTTAACAATTGCACAAGGTAGTTTCTAAAAGACGCAGATTTTCCAGGAGGGACCAAGAAACTAATCTGATAAGCGCGACACACTCCAACTTTCTTTGGCATGAGCCTTCTCCTCAGAAAATAACCAAAAAAATAAATCTAAATGGAAGAAGTTTGAGATCTAGCATGTCATGCCCTCCTGGAGTGATGCCGCACCAGCTTCCCTAGAACAAGGGTCCCTGCCCTCCCTCGCCCCATCTCTAGCTGCTGTCCCTGGGCACAGCAGCACGGCGCTTACTCCAGGAGCTCCTGCTCTTCCTGCCTGCAGTCCTGCTGTCGGAGCGAGCTGGCACCGATTCCTCTCTCACCAAGCCACGGATGGGAAGTGGGTCTGGAATTCCAGGTGAGAACTGAAGGAGTATTTTCTAGCTGAGATCATCAAAGGAAAAAGGAAGTGACTCTCTGTCTGAGCTGCAGAGGTGAATGTAGTCCCAGTCTAGGACAGAGAGGAGCTTGCAGAGAGGCGAGCAAGGACTAGTGGTAACGACACCTATAAATCAAAACCACCCAGGGTGGAAGCACTTGGCCATCTCCAGCACCAGATCACGACGGTCACCACAGCAGGGATACCTGGGTAGCATCCTCCAGGTGACCCTGTTTGAGAAGTGGGCTTGGCCTGGAGGATCTCCAGAGGTTCCTTCCAACCTCAGTCATTCCATGAACCTGTGGTACTTGAGACGCGATGGGACCGAAAAGCTCCGGGCTATGCTCATACGACAAGCACCATGAACTAAGTGCCACCCCACTGATTCATCTGTCCACCAGCATTTATTGTGCTGTGACAGTCATCCATAGCTGTTAGGGGTCAAATGTATTTAAACATCTTCTAGACTCCTCAACAGAGCATACAGGTAAGTCTACAGAGCAAGAAGAAAGTACTACGGCAAGGCTGCATTTCCTCCTGGACACGTGCATTATTTAAACCCAGCTTTAGAATAAAAATAAATACATACATAACAATTTTAAAAAATTGTTTTAACATGAAGATCTCCAAAGTTCATTCATAGGAAATTGTCAAGGTTACTTTAACCTGAAGCGCAGTAACATTCTTCCCAGCTCCTACACATCTAATAGACCAAACACTCTTACATTTAATACTGCACTTGGGGACACAATTAACCAGCAGTTCTCCAATTGGCTGTCTGTAAATCTGCATGTACAGAGCGTGTTTGTTTGAGCACACAAAAATTCAAGAGGTTTATTAAGCAGCTATCTCACCCATGTGAACACATATACCAAATTTACACATGCAAATAAACGCCTGTTTGAGTTGGTTGCTCATCATAAAAAGAAATTAGCTTTCGCAAAGCAATTTCAAGCAGGGAAAAGAGCATCACCTAGCCTTTTCCTGGCCCCTGGCCACATCTGCTTCTTGCTGAAGGCCAATCTGTTGAAGAGGATGGGCATCACGAAACATGATGCGTGGCTGAGCCTGCAAACATGACAACTCCATCGGCGTGATTCCGCACCCACGCTGCACGACGCAGCGCTTCCCAGAGCTCGTCTTGCTCCTCGGGAATGAGTTTACAGGCTGGCTCACACTACTGGACGGCCATGATGAGAAGACAAGGCTAATGAGCTATGACGATAGTCACGCAAGAAAATCCAACCACTCTGTGACCTCTCACGATGAGAAACTGCTAAGACTGTAAAGGAGAAGTCTGTGTCCCACTTCAGGCAGCCCCAGGCACTGGATGCATACAGCAAGGATGCCCCACTCTGATTCCAGAAGGACACGGTGGTAAATCGGGTGCCCTCATCCCAACCCACCAAAAGCAGCTGGGATGTCAATCCAGCAACACGCTGCAGACCCCACAGAGCTTCTTCCTCTGGATCATGACTCTTGGAGGACGTTTTGCAATTTCTACCATGAAGAGAACGATGGACTCAACCTTCTTCAATGGATGATGGGAGGACCCACTTCCCACCACTCTCTCCACCCGTGGTGTTGAACGAAAGCGCAGCCTTGCTCCTGCAGTCCAACCTACGTGCGTTATGAGCCATCCGCGTCTTGGCTCTCTCGTGCTCCCATCCCTGTATTACACGGGCTGATTAAAAGCTGACAGTATTTCACTCTGCGATCCGAACAGGCTGGAAATCATCTTGCTCTTCTATAGATTCTCAGGCTCAGCAAAGCCGCTAGGTGCCTCTCTCGTACTATTAATAAAGAAACCAATCAGGAGATTGATAAAACTAAAGGTCAGATATAAGCTGGAGATTTTGTGGAAATACTGAAATGGAAATGATATTTCCACTCTTATAGTTTCACTTCTGACTTGACTTGGAAGTGGACTTGGCCCACTCCATGCCAACTTCCAAATCTCTTTGCACTGGAAGGAATTATTTTTCTTTTAACTTTTTTTTTCCCTCCCATTGTTTGGGCTTGAAAATGGCTGGACTGGATTCAGCTCAAGCTTCTCCCCAAACTCATATCTTGGACAGTTTCAGAAGAGATGCAAAATGCAAGCAGGCAAAAGAAAAATAATGATTTAAATCTAGAAATCATTTTTCTTTAAATTTGATTGTATTTACTTCTTGCCTAGTCTTTATTTCCTTCCCTTGTTATAAGCTTAATTTAATAATTTGGGTGTTTTGTCTTTGTCTACTCAGCTTCCTAGTTGTCTGAATAACTTGTAATTGGATGTTCAGCCCAAAGGTTCCCAATGGAAGAGGTTTAATCCATGCTCAAAATGGCACACCCAGGGTTTTGCTGGCTCTTAACAGGGAGATCAAATGCAAAGCTAGCAGGAAAATCTTTCTGGTTGGCCATTTGTCATCTCGAGCCTCACACACAGCGGATTTCCACACCAGCAAAGCTAAAACCTGGTGAACAGGCCATATGCATCCAAGAGCACCTCCAGATTTACCTTAATGGCCCTTTTCCCACTTCACTGAGGAAGTTCTCACCTACTGGGAACTACTGGACTGCAAGACTAAATCAGCCTCTGGATTTAACACCATCCTGCCAATATTAAGGGACTAACCAGTTTGTTAATGCACTGGACAGCTCTAAGGCTTTTCAGTCTTGAAAATGAAAGAAAAAATTGCCTTTGAGTAACCAAGATCTTCATGTCACCAACCACTTGCTTTGACTCCTAATACTTCAGATAGGCGTAGACATGTTTAAGGATTGCAAGCAGTTGCCTTTGAGTCAAGGGAATATTCATGAGAGTAATTTTATGAACCTGCTGAAAGTACTGCCAGAATCTGTGCTTTGCATTTTATTTTTTTCCTATAGCAGCCTGGTGAAATTCAAGGAGCATATTCTACCAGAATTACACAGAAGGGGAACATTAGATAATTTTTAACTAAAAGTACTTATGTTCAAACAAGTTTTAAAAAGTTTCAACCCCATGTACCTCAGGGTCGTGTCTTTTTTTCTTTTTTTTTTTTTCCAAAAGAATCATGAAATCATGAATTAAATCAATGAAATACACTGATGTGGATTTAAAGACTTTCTCCTTGGCTACAAGCAACTGAAAAATAATCAAAATTCTAATAGTCTTTTCTCATCTCCTGTTGTTAGTGCTCTCCTACTCCATTTTTAAGGAAAAAAAAATCAAATTGAGGGTGAAGAGGAGAAAAAAACATTACTGATTACTTCAAAACTCTCATCTTGTAAAGGCTGGAAAATAAAAGTGACCGGGCAAAACAAAAGAATTCTGAGAATCAAGCAGTTGTTTACAAATGTTATGAGTTTCCCAGTAAAAGAAACAGCTGGAAATATTTTTATAGAATAAATGTATACAAAATGAAACTTTTTTTTTAGTGGGGCGGAGGGCATTATTATTTTTTAACTTGAGGGAAAAGAGGGATAGAGAGCCACGTGACAGTCTTTTACAAATACACTCATTTTTCCAGGTTTCCAATTTCACAGGAAACTCAGGATTTTTTTTTTTTTTTTTAAGATCCTGTTACAGGCAGTTTTCCAACTTGATAAAACAAACATATCTATCAACCTAAGCGTGTATACAAAAATTTTAAAATAGGACTTATCTATACACAAAATCACACAACCTTTTTTTTTTTTGCTTTGCTACAAATGTGCAGTTAAACACATTTTTTGTCCCAAGCAAACTCACGTTTGTGAACAGGCACATGTCTTCCTCCCAAGTAGGTAGGTTTTGCTTTCAAACACAACATCCATGTGCGTTTGGACAACTTGACACACCATGAGTTACCCAAAGTGCAAGAATTGCCAGGACCTCTCCATTCGCACCCTTCCGACCTCCAGCCGAGGTGAAGCACGGGGAGAGGCCGCAGAGCTGAGTTTCATCAAGGCGACTCCTGCCGCGTTGCCGACGGAGCGGCCGGGGCCGCGACAGGCCCTGCCGCCACAGCTCAGCTGAGGGGAGGCGGGCTGACAGGACACCTAACACCACTGCAAGGACAGCTCCAGTAGAAGGCAACTGAGAACCGTTTAATCTAAGCAAAAGAAACCTCCAAAAAACAACATCAGAGCAAACACACCCAGGCCCGTGCAGCAGCTTAACGAGGTGAGATACATGTTGTAGCGAGGAGCCGGTACGTCAGCAGGGGCAAGGACAGGTGGGAGGGGATGTTTGCACATGTGGTTGGGAGACGTGGTTCGGCAGCTCCTACTCACAGCTCCCTTCAGGAACTCTCTCCTCCCTGGCTTCAACGGTGCGGACCAGCCAGGAGATACTCCAAGCTCCCAGACAGTGGGATGTCCGAATTTGAAAGCAGCATGTGGAACTTCTGTAGAGAGTCCAGCGCAGGGCCACAAGGATGATCAGGGGCCTGGAACATCTGCCCTATGAGGAGAGGCTGAGGGAGCTGGGCCTGTTCAGCCTGGAGAAGAGAAGGCTGAGAGGGGACTTGAGCAGTGTCTACAAGTACCTCAAGGGAGGCAGTGAGGAGGATGGGGCCGGCCTCTTTTCACTGGTGGCCACCAACAGAACTAGAGGAAACGGCCGGAAACTGAAACACCAAAAGTTCCACAGGAACTTAAGGAAAAATTTCTTGACAGTGAGGGTGCCAGAGCACTGGAACAGGCTGCCCAGAGAGGTTGTGGAGTCTCCTTCTCTGGAGATCTTCAAAACCCGCTTGGACGCAGTCCTGTGCCACGTGCTTTAGGTGACCCTGTGTGTGCAGGGGGGTTGGACTAGATATCTCTAGAGGTCCCTGCCAACCTTAAGCATTCGATGATTCTATGACTCAGCTCCTTCAGATGCAACTCTGCAACATAGAACCAGCCTCCCAACCTACCCATGGGACTAGAAGCGTATTCCTAACGCAACCAACCTGCAATCGTGGTGTGTATTAAAGCAGGTAAAGTACCTGACAGCAAAATGGCTCAAGAGAAACCATCCCTCTGTTCCCACACCAGGGGTCTGTGGGAAGTCCGCCCTCTGCATGGTGCCAAAGAGGGACCCAGCCAGTATCCAGAGGAACGACCATCTCAGAAATGGATACCACCCATCTGCCTTCACCCATGAAGGAGCCCAAAGTCCTGCTGCTGCTTCCCCTTCCTCATGCTGTCAGATTCCTCGCAAGAGTCAGGGATCTTGAAGATGTCCCAATCCAAGATGCACAGAAAAAAATGTTAAAAACTCAGCCAAGAACATCTCAGTGCAGCCCTTCAGAGGGCTGCGCGCACTTGCGATAGATCCACTGGCCAGAGCTTCATGGGTTTCACAGGTCCAAAAGAGGCTAGTAATAAATTACTTCTTCCAAGAAACGTTCATATAAGTGAAACTCTGCCCTTTAAATCTGTGGGAAATGTGATGCATGTCCCAGAACAGCTGCTGCGGCTCATGGCTAAGGTATCTGGGTTGCAGTGGCAGGCAGTGTGATCCCGAGGCAGAACTGGACATTTGGGAAATGTTGCTTTTTAACTTCTTAAAAAACTTTGGAGAACACTTACGGTTTCTCCATAAAGAACAGCACTGTACAGAGACAAGTATTGCTGAAATTTAGTATCAATCTGAGTTACGTGATGCAAAAGCAAACAATTCTCGAGCTCATGATAACCCATAGCAGAAAGGTGTGTATCTGGAGTTAATAAAAAGCATTGTTAAAGTACAAGGCAGTGGCAAGGGCACACCAGCCGCCCGGGCATGGTGCTGGCAACAGGAACCAAGACGGAGGCAGCACGTGGCCACGTCTCCCTCTCCGCAGCGACAGCCCTGAGCAAGCAGCGCTGCTCCCAGTGCTAGCCCAGACCGTTGTTCACGTAACAAAATCAAAACTCTTGTCCTTTTAAGGAAAATCCCCCTTAACTTATGTCCTTTTATCGGTCCAAACGCAGGGCACGTGTGAGCACCGCTCCTGTGCGCGTAGCGGTGGAGCAGGGCTCAGCACAACGTGCTCCGGAGCAGGGAAACACCGAGGCTCTCGCTAGGAAAGGGAGGACGGCCCCTGGAAAGGGGTTTCCGCACTAAAAAGCCTTCTTGCCTTATAGCGTCGGGATGGACTAACACACCAAAGCTGAGCAAACATTTACCAATGAAAGTTTAACTAGGGGACATCACCTTCACTCACATTTTTGTTTGATTGCATTCTTTAATAGCACGAAACGGTGGTAATTTTACTCGGGAAAGAGAAAAAGCCGAAGCATGCTGATCTCTACGTAAGCAGCAGGGCAGAGGGGGAGCAGGGGGACGGCACACATAAAGCTGGATGAATTTTTCAAGCTTAAAAAAAGAGCTGTAATTACAAGGGGGAAATTCAGATGCAGCTTAGTCTGCCCCGTTCTCCCCAAAGCAGGAAAGAAAGGAAGAAAAGAGAAAAAAAGAAGAAAGAAGGAAGGGGGGAAATTAAGTCAAAAAAAAAAAAAGGCTTAAAGTAGAAATCTTAGATTTTTTTATTGCAAAATAACTCCCATCAGCCAACCACAAATCTATAAATATCACCAGATCAACTCCCTGAGCAGATATAAATAAATAAACAGACCAACCTCCAAGATTGAAAAACAAAAAAGAACAAAACAAAAAAAAATCCCTAGCAGCTCAGTCGGAGGGTTCACTGGCTTCCTGGAGGACTACTGCAGTTTGGAAAATAAGGAAAAAGGAAAAACCAACTGTTCCTGGCTACAGCTGAACCTGCTGGCACACAGCAGCCATCTTGCTGAGATCCGGCTTCCCTCCTCTTGCTCTTCCCAAGTTTAAGAGTGTCACCTGGTCCTACCCCATCGCAATGGCCCAAAGAAGCTGCTTTTCGAGCAGCTTGCACAGGACAAGCATCACACAGGGTTTCAACAGGGACAGCAACACGACCTTCAATTCTGTAGCTCACGTATCGGAAAAAATGAGGCCAGAGAGCTGTAGGGAAATTATTTGCAGCCAAAATGCAGATACAGCAAGACCAACCCTTCTGCGGATTAGTGTCATTTTTGGTTGAGCTATTCATACAATAGACTATGACACTCATTTTCAAAAAGTTAAAAAACACTGACGTTTAAAATTTCCTGATTCACACAGGCAAAACATCCGCCCTGTTTATTTTTTTTTTAAAGAAAGAACTGTAAGATTCCAAGCCCAAACAAAACAGTTGCAAGCCCAAGATTTTAGAACTATGCATCCCACCGTGATATTCCCTATTTTCTCATCAACAACAAAAATTAAAATCAATATATTTTTCTTTTAGCTCAATCTGGAATGTAATTTTTCAGTTTGTTAGAGCCTTAAGAAACCAAAACCCTATTACTTGCACAGTTCAATAGCAAGATAGATTTGTCAGAGCAGTTTGGGAGATCTGCTACCATGATGTGGAGAGACACACGAGTTTTCTTAGGACATCCATTTCATGCCTGCATTTTGTAGGCTGCATCATTAGTGCTCTGAGAAGTCCATAGGCCAACAGCTGCTGCAAACTCTTTCAAAAAGGGAAAAAAGGCAAATTTGATGTCATATATCTATAAAGTAAAGAGAAACCCGTGAGCCAAATTGTTAAAAGATAACTTTCAAATGAAGTATGCATTTCCCACCAGCACAACAACACATCTAGGTGCTGCCAGTGCTGGATAGGGCTGGTTCTGCCTCCAAGTTGAGGAAAGAGCAATGAACCCACTGTAACACACCTGCAGTCCTCTGCATGAAAAATACATTAGGTTTCACCTAATAAATTAGGTTGTTTCCTCCTCCAGATGTGTAACCAAAATTCTCCTACTGTCAATCTTTTCCTTTCCAGTATAGTTCCCCAGAACTGTAAGATGTTCGGCTGCAAAAGCTCCCATGCACCAACTTTCACAAGCTTTTTCGAAGAAAACCATCCTCACTACATTTTGTTCTTTAGCAAAGCCTGATGATGAGCCCACCAATAAGACCTTCTTCACTTTGGCTAGACTGTTTTCCCCTCAGATTATATATAAACCTCAGCAGGACTGGTGGACATCTTTTGGACAAATGGTTTTGTACTCAAGAAATATGGAAACCCAGGACAAAAACTTTCAGGAAAACAAATTTCAGGACTGGCTTACGGCACATCACCTCCCACAGATCACTCTACTGGACATCTGGAAAAATTCTTAGATACAAGAATTATTTTCTGCTCATAACTTTCAAAACAAGCATTTAAAATTACATGAAGCTCTGACAATTCAGGGAGTCTGCAAAAGACAATCTATGGTTTTCAGGGACCCCCTTTAACACCCAAGACAGGGCAAACTCCATTCGCACTGATGGGACCTTCTGCTCTGATGTGTTTTTGCCTCCACACTGACACGAGCTCAGAGGAGGACACAGGAGAGGCTCCGACAGCGAGACAGGGACAGGACACATCCACCCACACAAGGGCAGCGCACAGTGAAAGCCATCAGGGAACCCCATCATTAGAATTACCAATGCTGAAAAGCGACAAACAGAGGCAGCCTGGGCATTTACTACATTCCTTAACTGGCCAATTTAAATGAGGTATCCTTTTAATTTTTAAAACATGCCATATGGATATTCACTTTTAGCAACAAGTACCACTGAAGGGGTGAGCAGAAACCAGAGGGAGGAGTGGACAAGGATTTGATAGAGCTTCCCCAAGCCGAAGGATCCGCTCTGGGTCTGCAGACACTTGGCAATAGGCCATGATTTGTGTTTTCCACAAAGAGAAAAGAGACCAGCAACCTGCACACAGGAACCTGCCACCAGGGCGTTGCTACAGCCCAGCCTAATCACAGAACCACAGAATGGCTGAGGTTGGAATAGACCTCTGGAGATCATCCAGCCCAACCCCTGCACACGCAGGGACGTCTAGAGCACATGGCACAGGTTGCACCCAGGAGCATCCTTTCTCTATCCAGAGAGAGCGTAAGGGCACAGACCCAAGAGCCCACGAGTGTCCCACAGGCAAGCTGTACCATGCCGAAACAACCAGTGTTGGGACTGAACAGAGACCAGAGATAACGAGGCTAT
Source organism: Tinamus guttatus (assembly GCF_059628265.1). Lineage (NCBI taxonomy): Eukaryota > Metazoa > Chordata > Aves > Tinamiformes > Tinamidae > Tinamus > Tinamus guttatus. Next base: position 2,921,397 of record NW_028288831.1, read on the forward strand.
TACAATGAAAATACTCCCTCCTCTCGCACTGGCAAGTCACCTGAGTGATGTTACTCAAAATAAAGAAAAACCCATCCTTCCATCCCAGTGTCACGTGCTCTACGCATCCCTCCTTGAGCATGGGGGTTGGACTAGATGATGTTCAGAGGTCCCTTCTAACCTCAACCATTCTGGGATTCTGTGATCTCCTTCGCCTCTTGACCTAGCAATAATTTTGAAGTCAGAAGGCCATCACTTGATCTGCTACTGGAGTCCTCTCCCAATCACAACCCGAGAAAAACTGTACGTAAGAAATGCCACGTCCCTAGCACTTGTAGGTCCTTGCGTCATGGATTGGATGGCTCAGCAGAGTAGAAATGAGATAGAGAATTTCTAATTCCTACTTTTTGGTTTCAAAACACCTCCCTTTTCTTAAGAAGGATCAATATTGCTCTTTTTTTTTCTCCCTATGAATGACACAGAAAGGAAGGTCAAGTTGATAGTCCTCACTACATCTCGATCGCTGGCACCCACGCACTGAGCACTGGGGCTGCATCACCGGGATGGGTCAGACTGCTCGAATGGCACCTCCAGCTCCTCAGCAGAAACACAACAGGCAAATGAAATTGAGCCTGTATTTCTGTAAAACAAAGCACAATCTACAGTTTTATTTGCCTGTACTACAGTATTACTATTTCAGAGCAACCTCAGAAAATCTGACTCTGACCAAGTATTTGGATTCATCAACAAAATTTGAGATGCCCAAGAAGTTTCCTGCCTTGAAGCTTGGAGGGTCTTCATAAAACTTTGTGCCTAGCAAACAGATTCTTGTGGATGCTGTGTGCTCTGCAGAAAACCACAAATGGAATCGAAGTTATTCTGATTGTTATCGTGAGGGCACGAGGCGGTGACTCCCCTTTGCGCCTGGCTCTGTACAGATAGCAAAGGAGCTTCACTAAATTGGCACAGATTCACTACAATAATTCTCCATCAATGTTATTTTGCAGTGCTCTATTTTCCACTCATGCATATGGCAAGGCGGCAGCTTGTGGACTCAGTGTATTGGTCTCTTGTGACTAATTGCCTAGGTAATAAAAAAAAGAAAAACCTATCATACCACAGCTATGCAGCCACTATATTGCAATGTTAAGTGGACATAGTCTCAAATCTCCTGGGATTCCCCTAAATTTGCAGCCGGAAGAGGGTTCAGGAAAAGGACACCTAGAAGGTAAAACTCCACATTGCTTGTAAGCCACTTAAACTGTGACCTCCAGGCTTCCTCACAGCCACTAATGGGCAAACTACGCACTTCTGACAAATTATCACATGGGTATCAAAAATATCTTTACAACAGAGCTTTTATTTCCATATATTTGAAGCTTTTCCCCTTTGTTTCTTCTCTAAACCGGTTAAAATGAGCATTAAGGGATATAATTATGTTGTTAGCTTAATTGCCTACTTAAAGCAGAATCTACAGGGGTTTAATGCAAGATTTGAAAGCGGAGGGGGGGAAGGAAATTGGGATATTAATGGATACTGTTTTAAAAATGAACCTCTTCTGGGGACAAGCGAGTTTGGGGTATCAGGTAGAGCTTGTAGCGGGGGAGGAGGTGAAATCAGCCCACAGCAGCTCCTGTTGCAAGATTTTGTGAAAAAAAAAACTATAAATTATTGGCCAATTCCTTCTCCAGCAGTCTAATTTTGGAAAAATTGACCTAATTAATCATTAAACACCACAAAAAAAAGTACCCCTCCTTCAGTTTGAAACTTTAATGCTATTATTGGCATGACACACTTAAGCCCAGGATCGGGGCTGCTATCTGCTGTGCGCGCAATGCTGCAAGAACCAGCACAACAGCGAGAACTCTTGGTTCCCAAGTCACACAGTGGACAAGCAACAGGTTTGGGAGGACAGAGGGGTACAGAGGGCACAAGGAGAACACAGATTATGTACCCGGCTCTTATTCCCATAGTCCCTGTCTGAAAAAAGGCACCAGGGTCAATACACAAACAAAGAAGGATGCTCATCATCTTTATGGGCCAACCCACCCTCTCCCACACTGGATCATGTATGGGCAGTCTTTTGTATTTATTTAGAAACACTAAGCTAAATCTTCAAAGCTTTCCATGTTTACACAGCCTCATTTAACTAATTTTGTGCCAGACCAAAAAAAGCACAGAGCAAAGTCTTCTAAAAAGCAGAGCAGAGGGCAACGCTTTTGAAGGGTACGAGATGCAGCTGTTGGGTTTCGAAGGCTCCCTCCACTTCCTTGCTGTCACTCTTGCTACATCACATTGCTCTATATCAGGGAAAAGATTTTTAAGGACCAAGTGAAAAACATTTTTTATTTGTGGTCCTAAATGCCTCTAATTTCTACATCCGTTCCCTCTCTTCCTGTGGAGAGTAGCTGTGGTTGATATTATCTTTACTGTCTCAGAGCCTGAGACAATTTGCGAGAACATTTTTGGCCTCCTATAACTAAACTCTATAGATTTAGTTTCTCAGGGACTCTGGTTTGTCAGACCTAGAATTAACCTCACTGCTTCCCCATGGCTTCCTCCCTTCCCCCAGCTGCATTGCTTTAAATAAAGCATGGCTCTACCAGCCAGAGCTAAATACCATATTCCAAACCTCCAGCTCGACTCGGAAATTCAGTTCTGCAGGTTTTTGACAATATTCCCATCCAGCATTTACAAAGGGGTGAGAGCAGGTTAGAGGCATGCAATTCAGGAGGAAGAATCCCACCAGCACATCTACGAGGTTGCACTGCGTGCGTGACCCAGCAAGGGAAAGCTCATAAAAACCCAATAAATACACGCAGGAAAGACCATTCTGCTCCTCTATATTTTGATGGCATCTTTGTCCACAGCGTTTGCTCAGAAACGCAAACGGAGCAGAAAGGAGAGTCACCACCACCTTCTAGAAGGAGAAACAAAATCGTGATGGCAAAAGAGATGTCATCGTTGCACCCAGAAGAACTGATTTAAAGGCCTGAAATCATCTCCTCCTGCTCTGTGCTTGTTTTTTTCCTAAGAGCTTGTTTAAATAAAAATTTTCAAATCTTTAAGAAAATTAAATTAAAAAACAAGCAGTTGTTTCATACAGTCTTTCACACACCGTGCAGAGCTACACAGCACTAGGGGCTGGGAATTCAGAGGTGAGGGAGCTGCGTCTCTCCATGCAAGGGACCATCACCCTCCCGGATCCATTGCACAACCACGGAATTAACTTCTTCCAGGGGGATGCAGGTCATTCTGGGAGCAAAAATTAAGACAAAAAACACACCGGATCAGACCATGGTTAAGTCCTTCCCGTACTAATATGAATGGATCACAAACAAACTGAATGCTGCACAATTGGCCAGATTAAGAAAACAGCAGAATTGAGATATTAAGTTAAAGGGGAAAGACTTTTTAAAATTTGCAGATAAAGTGAGAGAAAGTAAGCGAGGGAAATGCATCAAGAGAAACACGAATCAATCCTGGAAAGTCAAGACAGCAAGCACACGGCACCACTGCAGCTCTGGAAAAGAGCAAACGTCAGAAGGAATTGATCAAAAAAATCTAACTTTAAAGGACCTTACTGGAAACCTAGCCAGGGAGAACCGAGCTCTCCCCACACACAGATTACACTAAAACCACATTAAAAAAATAAATGTAATAGTTGCAAAATCAGAAGTTAGAAAATGCCAAAATTTGGGTGGAATCTACTCTATGTTATAGGTCTTCAGTCGTCTTCTACACTCTGATGCAATCTGGAATTACTTGAACACACGCCACTTTTTCCACAGGACCCGTAATTCTTTTGGCACTCCACTTGATTTAAATAAAATAAATACAAAGGGGGAAAAATGAAAATTTCTAGCAGCCAGGCCAACCACTGGCTGCTGCTGCCACCAGGACTAAGCGGGGAAGCGGCGGCAGCACGAGGCAAACACGAGCCAACGGGCTGCGGGGTTGGCCACCGCGTCCCAGGGAAGCACAAGTAGCAGAAGGGGAAATCCAGATCTTGGCCCGTGTGCCACGCTCCGAACGACAGCCGGGCTCAAAGAGCCCAGAGCCATCTCACACCATCCGAAACAGGTCCTTCTCCCACCATGTTTTCTACATTTCTGTCTGTCTCCCACATTTGTGTTTTTCCTGCTGCGGAGCCAACATTTGGCAGGGGGGACGTGGGAGCTCAGCTCAACCCCGCGGCGCTGCCATGCCGTGCGCGCACGCTCACTGCAGCAACTCTGGCTCTGCTGAGCATCTGCAACTCAAGTACTTTGAGAGGTTAATAATTCAGCCAGATCGGGGTGTTTTTCCACCATGCCAGTTACAACTTTTCTACCAAACACCTTATATACCTATGCGTATATATATATATATATATATATATATATATGTATTCCTATCAGTCTCTAAAAGAGAAAGATCCCTCAAGGAAAAGGGTTGCAGCATCAGCTCTTTGGTTTGATGCCACCACTGGTTGGTCCACAAGTGTTGCACAAGTGCGCAGCTCACAAAAATAGAAAAAAAAAAAAGAAAAAAAAAAGGAAAATTTTCTGACAATCATGGCCCTTTCTGCCTTTCCTGAGCTGCTGCAGTGTAAGGAAGTTGCAGATGGGGACAGAAGTGGACCCAGAAGCGGGTGCAGGTCCAAAGGAGAAGGAGCCTCCTCAACACCTGCTGCTGTGCAGAGAAACCTTGCAACTTTTCCAGCACGGGCAAACTCATTTTCCTCTGAAGCTCATTAATCAGCAAGGGCAGAACTATTTTTGCTGCAATTTCTCCAAATTTCACCCTTAGGCACACACCTGGCTTGGAAAATTTCAGCCCAAACACTTCAGGTTTGGCAAATAGGAGCATGGGGCGTGGGACAAGTTGGGCAATCTTCCTCATCAGTGTCACTGCCAGCTCCGCCACTGAGGCGGAGCAAAGGCCCCAAAAAAAAAAAAAAAAAAAAAAAAGGGGGACGAGAAAGAGGGAAAAGGGACAAGAAGGTAAAAGCTGAACGAGTCATTGTTCGCCAAAGGAGAGGAGGAATCAGGATTTTTTTTGTTTGTGCGGGAGGGGGAGTGGCGCCATAGAGATCCTGCAGGAAGAAAGGTCGTTTTGTTTTTCTTTGTTTTACAAAATGCATCACAGGAAAAGTCTTGTGTGGTGATTAAGTAGTCCCATTAATGACGTGCAAAATGGCTGTCAGTCAGTGCCTATACTCCCTGGGTAAGGCACAAAGTATTATTTTTATTATTCACAAACACAGATGGACCCTCCCACGAGCACCTTGAGTGGAAGGCCACTATTTACAGCCTGCACCAAATGTGCACCTAATTTCTGCCCGCGTTCGGCAGGAAGGGAGCGTGGCAGATGCTGGCTTTAACCTAAAGCCAGGCGCTTTCTTAAATCAAACCTAAAACCCCAAACTCCTCTCTACTTAGCTTTAGCCAGGCAAAGAATCTAAACGCCAATCAGGCTGCCCACAAGAGTCAGGGAATTCAAACAACTTTTAACTATTTGAAGGAAGAGGAGCAGGGCATGAGGAAGAGTGTCCAGACAGAATCTGGATACATTAGTGGCAGGGAAGCATGGACAACGGTGACATAAAATTGCATAAACCATACAAGAAGAGAACAAGCCTTTTCAGTGCTTTTGGTGTAAATTTTCTCCTTTTTTTCTTTTCTTTTTTTTTTAAGTGAAGAAATAACATTGAATTATGAACAAATCAAGTGTCTGGTGACGCTGTTGAGTTGCTAGTAACTCCTGCTTGTGTACTTTCCATACAGAACCATGAAAAAAAATATATTTAAGAATATAAAGCCATGGTGATTGAGTCGCCTAAATTTTGCTTTCAAAAGAACAAAAAGGCACGGCGCTCAGACAACAAGGAAGTAAGGAAGAATTTCAATAACTAGCTCCAATGTAAACCCACGCCCCCCGTTGCCTTGTAGTAACCTATTTCTGCTGCCGTGCCCTGAGGAACATTAACTCCACTCCAAAAAATCAGTCATCAGGCAGGTGTTTCTGCAAATCCCGTCCTACGTTTCAGTGCATTTGAATTTTGTAGAGCATTCTGAATATCTCGACTCACGTTCTCTTACACTCAAAAAAAGAAAATGTTGAAAACACACTGGTTTTACCAAGCCTACTGAAAAAAGCTTGAGCTTCTTCCTCCCAAGGTTATATCTACTTAAGCCGCGTGGGCTTTCGTTTACCCACTCACACAAGGGCTCAAACGGCAAGGATGCTCTGGGCAGGAAGAGGAGCTCGACCCAAGGGGAGGCCCACACAGCATCCGCAGGTCACAGTTGAGGCCACTCTGGAAAACTCCAAGCATGAGGAGGGTTCAGCTGTTCACAGTAGAAGAGAAACGCGCAGCTCTTCTTGCTGGCTGCACGGGAGCTCCAGTGTTAGGATTGTGTCTTCACCCGTAACCAGGTAGGAACCTAGCCCATAATTTAGACGTAGACTTGGAAATTGCATGCTCAGAAGGAATCTTCAGCTTTGTTACACATCAGTAACATCTCTTCAAGTTTCTTTTTGTATTTGCACCAATAATCTTAATTTTAAGGTCACTTTAAAACAGTTTTTGAAACTTTTTGAATGGAAACAGCTCTTTTTTAAGAAATGTTTTTATGGCAAGTCTTTTTTTTTTTTTTTTTCTTCTTCTCTAAAGCGGACCTAACCTACCAAGTCATCCTGTCATCCTGCAAAGGGAGTAATATTTAAGAACACATTAATCAATGTACAAATCAAGACAAGGCCAGCAGACTTGATGGGTTTCCCAACTGGTGAACGTGCCTGCAATGGAGTAGCACTTCTGCTGAGAAAACAAGTGGCACCACTGCACCCAATTTTGACAAAAAGGTGCAGCAAAAACCCCACAAAATAGGTTGAGCTTCCAGCAGTCAGCGCCTCAGAGTCATTTTTATAATTTGTGTTTTTCTTAGATTATCCCAGTGTGGTTTTCTCTTGTTTCCTTGTTGAGCACTATTTAACTAGCGTAAAATATGCAATCATTAAACCATGTGACACAAGGCCAACTGGTCATGCAGAAACGACCAAGAACAGCAGCCAGTCATTTCTTAAATAACTAGTTTGTTGGCAAATCGGTAAAAATAAAATCGCTTTTGGTGAATTTAATTTGAAGCTAGTGATGGATCTTTTGTGGCTTTGGTTTCAGCCTTTGCAAGTGCTGCTCTGCTCTGTTATGTCCAGGCCTGGGAGAAAGCAGAAGCTGCGCTAAATCTATACCACAGGACACTTTGCTATAGGGCACCCTCTGTGAGCGGCCACTATCAAAATGGAAAGAAGATATATGAGAAAGATGACGTTATAAGAGTCTCTGTAGTAGTTAAACAAAAAAGAAAGAAAGAAAGAAAAAATAGAAGAAGGTCTGTCCAGAGGCCTAGGTCTCTGAGCCAGAGTTTCTCTTGTGGGAAGCAGACTTGCAAATTCTTTCTTTAAATTAGATATTGCAAGCTAAGGAATACATGCATTTTCCTGTGCCTGCCTGCTGAGGCCAAGGAGACACTTGAGAGACCTCCAGCCAGGCTACGGGTGCTATCAGCACCTGATGCTCCCCTACATGGTAACGTTTCTCCTATTTCTTTCAAATTGAAGCTCTCTGAATTTTAGTAAAATACCAGGACTTGCTATATACTGATTTCTGAAGGAGGCTGACTAAAAGCCAAACAATCTGGTTTTGACTGAATTAAGCTAAAAACACCAGGCCAAAAGACGAGCAGCCAATCTCATTTGTGTTACTCAGCCTGGCCAGGACCAGCCTGGCCCAAAGGGGTTTCTGACCCGTTCTCCCTAGCACCGACCATCAAAGGGCCTTCAAAGCACCATTTCAGGAGGATTAACTGGCCCTCCAGTTTGCGGGCAGACCTGGGAGGCAGGTGCAAGGCAATGGGCTCCGCCGGGTGAGGCTTCCCCAGCCCAGGCCGGGCAGGCTCCCTGCTCTCCCTCAGCTCCGCGCGCTGCGCCACCACCGCGCTTGCCTGCGGCATTTACAAACTCCACATTACAACGCGACTCCAAACTCACCGCAGTCAGCAGGCAATCATTAACCCAGGGAGAGCAATGGGCGCTGGAGCCTTTGCGCACCTGTCTTACTGGCAAGTTGTGCGAAGTAACACCCCGAACGCACCGGCACGGCTCACTGTCCTTGATGGACCCACAGATTTTGCTGTAAATTACAGGCTGTTTGTGAAAAACCCAAATTAGTGCATGGCACGGAAACCCCGAAACCTGCCTGGCGATGCTGTCACCTCACAGCCGCGTTAAAAGACACGCAGAGAGCCAGAATTGAGCATTAAGATGAGCGAGGCATCTCTCCGCCTTTGCTTCTGCCTCCTATGCCGAGCACCATGTCTTGCGTGCAGAGAAACACAGCGTTTCCCTTCCAAGGTTCCTCCTGTGCCAACTGGGCTTGCAGAACACCACGATGCATCTCCTCTTTTATTTGGGATTAATTTAGTCAACTGGCATTCCTCTGTGCTAATATCTGCACGCCGTGCCGCGTCTCTTGGACGGCACCATGTTTCCTTTGAGGCTGGTGGTTTTGTCAAGGCAGAAAACCCATCTGTCTCTTAAAGAAAAAAAAATCTTTGAGAAGTCTAAGGAAGCACCACGTTTTGAGAGCAAGCAGAGTCAGTCTTTCAGTCAGTAAGTGTTTACCCACTTGGCTGATCTCAGTTTTGCAAAGGCGTTCGCCACCAAATCTGCCACTAACAGCGCAGCTGGCACAAACATTGACTTGTTTTGTTGAAAGCACAAGCACAGGGAGGAACAGAGATGCTCTGGGCTTTCCCAATGCTGATGAACAGGAGGTTCCCGAGGACCTCTCACTGCGCTCAGCTCCTACAGTTGTTCCATAATTTTAAAGTTTCATAAGTGCCCTGAACCAGTTTTTCTTGTTTTCTCACAAATTAGTGGTCACCGCTGAACGCACAGGGCACTTTCACAGAAAGGGCCGTCGTGCCGTGGTGAACGCCTCTGGGGGAAGGTCCGTTGTCGAGACACGCCGGGGCTGCAGGATTCGCCTTCATGCAGGATTTGGGGGCCTTCATGCAAATCCTCCGCTCAGACCCGGCGCTTGGCTCCGCTCTCCCCACACAGGGCCGACAGGGAGGTCCTCGTTGTGAAGCGGAGCTGCCGGGAGCTGCCACGGAGCGTCCCGGGGCGATGGACGCACACCCAGCACCAAGGCCTTCAACACCCACCCTGCCCTTCCTCGGAAATCAGGGTGCAGAGATGTGGAGGTTCACACAGCCCCGAGCTGCTGACCGCTCTGCGAACACCCCGACGGGGAGCAGCGCTGCGCTGGCTGCGGAAACCACCGCAGAGGCTGCGGGGTAGAGGGCGGCAAATGGGAGCGTCGAGGCCCGTTCCACCCCGATGAGCACCGCCGAGACAAGACGGGTTTCGATCTGCGCAAGTCTCTGCACACTCATGGTGCTTCGAAAAGGAGGGCGAAGGCAACGCAGACCCTCCCCTCCCGCCAGCCTAAAGGGCTGCCATTTGGCAGGTGTGAGGGGTGTCCGAACTGGAGAAGAAAATCCCAGAGGGTAACGATTTATGCTCCAGCACCAGTCGTTTCCACTCAGAAACCCAAGGCAGCGCCTGGCCAAGATGGCGGGAGGGATTCCCATGGGCATCACCCCTGTCCTTCACAGCTTCCCACACGGCCAAAACGCACTCGGGGGCTGTAGCGTTCACACGTCTCTGGGCGCTCTAATGCTTTCAGTCACTGTTAAAACCCTCATTAAAAAGCAAACTTAGCAACATCTAAAATAATTTCCCCCAAACAAACAAGCAAGCAGTCGTGCTGCCTTCATTATGGGGGTCACAGCGCACCAAGCAGTGCTTAATATCAGCCTGTAGCCACATCTTGCTACAGGGGAATACATCCAGGCATCCGGTTATTTTTACGTTTTTTCTGTATCGCTGTGTCCACTTACACAGAAACCAGTTTGGGGACACAGTAGAAAATGGAGTTGCAATGAAATCACTAACGTCACTGTCTTGCTTTCAGTTTAAATAAGCTTGAAATGGAGGCTTTGTGATTTTTCAAATGCAGAATTTCAGTTGTCAAGATATATATATATTTTTTTAATACAGTGGAGTTACTTTGTTACAAAATACCGAATGTCTAAACTAAGTTAAAAGTTAAACATGCCACTGCCAAATTTCTGCAAGGCCCATTCCCTATATTAAGAAAAGATATCATAAAACAAACAAAACTCCAAACAACATGAGGTCCATTTTAGCCAACATCCAACAGCAAGACTTCTTTCGCTATGTCTAAATTTCTAATTATATCCACAAGAGCAAAAAAACAAAAAAGTAATTGTTCCAAATCCAATCAGAATCTTTCCTACCTAGTCTCAAGAGACCAAATTTACCCAATCGTGATTTTAAAAATTATTTCCATATGGTAATTATTTCCTCTAAAACACAACTCGCTTCTCTTTTGTCTTACAGTAAAATCCATTCAAAGGGCTAGAATCGAGCCGCAGCCGAGTACAGAACTATGGGACTTCACAACATTTCCAGCCTTGACCCCAGAACAAGAGTAAACCCAAAAGAGATGCCTGACAGCGGAAAACGTAAACCCCAGCAAACTTTTGCCTAGTCAAGTTTGTCCTCATTAGCAATCACACATATTGGCCAACGTCTGTTTAAATGCTCAAAAGAGACAAGAAAAAATTATTTATCAGTGTCCACCACAGCCACAGAGAGCTTGTGAGAACCTTCCCAGGGAAGGGCTCTTGCCTTTCATTAAGGTGCAAAATGAGCAACTCAGGCAGTTTAGTTTGCTGAGCTCTGTGAATCAAAATGAAGATGGTTGCTATCAGTTTGCAGTGAATTCCATGAACTTCTGGTACAAGCTGGAGAAACCCAGGCCGCAAAGGCAACAGGGCAGGCATCCCTGGGATGCTGAAGAGGAAGAATATGACAATTCTGGTCATTTCTGGAGGTGCTTCTAGCACTTCAATTTTATTTTCTCAGCCTCAAGCCTATGCAAGCTGTTATTGACTATTAAAAACGAAAGCATTTCCCTCCAACTCATTTTATTGCCTGTACCAAAAAGTAACTTCTAACAGCTTAACCAAGGTGGCACCTAAGGGGACAAGCACCGACTATATAGGGATTTTACTTCATCTGTCTACAATCTGGATGCTTCCTGTAGAACTGCCCTAATTTTGCTTTGGCACGGGCATGGAGAACACAGCTTAGCGTATTCCCCAATGAAACCAAACACTATTGGACATCTCCAGGAGGATTACATTTTGCTCTAAATAATAACATTAAAGCTCCTGTTATGCAAAGAGCTGCACCCCAGGGAAAATTCACACCTTTTTTTTCTTTTTTGGTGTCTATCTCGGTCCTGGAATGCCAGAAGAGAACAAAATGTGCCTGTTATTTCCACATAGCTGCAACAGAGATGGCTCTGGACTGAACAGGACACACTGAAGAAAGGGATTATTGCTTTCAAAAATGTGAGAGTGCTCAATTGCCTTTGTACCCATAAACTTAAACCGATCCATAAGACAGTTTGCTTTGTCAATACGAAAGTACAGCATAAAGCCTTCAGGCAACAGTTAAATCTCAACATCATTGTATTTATAGTTATGAATAATAAGTACTTTTCCACAGCACTACAGCGGCAAGGCATAATTCAACAGAAATTCAATTTTTAAAGGATGATGAATTGTGATACACTGAGATTTTTATGCTCCTATGACTATTAAGAAGCCCATGATATTCATTTCAGAAAAATAAAAATTGAACTTGGCAAAGTATTGTTCTCAACTATGATAAGAGAGCATCACTACTGGCATTTGCACAGAGCTCCATCATGACTGGGTATGAGACGGGCAAGCTGTAATGAAGGTTGGGCTGCTTTGAGATCGCAGATATCAGTTTGGAAGTCATGAGCATCAGCCTCCTCCTGAGCACCTTCCACAAGGGACTAACAGCTGTAGCTTGCTGCTTTCCTGTGCATCTTTTCCTAATTTATCAAGAAAAACTCAAAGACTGGTTTTCAAGCATTCTCCAGCCTTTTTCCAGTTACTCTTCATTCCACCCATCTCTTTGGTAACTTCCCAAAGAGCATGACAATAATTTCTACATAGATGGCACTAGGCTCTAAATGGATTTGCTCTCTCATCTGCTGGTCCTTCTTAAGGGTCACACAAAAGTTTTGCCCAATTAGGATTTTGAGTTAAATTGTTCTGGGTTCCTACTGTACTACTTCTTAACCCACGCATTACTTTTGCCTCCACAGACTCAAAACTTCCCCCTTTGTTACATCTCTCCTGCCTGTGAGTCAATTATCTTTTTCTTTAAAGCATCACCACAATTCACCTCCTGAGACTTTGTCTTTTTAGAACAAACCAACCATCACGATGAATCACAGCAGCAGAACTGCTGCTCCAAGCGTGGCAGGGCCATAATCAGCTAAAAGCGAGAAAGACACTAAGAAATTCTGAAGTGAGCAATTGCAAGATATCCTGTGCATGAGGATGCTTCTGCTTAATTTGATCAGCTGGTGGCTGGCTTTTACCCTAAACTACAGGGGTTTCTCTCTTTATTGAAAAACTTTCTACCTTATCTGTGTTAACCATGGAGAATTTCTGCATCCAAAAAAGATGTTTTAAAATTCTTATATTGTACCAGTGATTTGTAGCAATTAACTTCATATCTACAAGACTGTGTGTCATTTCAAGTGGACGGATTCACCACCAGACTTCATTTCACCCGTAAATAAAGGTAATAGAGCATTTCAACACATGAAAGGCAAATGCCTTCACACAAACTGGGGGAAAGATGTCTTGTGCTTAGCCAGAGCACCCTGTAGCCAGCTTTTTGTTCCCTAAGGGCCCTACTTAAAGGTATAAATCAGCCCTCTGGACTGATTCCTGGCACCTCATTGCATGTTTTCAGCACAAGGTAGCTCGGCTGCTCACCTCGAACCTGCAGGGACACAACTGCCTCAGGATCTGAACCCCTACCCCACTGCATGAACTCTCCCATTTCATTTTGCAAATGAGCCAATAGCACCAAGCTTTTCCCCTTTTCCACTGCTGGGTATTTGCCAAGAACAGTAACACACACAGAATGTGCCCAACAATATCATCAGATAAATACCTGGAGGTTAAATAAGAAGCCTAACGTCAAGAGAGGCAAACAGCTAGGTGTTTCCCCTTCATTCCTGGTGTTACACACTCCGGCCTCTTATCTTTACGATCTTTCCTTACTTGTACAATTCTGTTTGCTCATCTTCTCTGCTCTTTTCACTGACTGCTCCGGAGTTGCTGGAAATGGGCATGAAGGTCCCACTACCTCAAATGCTCTCCAGCTCTCCCTACACACGCACGCTCTCCTCAACTCTTATTCTCCTTTAAATCTCAACTCAAGGCTTTTCAGTTTACTGAGTCTTTCAGTCGATTTCAGTGGCCTCTGGGAAAGGCTTGCTGGGCCTTTTAATGATGCTTCATGCCATTTGTAACTCTAATCCAACAAATCTTTTATAGAAAACGCGCTGGCCCAACAACAGGGCAGCTCTGTTCGAAGGTCTGATCCAGTATGGAGTCACACAGAGACACGTGACTGCTTGCCAGGATCGCATGTACCCAGTGAACACTGACCACGCTCTTCCCCAAGCAAACACCAAGCGCTCTACCTAGAGTGCCAGCTGACACCTAAGAGATGAGAGCACATTGGGAATGTGGACACGGCCTTTAAAGCAATGGGAGGCGTTAGCATTGCTGCAGGGAGAAAACGGGCTCCTGGCAGCACCAAGCACCCGGGTTGCTCCCAGAGGAGACAGGGAGCTCACCACGCACATGCAGTCCCTTCCAGGCCATTAACAGCAGGGTGTAGGACCACTTGCAAACAGAGGTCGTTAAAGCCTAGATCGAGCCAGAAATTATGAAGACATTAAAGTTTCCACATCACTTTCAAGCAAATCCAAAAGAGAGTTGTTTTGTCAGAACAGCAGGTCAGTAGTCTGATCATCACCAATGCACAAAAGAAACATGTCCAAGCATTTCAAAGACATGGCAGAGTCAGCACAGCTGTTCCTTCTAAAACACAGTATATCAGTGCCCCCAAAGTGGGGTGGACACCCTTTCCTACAATCCACCTGGACCCTTCCCACGGCACCAAGTCCTTCTCACACACCTTTCAGAGTCCTAAAAAGCACAGGGGTTTTGGTGGGCATCCCTAGCACATCCTACTAGAGAAAATGTCAACAGCAGCTAATCTGAAGACATGGTAACACGGGAGAGCGATAATACAAATTATTTATATACAGGAAGCTTCAAAACTCAGTCCCCTTGTGTCTAGGCGCGTATCACACAGTATTGACCTTCCCTCTCAAAATGGTGAAAAACACTATGAACAAACATAGGTTCACGCTGTCAGACCAAACACATCTCAGTGCAGAGAAAGTGGTTTTTCCACACCCTGTGCCAAACAAACTGTCTGAAAATGTCTTAATGAGACGTTTATCCTGCACGTCTTCATATGAGGAAGAAAAAAGAAAACTAGCCTTGTCAAGCAGGCTTGGCATTATTTCCTGATGAGATTAATGGCTTTTGTTGAGAAAGATAACTATTTTAGTGTTAATAGACTTTTCAGGGCTTACTATTACACATATCAATAAAAAAATAAATAAATAAAAAGAGCCCTAAAATAGAAATCAGTGAAAAGACACACTAGGTTGCTTAAAACTAGGTATTTGAGAAATTTTGAAAACTAACTGTAAAGGAGGAATCCTTGTTTCTTTTAAGAGAAAGAAACTCATAAAAGGATTTGATACCTATCAATGATTTACAGGCAACCAGAATGTCATTCCTAGTCATGTTTGCAGAGAACATAAAATTAAAAATTAATTGCAATAATTGAAGAGGACAGGTCACTAATACAATGCCATCTGGATCGATGGTGTGCTGGACTCACTTAAATTGGATGCATTTTTATGCAGCCAAAGACAAGGCTGCACATCCAGGAAGAAAAAACGGACTGAAGTAGCAGATGGACTGGATTCTAAAAGAACAGTTGAAAATTGCTTAATTATTATGGAGAAAACCAAACGAACCCCTGTGCCTCGCTTAAGACCATAGACAAAGAAAAGAGGCAATGTTAGGAACAGGAGGCTCCATGACATATCGACACTGACACAGCAGCCACACTTTTTTGGGTGCTATTTCAGTATCTCTTGCTCCTTAAAGACAACATGGACAAACTGGAAGGGAGAGAAACAGTCTGGAGCACAACCCTGTGCATGCTAGAGCTTCCAAAGCGTGCCCATGTCTCTTCACTGATTACAAACAGCACCCAGAATAGCTGGCACAGACATGGACATCTCGGATTTGGTGAGATTAATACCACTCTGGAGTCTTTAAATCAAAGTGATGTAGTTTTTTATAAAGACGATTTCCAGGACAAGCAGAAAGCAGGGGCTTGCCACCAGCACGGCTGGCCTTTGCAGTGTGGGACACTAAGGTAAGATGATGACTAGGGGTCCTTCCCACCTTGAAGACTGAAAATCTACAAAAAGTGGACAGACCATCATCTTGACTCCCGTTACTACCATTCACACACAAAGCCAAATTCACTCTCTCAATCCTTTCTGGCCTAGGTGACAGCAATCCAAGAGTCTGTTTATCTTTGCTGAATTAGTCAGATGGGTTTCTGTCAAAAACAAAGCTAATTCTCCAATAAATTTGATTCCATCTAACAAAATCTGCATAGCTTGGAATCAAGAATTCTGATTTGGCTTGCAAAACACAGTGAAAGAAAGCAGGAACGAAGTAGCAATTATTTTCTTCCCACTTTATGTCTTACAAACCCCTTTTCCTCCTTGGCTGCCCAATTTATTTTTTATTACTGCCTTAGACAGCAGCTCCAGAAATGAAACACTTAACCTCTGCAAGTTGCTTCTCTTAATGAATACACAGCAGTTTGCTATTCATTACATCCAAAAGGAAAAGCCAAATCCGTTTCTGCTGCATTAGCCAGCAAGGCTGTTAAATGCTGCACAGAGAGTAGTCATGGCGACCTTCTCGGAAAGGAAAACTGGACTTTTCCAAAGGCTATTGTCAGTGCTGAAAATAAAAAAATAAAATAAAATAAAGGATTTTTTTTGGTATTGCTATTTCAGAATAAAATTTAATGCCAGCAAAAGATGTCAGACTAGACAGCAAGAAAGAATAAGTTTATCCACACACCAGTGTAACATAATGAAGGTGTTGAGAGACTTTCCACTCTCGGTTTATTGTTGAGGTACCTCAACTCTGAGGTGGAAGTAACCATCTGTACTACGATGCAGCAATTGATTCACCCATGGACCAAAATCGTTGGTCTCTCTGCTAAGCTTATTGGACAAAGCTACATCCCACAACAAATTTGGTCGGGCCTACCAAGACAAAGCCATCTGGAAGCTACGAGATAGTAATTTTTCTACATCTAAAGAGGACGAGGACCACGCGACTGAAGACAGCTGCGACTGAAAGAGCTCCAACAGCTCAGTAAACATCAATCAATTACTCTAACCATTCAAAGCTATGAGAAACATTGAATGTCTGAAATATCTCAGCCTCTCCCAAACACTAGTTAAGACTCAAAATTTCTGTGTGAGCTGAAGTATTTTTTTATTCAGTTCTTGTGCTAAGGAGCCTAAGACAGAAAGTCTGCGAGAACTAGACGCTTACCCCTTATTATCAGCCTTGCTTTTTATTCACAGAATCACTCCTCCTATTCTGGAAAGGTTATCTAAGTGCACAGGGTCATCCTCAGCCTCTCACAGGTAGTCAAAGAATCAAAAAACAGTAGACATAACTCGATTAGTAAAAGGAAAAATATTAAGAGCATTCCAAACCACTTATTGCTTCTATAATATTATTAAATGAAAACAGGACCTTTCAATTACTTTCAACGCTAAGAAAGGTGTTCCAGGGTGGAAGGAGCCAAGTTACGAGCGCTGTAATGGAGAACACTGCACAAAAGTATTTATGCAGATTCACACACAAGTACCACACTTTTTGCACTTCCACTGACAGCTTTCTACCAGAATGAAAAATAAAGGTTTCCTATATGGCCAGCTACACAACTGGATCCTGCCCAAGATAACAAACACAAGCTTAGCGCAAAAGTTACCATAGCTCGATACAAGCTGTGACATTTGGGCTTGGCAGAAATACAGGAACGGCCCAGACTCAAAAGTTCCAGCTTCGTGGTGTAGCACCTTGCGAACCAGGAAACAAGAGTCTGGACCTTGCTCTGTTCTCCCAAACCCCATCTACTGGGCACTCTTTCACTCTCCACCAAGGTCCAACCTTCAAATGGCCAGAGCCCAGGCTTCAAACCACCCCATGACTTCTTTGGGACAGGGCCCAGCAAATTCTGGGGACAGAGCTGACACTTCCCCATCCTGCTGTGGTTATTAACCAAATGGATGTGCTCTTCAGCCTACAGGAGGTACCCTCAATGTCCATCCTACCACAAAGCTACCAGGCTTTGAGAGCCAGTAGTGCCTCTCTCCCACAGAAGAGCAGCCAATAACAACACTTGCTGAGCAACAAAGTGTGTTGACCAGTCATCAAAGAGGGTTAACCAAAACATATCGCTTGCCACGTACACTGCCAGATCGTCTACTTCGGGTCTCAAGCCATGTCCTTACAAAGTCAACCCAACTACTATTTTCCTCCAGCAAAATATGGGAAAACACAAAATCTGAAAGCAAAGCATAAATCCCTCTTGATTTTGGCAACTATAAAATCTGCGTTTCTCTGAACCCTTTGTATGGCTTTGAGCTTTGAGCAAACCAAGTTGTCTCATTTTCCACCACATTTGTTTTGAGGACCAAATACCTATTCCACACTTTGCTTTTGCATACATAACTTTCAGCCCTACGCAGCTCCTACATGTAAATCTTTCTAAAACAAGATAAGAAAATATTACTTCAAATGGCACAATACCGATTCAGGAGATACATTCTCTCCTAAATAGCTCTAAGACAGACTGATGAAGATCAACAGGAACTCTACAAACATGCTGCCTATCAAAGCCAAGCCAAACTCCATGACCAAAAGGTAGTTTCAAGATTACCCCATTTGCGTTCAAGGTCCTTTGCCTTTAGTGGCTCTGTCATTCAAAGCTACCACCCTGAGGCCATCAGTGGGAACTGGTGCTGCTGGATAACCGTGGTCCTTGTTCTCTGAACCGTAAGCCTGAAGATCTTCAGACATCCCTTGCAAAGGCACAAAGACAAGCTGGAAAACCAATGGAAAGCGTCCATGTCTAGTCAAACCTCTCCATCTTCTTGAAAACTGGAGACTGACTGTATTAGAGCAGTACACACAAGTACTGGATACCAAAAGCTTATTACCATACAAGGAGATACTTCTGGAAGCCATATATAGTGGAATTTTATCCTTTTTTCTTTTGTCTTTGAAGATGATACACATGTGATGTTTGAGCAGCTTCAGCCTCTTGCAGTATTTGGAGGGGGAGGGAAGGGAGAAGAAGAGCTGTTTCTCTTGCAGAGCAGGAGAGCCTCAGAGCAGAGCTCAGCACCATCTGAACATGGTGCAATTGCAGGTCCACACACTACGCTGCCGAGCACTCTCCTCATTGTGTAGCCAACTGATCATGCAGCGAGAGGTTCAAGTGCCACATTTCCAGGTGCCTCTCATCACTTTCAGGCGTTTTTTTAAGGATAAACTTAAGTGACTTCACATTTTAGTTATATTAGGCAGAGGCAAGGGATACTTGGCCAGCCAACCAGCTCACAGAAAGGCAGGATGAGACCTTTTTGCAGCTCTAATCCTGCAGAAACAGAGTGTATAATATGCAACTACTGGTTTCACCTGGACTCTCCACACAAAAACTGGATGGGGACTTCCAGTGCACATCAGGTAACTAGGAATTAAACTGTCAATGTGGCCAAAAAAGAAAGGTCCATAAGACTCACTGGTGATGGGGAGGATTATCTAAACCAAAACTGTTCTTCCCAGAAAAGCTCCCCCCAGCCTCACCATGGACTTGTCTACTCGGACTAAACCAAACCATGCTCCAACTCACCAAGCTTGAACCTTGGGATTTTCCATCTTGCAGAATGTTTCAGAGATACGAGCACTTCTACAGACTTGCCCTTTCCCGTGACCTTCTGTGGGCCACTCAGGGGGCCACAAGAGTGGCTATTAACCCCACCACGGTGAAAACCAGTGCTCCCACTACACCCCTTCCTTGTCAATTAAGCACGGATTCAACGCACAAACTTGAGTGTTTAATGTGCTAATGATCTGGGCTGCTGGGCTACAAAATAGGAAACAGCTGGAGGGCCAGCTCAGCTGAGTTACCATCTCAGCTACATCTTTCACTTATGGAGACCAGAAACCCTGCTGGACCTCTTGCCTCTAATTCAGCACTGGGGAAGGGCATTCACACAATCCCTGACACAGGCTGGGGATGCTTTTAGGAGTTGGTGAAACTCGAGAATAACATCTTGGAGTGGGTTACGTCATGAAGTAAAATTTCTGTGCAAGTGCATACCCAACTCTGGGGACAAGGGGGTGGCAAGGGAATATTTCCCCTTTGCGTGGCTATGCTGTCAGTCTAAACGCTGTTGGTGACAAAAGCTTCCCAACACACGCTCCCCGGTGCTTGGAGAGCAACAGGAACAAGGAAGCACAAACTGTGAACCTATGAATAAATCCTGTCTCATGTCCAGCATTAAACTGAAAGATAAACAGAACTTTAGCTCAGTATAACTCCCGCCTTTGTATCAGGTGAGAACTCAGGAGCTTAGGGAAGGGGAGAGGCTCCGGGTTGTGTCCTGTACACGACCAGAGAGGGGCCTGCAGACCAGGCTGTCTGCACCTCCTAGTAGGTCTCACCTACAGCTTCCTACAGCTAACAACAGACCCCGCTAAGCAGCCAAAGTAGCCTCCAGAGGCTACAAAAAAATGTTCTTCCTGCCCATTGGAAGCAGGCAGTTACGATCCAGAGATGCAAGTGTGCAACCAAGATTTCGTACAAGTTCTACTGGTAACTGCTTGGTAGAAATCTCTGCGAGAGGAGATAACAGGGTTCTTCACACCCACATCTCCACACAGATCTAATCTTCCAGCTAGTCAACACACACAAAGTTTTGCATGTTGATTTAATCCACAGCTAACATTATTTTCATGACTCCAATGAATGAAGATATTCTTTAACAGAATGAAAGCTGCTGGGCCCAATTGGTACTGCAGACACATCAGTCCCATAATAAGGGTCCCCTGTTTATGGATGGAGAAAAAAATCAAGCTAGAGTGCTTCATCTTATTACAGCCAGGCTTTCAGTGTTGTGAACAGAGCAAGTGGAACAGGAGGCACACATGCCACCACACACAAACGAAACGAGCCTCTCTGGCCATTCTAACACTTCTTGGGAGAAAGGAAAGTACCATTAAGAGCCCTCATGGTACAGGTGCATATAGCATTTTAGGGCTCAGCCTTGCAAGGTGCAAAGCAGTCCTGGCTTTGGTCCACACTGGTCACTCTTCACGCGCCAAGTGCGAAGCCAGCTCTTGTACCGTCTTTGCTCACTTGGCATCACGCAGGATCAAGCCCTTGACAAATACCTGAAAAGCAGCTAATATTGGTGAGAAAGATTTTACCAGGCTCAGACCACAGGTCCACCCATGGCACTGTTTGCTTCCCAACAGAAGCCAACAGTGACTAGTCAGAAAGCATACGGAAGTCAAGAAAAGCATATGTTACACTTCTCCCATCCTGGAATAATCTCCCATCCTTCAGTGAGCCCCATTTCAGAGACCTCATGGGCAAGGGGAGCAGTCTGTGTGCTTCATAGCTGCTGGTGCTCGTCAAAATGACTTTCATGGGTTTGTAAGAGTTGCTACATTTTTATTATTTTTAAGATAAAATCCAAAGCCAGATTCTCAAAAGCAGAACAGAGGAAGCTTTAACTCTTCCTATGAAAAAAAAAAATTAAAATGCCTTGCGCCTAAAAGAAATGGAGAAGAAGCTCCTGAAAGGCTACTTGGAGGCAGCAAAGCCATCAGCATTTACTTCCTGGTGCTCAATTAGACAAATCCTTCCCGAGCTTTGAGCTTCCCACTCCCAACCAGGAGCACAACTAGAAGTACTAACTCATTTTTAAATAGTAACAGTGAGGCCCCATTAGCCAGCACAGGGTGAAACACCAGGCTAATGAGCAGAGCCTTTATCAACGGTCCTGCTCTCACCACGGCCTGGCGAGCGCGCCAGGCCCCTGCGAGCGCCGCGCAGCGAGCGCGCGAGGTCAGCCTACGTGAGCCACGCGCTGCCAGAACGCCGCACGAGCTGGGGGGTTCTTTTCCAGCATAACAAGGGCATAAATTTATATATATATACAAACACACACACACATATATACGAATGCAAAACAAAACAAAAACACACCACTTTTCGGCACACTACAGTTACCAAACTTTCCCTTTCTGACATGTGAGATGGCAAGTTAAGCAAGATTTTTGAGCCAAATGTTCAGATTCAAGAGACTGGTAATAAAGCTGGC
The DNA here is from genome assembly GCF_059628265.1 of Tinamus guttatus. Lineage (NCBI taxonomy): Eukaryota > Metazoa > Chordata > Aves > Tinamiformes > Tinamidae > Tinamus > Tinamus guttatus. The sequence continues at coordinate 2,942,938 of NW_028288831.1, forward strand.
TGACATCTCTTAGCCCAAGCCAATGCACTAAGTAGCCCCAGTCCCATGTGCACGTAATGATGCACCTGTACCTTAAGGTCTTCTCAAGGAAAAAAAAGTTTGAATTTGGGGATTTTGGTTAGTTGGTTTTTTATTTTTTTAGTTTTTTTTTGCACCATCTTGTAGTGCTTCACTGAGCAAAACTGGAACTACTCATTGCCTCAACTATAATCAGAGAATACTGAGAAGACCAACAGAAGACCAGGCTTCCACTCGTCATCAAGCATGTGGATACTTCCAAAACCTTGCCAAATAATTTAACACTTGACATTTACTATTTTTAAAGCTCTTGGCAGGTACAATTTACAAAATCTATTTCTCACAGAAATATTTTCACGATTTAATAAAAATTAAAATGAAAATCACACTTAAGCATAAATACTGCTTTTGCATCTCTGCATCCAAAATTTTACAGCATAGTAATTAGTGGATGAGAATCAGAAAATGAAAAACAAAATGAAAAGCCTGTTTCCACCTCTAAAACAGAAGAGATGCAACTGCAACACAAAACTGATGTAACTTTTTCACTCAGTTTTAATAGCTATTATTGCCAGTAACATAAGAAAGGAGTCTTTCAATATAGGTTAGTGTTGACTTTCTTCTGAATCTCTTCAAGCAAAATCACATTTAAAAGGCTCAGTACAACTCACGGACCAGAATCAGCTGCTTCACATGTCATCTGAAAGCCCCAAGGGGCGGCAAGATGAAGTTCAGCATTGCTGTACCTGCTCCCACACGAGTAAACACAAAGCCCCTAATAACTCGGGAGGACCCCAAATTAAGTCAGCACAGCAACATCTGAGGTTTTTCTCTTTGGAGGACTCTCAGTCCTACCAAGTAGCGACCACAAGATTTTCACGACTGGCTGATGTTGAAATATGGACTCATGACTGATGCCGCACGAATAACACACAAAGTCGAGCCAGTTCCCCAAACCTGACACTGGTGCAGATTTCACAATATGGGTGAGTTTATGAAATATTTTCTCTCCGTAAATTAAACCCAGTTATTTTCTATTACAAAATAACCTTTTGTACCTAAAGGGACGTCTGTGCTATGCAGATAGTGAAAAGGCTGTGAAGCAGAAACACACGTGAGTCTTCATCTACGCATCACCAACAGAACTTGACCAGCATCCAAGAAGCAGAAGAGGTTGTTAAACTGTCATAGTGAAGAGGAGATTTGGGTACCACATAGAGAACATACTGAATGTAAGTACTCATAATTTATTACCCAGTGCTATGGATATTTCACACCTGCTGCCCAAAAGAAAACAGAAATAGCTCTGGCAAGCAGCATTCAAATGCACAGGTGCTAGTGAATAGTCCTGTTGGTACATGATGTTACCTTCAGCTAAACACATCTTCCAGACAAAGAATTCTCCCCAGTTTTGGGGTGAAAACAGACCTATAGTAGCTGGTAATGTCCTGTGCAAAAACATAGATTTATTATTTGTTGGGAACCTCAAAGGCACATTTTTATCTCACATGAGAACGAGCTGGCATGCCCTGAAAGACTCTCCTGCATGTCCTGGGTATCACAAATTACTTGGTAGAGATGGGAAAAATGCGGTCTCTATCAGATGCATTGGATGACAAATAATCAATTCTTTACAGAGTAAAAGGGGAAGCTTCTATTTCACAGTTGTTTTGTACCTAAAGGACGTCTTGGCACCGACTCTTAAATATGCCTTTAATACTCTTACGGGATTGAGAAGACTCTTTGGGGGAATCATTGAGTGTTACTATAAATATATTAAGAAATGAAATGGGAACCTGCTCCCACTGAGCTACAGTAGCATCTTGCGCACTCCATTACGGACCTCTAAGTTCAGGGAAAATCTTGAATTTTCATCAGAGATAACCAAAAGGTCAGCCTTTCTTATGGGATTTCAGCCATCTGAGTGCCCTTTTGAGCTACAATCTTGAAATTAGGAATAATTCATTCATTACAGGCTGCTGATTACAGGGGGGGAAAAAACAAGAAATTTGACATTTCTTTCCAGTTCACCAAAAGGTCAGTCTACTGATTTACAAAATTTATATTAATTTTAACTCTGAGGCTGTCACATTGGGCATGAGGCATCCAATTTGGAGAAATTAAGGTCACTTAAGGTCTCCAGTTACATTTATCATTTTGAATGCAGAAAGTTCTCAAAGGCAAAGCAGAGGGAGTCAACAGCCAAATTCATCCAAATTGGGTACTGCTGCCAATTTTAATTCGCTAAAATGCATTTCCATTTAAGAAAACCTAGCCTTTATGTCCCTTCTTCCACCACCTTACCAGGCATCAAGCATTTCTGCAGGAAACAAACACAAACTCAACTTCAGGCTGAAGCATCTCCCATGGAAAACTAACAGTCCTCAACTCCCATGGCTATTTATTTGGGCTCCCATTGACCCAGTGGGAGCTGACACAAGTTCTGTGTGACATCCCCAGACAACTCAGCCTCTCAATATCTCCCATTCAAAGCTTAAAAATGCTGAGAGGAGATGAGGAGGAGGAGACCAAAAAGAAAAAGACTTCTTTCACTGTCAAAAAAGAGCAAGGCATGCTTCAGAGTTGACTCAAAGGCCACCAGGGGAAGAGTGGGAGGTATCTCCAGTAAGCACGGAAAACGCTGGGAAGCACAAAGCAAGGGTCTGACCAACCCTCAACAGGCACTGCTGGAGCTTAAAGAGCAATAATAATGGCCCAAATGCAAAGCTCAGAGGTCTCATGCTGCCTGTTGAGCCATTCAAGGTGCTTTGAAAACTGGAAAGAAAAATCAAAGTTAGAGGGATCCCTCACCAAACAAGTCAGACCGAATGAGTCTTGCGATCAGCTGAGATTTATGAGGTTTATTTGTACAGAAGGGGCCTGTGAAGACATGCAGCTCAGTAAAGCTGACCTAGTGCAACTGCAGGATTCCTACTCAAAACTGCAGGCTCCTTCAGCGGCGCCGGGAAAGCTCCACTTTACTGCTTTTCACCAAGGTACTGAAGAACCTGACTGCCAACGAGCTTCTCAACCAGCCCTCTTGCAGCTGGTGGCCTTCTACACACAAGGAGAATTCAGGCCACAAACGAAGGACTCATCCACATTTCCTGCTCCTGTCACCAACCCAAACCATCTCCCACAGCTGTAGGAGACATCCTAGTCAGGCGGAATGGCTCCGAGTTAGTCTCTAGGAGGTCAAGGGAGGGGATCCTGCCCCTCTACTCAGCCCTGGTAAGGCCGCATCTAGAGTATTGTGTCCAGTTCTGGGCTCCACAGTATAAGAGGGATGTGGAGCTGCTGGAGAGAGTCCAGCACAGGGCCACAAGGATGATCAGGGGCCTGGAACATCTGCCCTGTGAGGAGAGACTGAGGGAGCTGGGTCTGTTCAGCCTGGAGAAGAGAAGGCTGAGAGGGGACCTGAGCAGTGTCTATAAGTACCTCAAGGGAAGCAGTGAGGAGGATGGTGCTGGCCTCTTTTCAGTAGTGGCCACTGACAGAACTAGAGGAAACGGATGGAAACTGAAACACCAAGTTCCACAGGAACTTAAGGAAAAATCTCTTGACAGTGAGGGTGCCAGAGCCCTGGAACAGGCTGCCCAGAGAGGTTGTGGAGTCTCCTTCTCTGGAGATCTTCAAAACCCGCTTGGACACAGTCCTGTGCCACGTGCTCTAGGTGACCCTGCGTGTGCAGGGGGTTGGACTAGATGACCTCTAGAGGTCCCTCCCTTTCAACCTTAAGCATTCTGTGATTATATGAATAAAGCCAGAGTCAAGGGCAAAACCTCAGCTGGTGCAAAACAGGCTCATCTACACCAGGCAGTGCTTTTGCCCTTTTTTTTTTTTCTTTTTTTTTTTTTTTTTTTTTCTTTTTAATTGAAACACTGCTCTTTTTTTAATTTTTTATAAAGACACACTCATAAAAAATTGAATAGAGGTCTGTTCACGCTTACTAGGCAGAAGACTGCTCCGGTTCTTGCAGTCTTCCCTTGCAAATAGGAGCTGTGTACGCTCAGTGCTCTACTACTTTATCCTGCATTTTTATATAATACTCCTGACATCATTTTCTCGTTCAAGTAGGAAAAAATTAAGGAAGCCATCTTGAGACTGTGATAATTTTTGCTCCAGTTATAACCTGTACCCATCAAATGCTTTTCCACTCTACCTGTGTTTATTCTGCAAGTAGTTTTAATTTTTTAAACTCCTTAAATAAGTCAGACTTCACTACTTTCCTTTTAGAAATATAGTTCAACCTTTAGTTACACATTAAAAGACCTTTGCACAGTAACTAGATTTTAAAGTAAATTACTAGATTTCAAACAGCTTAAAAATATTAGTTCTTCTCTACATTCGAGCACATTTACTCCAAAAAAACCAAACAAACCAAAAAAAGCACACAAATAAAACCCACAATTGGACATTTGTGTTTCTCTGCTTTTTAATTTAGTAACTTGTGAATTCATGCATTGACCTAGCTGAGCAAAGGGCAAAGACTACTAAATTCCAGAGCCTATTAGATATTCAGTTACTCATTCAAGGCCTTCTGCAGAGTTTTTTTTTTTCCTTTTTTTTTTTCCTTTTTTATTTTTTTTTAAAAAGAGACTTACTGATGAACAGAGGCAGATTTTGAAATGATACTATTAAATTAACAAACAAAAGCGGGAACGAGGTAAAGCGGGTACGGATTAGCTGCTGGCTGTGCTGCTACGGGTTGGCACTCATTAGTCCAATTACATAATATTTTGTTTTGGCCAAATTCAAAGGCAGGAGAAGCGGTGAGAAAAATGAGCTGTTAGGTAAGAGTAAATAAGGAAGAGGTGAGGGATGGGAAGAAAGAATTTTTTTTCCCCCCTGAAATTCTGCCACTCCTGATCTGAGAAGCTTCTTTAAAGGCTTTTTTTTCCCCTTCCTTGGAGGTGAAGTTGGCCTTACAAGGGAACTGCTCCACTGGGGCAAGAATATTGCAAATAAGGAAAATATGGATGGGGGGAGCCCGCGACCAAGGGAAAGGGCAGGGGCAGCAGCCTCCCCCCAGGCTGAACAGGTTGATATGTTTGCAGCAATGCCCGGGAGCAAGGGCGGGCACACGAACAAAGGCAAGAAAAAAATGAAATAACTTGAAATTTCCCTGCCTTCTCCTTCCTCCATCCCTAAAAATCACATTGCATTGAATCCCAAACCATTTTGAAATTCTGCTAGTTTAGAAAAGATTGAATAAGCATGTAATTAAATTAATTACAGAATCACTGCTCTGCATCCTACAGGAGGGAGAGCAGCAAAATCAACCAAATGGATTCCAAATCGCTCCCTAAATGCTTTCAAGTTAAATAAAACTGCAGAAAACTATTTTAAGCCACTTAAAACACAGTCCTGAAAAGAAATTCAAACATTCACCCGGTTTCCTTCCCCACCGCATACAGCGAGACGGCTGTAAAGCACAACCCGGGCCAGAATTTCCCTTCCTAAACAAACAACAACTGCTCTAAGCTTGACGGCCTCTTCCCTACCCGCAATCCCTGCCTCATTCATCACCAATCCTCTCCCATCAGCAGCTAAGGAGCGGGGCTCCTATAAAGAGCAGCCTCAACCAACCACCCTTCCATGCAAAAAGACAACAAATCAAGGCCGAAGATCAAGCAAAGGTGTCTAAGATACAAACATCTCCAATTAGGGTTGCTCCTACACCATGGGCCAACACCATGAGTTGTGCCAGTGCCTCTCCTTCAAACAGTGCCAACCCTAGCATGACATCTGCTCTCAGGCAGTCAACCAAGACAGACGTGTCTCCAGAAAATAATTTATCCCTCAACTAAGGCAGATGTCCAGGATCACAGGAGCTTCTTTCTCCCCTGAATTATAGGGAGTGCAGAGTCAGTACCTACAGGCCTATTACAGCTGTGCAAGATAAAACCCACCACTGGAAAACACAAGACTACAAGCAGCAAACAGGCCCTGGGGCCACCACCCCCGCTTGCCCCGGCAGGCAACACCAGGAGAGCAGGCAGAGGCTTCTGAGAAAGCACCTTCCGTCTTTCCAGGAAAACAGATATAGCCTTCACTGCTGAGGGAAAGACTGTCTTTCTGTTAATGCTTAATGTTCACAGAATCACAGAATTGGGTTGGAAGGGACCTTCAGAGATCATCCAGTTCAACCCCCCTGCTCCAGCAGGGACGCCCAGAGCACGTGGCACAGGGTGGCATCCAAGCGGGTTTGGAAGATCTCTGGAGAAGGAACCTCCACAGCCTCTCTGGGCAGCCTGTGCCAGGGCTCTGGCACCCTCACAGGAAAAGTTCTTCCTCACATGGAGGTGGAACTTCCTACGTTTCTACTGACACCCATTAGCTCTCACCCTGTCACTGGCCACCATGGAGAAGAACCTGGCCCCATCCTCCCTACAATCACCCCACAGGTACTTGAACATGTTAATCAAGTCTCCTCTCAGCCTTCTTTTCTTCAGACTAAACAGGCCCAGCTCACTTAGTCTTTCCTAATACGACAAATGCTCCAGTCCCTTAATCATCTTTGTGGCTCTCCGCTGGACCCTCTCTAGAAGCTCAATGAATGTTAAAGTAGTTTTTCACACCACCACATTCACAGAGCAACAGGTTAAAGGCAGTTCCGTTCCCGTGCCAGGCTCCTTCCAGCTCTGGAAGCAGCAGAACCCATCCCCAAGCCCCTTCAAGGAAGGGGACATGGCAGGAATTTGCCAGGCTCACACGGTTTGGCCTGAAGCACTGCTACTCTGCAACTACTAGAGTTCCAGCAGAAGAACAGTAAGGACAGGGGCCATTGCCCTGTTTTCCATTAAGTTTCAGAAAAGAGTCTTCTGGGTAGAGGAATATCCTGGGACGTCTCCTATGTGTGTCCATACTTGCAAGTGGAAACTGTCTTCTCTAAGGCTTAATGCACCCAAGGCCCAACTTTCCGGAGGATGCAATTTACAACTGCTAGGAGCTCTCTCCCCTCTGGAATACTTCTCATACAAAGCCTGCAACCACAGGCCCCAGCTGCTCGCCTGGCAGTGCAGAGCTCCCATGCATCTCATCAGAAGCTTTGCTGTCTGCTGTCATAACATACATCTTGCTACCTCAGCCCTGCAAGTTGCAAAGTGACACAATGTCCCCCTGATGAGTAGAGCCTTGCAAGGCTCCTCAGGAGATCAAACGCGTCCAGACGCACGGGTGAAGTGGGTACTCTCACATATCTCTCAGCAACACCTCTGTCCTGTGGTTAAATCCCAAGCCCAACCACAGCAGGGCATGCGACCACTTTGAGGAAACGAGTAGGGTTGGGTCAGGCCTGCAAACTGTAGAAGTTAATCCAATTTGCGCCAAACAAGGGAAGTAGCCTCTTCCACCAGCAATGCTGCTTGCAGAAAGTCTGTCCACAGTCTCAGTGGCTTCAGAGAGTGAAGACAGCAGCAGCCAAAGTTGGTTTTGTCCCCTATCCACCACCAGGTATCGCATTAGAACCCAAATGAGCGGTGCCAAAGATGAAGAAGGGCTAAACAAGCAAAGCCTGGGGGCTGCTTCCACTGCGCCCAAGAGCTGAACACATCCTCATGCATCAGGATGCATTTGTAATGTTGCCACCATCACGCATCACTTACTCAAATTGAAACCTTTTATAAATAGTCATAACTGCAGGCTCCACTGAAAATACTTTTAATGTGCTGGTGGTCTCCACGTCAGCAATAAATTGCAGTGTCTCCTGATGGGCACAGACAATACCCGATGTGATCACCCACAATCTACCTCTTGAAACTCAAGGTAAATCTGCAGTTTACTCAGAGTTACCAATCCCTAAGGGTTGGTAACCTCTAAGCTAGCGTTTCTTGAACCAAGCAGATGTGAGCAGAAACAAAGATACCAAAGGAGATCTCTAGTCTCCTGTGACTGCTAGAAAGGCCTATCTTGTTCCAAGGAAAAAAACAAAGCAAATTATTAGCTGGTGTCAGGACCTGCAGCCACATGCACTGCCTGGCAGATATCAAAAACATCTGGCCGCTGTTGTTTGTCATGAGCCCAGCAGCCACCAAGATCAGCAAGAACTCAGTGATGGGATGATGCCCCCAAAACACCACCCAGGCCTTTCCTTAGCCCAAAGGCAGCTGTAGTGAGCAGACCTTCCTGCAGCCATCACAAGGTACGATCCTGCATCACCTCAAGCAGCGCCTGGCACCTGGGACACGTACCTCACGGCTCCTCTCCTGGCCCAGAAGGGACATGAGGCACCCAACCCACCACGGTACTGCACTACTGCAACATCTCCCCCAGCACCGTTAGCACAGATGGAGACCGCTCGCACGGTACAGAGCCCACCAAAGGCATTTCTAAGTGTGAAATGCTCCTCTCCTACATCCGCCTGGTCATCTTCAGGGTCCGAAGACCCACTCACCTCTTCCCAGCATGATCAGGCCAGTCTTGCAGCTGTCCCATTGAACTAAGGGCCTGCATATCTGGTGGATTTATGCTCCTGATGGCTTGGTCTTTGCTTGCCCCCCACCCTGCCTCATCCTCCCATACAATTAACCCCATCTGCATAGGAGAATAGCAGCAAAGATCTTCACAACATGGCCTGAAAATTTCTGAATGAATTTGATAAACTGAGCAGCAAAAAACTGTCAAGACCAGATGGTGCTGAACAAAACTTCCAAGGAAAATCAAATAGGAAATGGCTGAACTATTCCTTGTGCAGCATAACCTTCTGGTCTGACCAGACCCAGTGCCCGAAGAAGGGGAGGTGGCAAACCTGACCTTGGGATATTTTTACGCATCTCTCAGGTAGAAATTCAGGGAACTAAAGACCATGAACAGGTGGATGCACAGAAACCACTGAAAACAAGCAAACAGCCAAACCAGAACAGAATTAGAAGTGAAGAGGAGGAGGGAAAAAAAAAACAGTATTTTATATTTTGAAATGCCCAAAACATGGACATTTCTCTCCCTATAGAGCTAAGACATTCTACTTGGATAGAGGTGCAGTATTTTGTACAACTGGGTTGTATGGCTCACTGGGGAAAGTCCTTTGAATTAGGAGGAAAGGAAGCAGGCGATGAATTATGTGGTGTTTGACCTCAGAAACGGAAATCCATTCAATTTTGCTACTTCATCACTCCAAGCCCTGCAAGCCGCAGTGCCAAGATTTTTGTCAGGCCTGGTACAGAAGCAGAAGCAGGCAGAAGCCATGGTGACCACATCTCAAGCAGAAGCTTGAAACATCTGTTAGCTGGGAGAATGGGGCACAGGCGTGTGAATTATATCTTCTTAATATACTACTGAAGTAGGCTACTTATGTTTTAAAAAGCCAGATTTTGATGTAGTAGCGCTTTATCCCAATAAAACCCTCTTTTTAATGTTTCAGTTTATCTAAAAAGAATTCTGGCAATAGAGTGAAAACTTCCCTTCGCACAATTTCTCCAAGATTTGAAATTGAGCATGGGGGATACAGAAAAGCGCAAAGAAAACCAGCAGCAAATGCTGTGGTTCCTGCAGCAACCCTTAGCATAAATGTAAGCAACGCGAGATGTCTTGATAAGCTATTATATATAATACTTGGGGTACTGTATGCTTTGGGGAGTCTAGTGCAGCTCTGGTTACCAACACTTTATGAAAAACCCTACAATATAAATGCAGGGAGCACCTTATTTCTAAACTCAGGACTGCTTGAGGATCAGCAGTCACAGTCCTCATGACACAGCAAAAAATACTGGAAAACAGTATGGCAGATATTCATACTGCAAGCCAGTCTAAGTGAAAAGTAGTAACAGATTTTCACTGTAACTGGAAAGCCCAATTGGTTCATTCACGTGCATCCCTGCAGTAACGCCAGCAAACAGAGCAGAGTTTGCTCAGAAATGAGTTTGGTCCCTGGTGAAATTATGTGCTGCCCTCCATTGACACTCTTGTGATAAAGAGGTTTCACACAAAGAAAAACAGCATTTCAGGAGATGACTCTACCTGAAAAACTGATAAGATTGTCCTGATTCTTAGATTTTGCCCTTTTTCCCTGAGGTACAGTACAGAGCGAAGTTCGCTCTGCAGCAAGAAAGCCTCCAGAGAAGTAAGGAACAGAAAGTTGCTTTCATCTTATTTCTTGTTAACAGCCTTTTATGTACCCAGGCCAGTAACAGCTTAGGAGGTTCTCGCAAGTTTTGGAAGAGCTAGAGATATATGTTCTAAAATCACCTTGCAAGTAGGAGCTGCCTAGGGAGCTCCTCGCTTTCCCATTCCCTTGGGCAAGGGCAGATTAGGAAGCAGTAGGCCCACCACAAAGGTCCATCCCACCATCAAGGTCCATCCCCCTCAACCTGTGCAGTTCCAAATTTGCTGAAAAGCAATTGCCCCCTGGGAGCAGCACCTGCAGACAAAAAGCCCAAGCGCTTGACTCCTGCTTGCAGGGAAGGGCTGGATACACTGCTCCCATTTCCCCATCCCTTTTCTCCCAAGGATTCTGCCCTTTGTGAAGCAAAGTGGATGGGTCCATCTGAAAGATGCTGCTCAAGAAACATTTCCGAGTGGGTCTAATCAGACAAAGCTGTTTTCCAAAGGGGGTAGTAGGACTGCAAGAGCCTGAGGGTTTCCACATGCCTTGGAGGTTGTCCTCTAGGACTGCCCTGCAGGCAGCTGCACGAAGAACCGTGGGAGAGTTCTGGCACATGAGCAACTGCAGCAGAGGGATGGGAAGAAGCCGAGATATGAATATTTATATATGTTCATTTATACAGGAATACAGAGCACACACTAAAACAAAACATTGATCACTTAAGCACTGGAATGACTAAGATCTACCATATTTCTGGAAAACAAGTGCTCCAATGTTCACTCTAGGTTTAAAACTGACTGCCTGCAAAGCAGAAGCTTACAGGACCCTGCCGTGAAGCTGCAGGTACAAAATGCAGCTAATGGGACAAAAATCAAGCAGAGGCCACCAGGTAGCTAGAAAAGTGAATGTGCAACTTGATGACGTTTTTGTTACAAGACTGGGCTCACTCTTTGGCATGACAGGAATTCACAGGGGTGTCCAGCCCACGTCCACATGCAGAGCACGGTGGGGTGAGACCTTCAGGTTATGGCACCATCCAGGACTCAGAAACGCCAGTTCTGCTTCCCAGCTGTGGCTCAGGCACCCTCTAGGCCTGGTTTATCCTTCAACTATTTGTTCACTAGGTAGTAAACTCTGTGACTACACAGTGCACAGCACTATGAGACCTGACCTCAGCTGGCACATTTAGGAGCTAATCTGAAGCAAACAAAAGAGCCACCACTATCAAGTGGTGCCAGAAAGGTGTCAAACACTTGCTGCTGTGACCACAGGAGGATTAAGACTCTAAACTCAGTCCAGGAAGATGCCTTGCCCTAAAACACTTGGTAAGAATGAAGTCAAGGCCTTTGCTCTGCACACTTCACCATGTTTACCTGTGGCCAAGAGGGGCTTCAGGTGAGACAGCCACCCCAAGCAGCCAGGCACCATCAGTAGCACAGCTAGAGAAACAGGGAGTCCATGGATTGCAAAGCCCACCTGTGAAGAGGGTATCTAAGATGCAAGAGAGGAGCTTTCACTGTGTTAAACAGCGGTGACACCAGGGCCCAGGTCTGACAGCAAACCTGCAAACTGCACCAAAGCTGGTTCCACCATGGTCACGGGAGCCACAGTCCTGTTCCTGACGCACAGCACGAGGGTCTCCTGAAAGAAACTCTTCCCGCTCCAGAGGGGCGGCCTTTCGGCTAGTTCCTTTTATTTTATTTCTGCCACAGTCCTCAGTCCCTTTCACCACTCAGGAGGTGGGTGCACAAGCAGCTTCACTTGCCAAATGCTACAGAGTGGGGTATGTTTCTCCTCCCACCCTCACTTCTCCTTTTCCTCGTGCCAGCTCCCCATTTGCAGCACCCATCCACAAGCCAATACTCACTACCCGGGCAGAAAGCCCCATCTTCCCCTCCACACGTATTTGTGTGTGTGTGTGCACGCACTTTTCCTGGGTTAGGGAGATAAATCAATTCACGGCAGGAGCTAACCAAGAGTAGCCCATGAGACGAGCAGACATGCTTGGACAGCAGGCACAGGCCCAGCACCTCCATCTTCTGGCACCGCGCGCTCTTGGACTGTCTCCCTGCCCAATCTCGCAGGCTTCGCTGCCACCACCACCTCCCCGCCACGGGAGGACAAGCAATGGCATTAGGCAGCAGAGCTAAGATCCAGCAAGCAAGGGCTAAGGGAGCTCCCACCTCGAGCTATTCAGTAACACTGCCAGCAAACTAAAGGAGGCCCTAACATGCTGGTCTGCAGTCAGACTGCACTTGGAAAATACACTTCATAGAAAGTGCATTTCTAGATCTTAGCTATTTTTAAGGGAAATTCTAGATGCTTTTGAACACGAATGCATGACATCCACAAACGTATGTCAAGCCAACCAGTCAGTGGGTTGGACCTGGTAGTTTGACACCAGGTCTTTACACTTCCGAGCACCAGCAGCCAAGCACAAAACGAGGCTGGAGCTCTATCCAAAGCCACGGTCCTCCTGCAGGTTGCCAAAACACACAAGAGCACAGCCAGTGCTCTCGTGGATCTCCAGAGGAGACATCAGCTGTTCACAGGAGGTCAGGATTCACTAATACAGCTTTGAAAAAATACCCAACAGTTCTGATGCCCGCTGCAATGCAGTGCAGGTTTCTGCAGGGTTGTCCTGCACATGCTTTCGTAAGAGCTGATGCAAACAGGCCAATTAGCGAAAGCTCACTGAAGTGACAATTTTACTGAAAATGTTATCTTGTTTTAAAGATTCCCAACTATCCTTTCATGAAGGGAAAAGTGGAGAAAAAAAAAGGCCTTAATCTCTAGAAACAGAAAGAATCGGTATTTCTTATTTTTTAGAATATTTCACTTCAAATCCAGTAACAGGGGAAAAAATGTCTTTGAAAAACAAGATGGTTTTAAGTTATCTCATGAACAGAATAATTCATGCAACAGAGCTCACGTGGCACCTGCAGCATCTGAGCACCTCAGGCTTATTCACTGAGATAGCATCTCCATCTCCTGCAGGAGAAAGGTCTATGCAACTATCCCCTGTGAGCAGATAGCATCACGGACACATTTGGGTCTCGTAGATCAAGGTCTCCTGAGAGCAAGGAATCCAAATGGGGCCTCCTGCATCACAAAAACATGTTGACATGTTGCTCCATTAACTCTATTGACGTTGTGATTGCAAAGACATCAGCATTAAGACACTTCTGTCAGTCACTTCACTCATTCCCTCTTCATTTCCATTTGGGCAGTTGGGAGGGACAATCCCCTCCAAAGTATGTGTGGGGGAATAAATAAATGATACCAGCATTGTAGTGACTTTTTTTTTCCCCCTTTTGAACCAATGAGTCAAACCAACGAGTTCTATCAACAACATTCAGCCCCCAAAGATACCAAATAATACATCAGCACACTTTAGCAAACCTTGCACACCCACCTCCCGTTTGGCTTGCTCCTACGTACCCCTCAATCTCTTCCCTTCCCCTGTCCATCCTATCCCTGACATCCTTCATAGCATGACAGTGCAGTGCTCATCCTAGAAGTGTCCCCTGGCAAAGTGTCATTGCTGTTCTTTAACTGATAGAAAATAGTGTCTGTGATCACATCTTCCTTAGTCTGGCATCACTGGCACAATTTCCAGTGCTGAAACACCATGCAGACTCTGCAATAAGTCTCAGCCCATCTGTATCATCAGAGGCAGCAACTGTGGACATTTAAACAGCAGCAAGACCCTGCCATCCTGGAAAGACATCCTCCATCTGAACAAGCTGGCTGGGACCTTGCTGCAAAGAGAGGATGGGACTGGTGGCTTTGCTTGTGATTTGGGCATTAACTACCTCAGCTCAGAGTCTCTCTTCCTCCGTTTGAGGAAGTTTCTTATGCTAAATCTGCACCATAGAAATAGATATTCTTCCTCCACTTGCCCTACCAGCTCTGTCTTGCCCAAGCTAAGCTCAGCTCTAGACGCCCAGCAGAGCATGCAGCAGGTATCTGAGCTGGCTTGTGGGCAGCAAAGCAGCACAGCACAGGGCCGCACAGATGGGCCTTGGTGGCCTGGGGACGCTGGTGCTGCTCCCCTCACCCGATCACACAGACCTCCTCAGGCTCCTCTCACTGTCCACCCACAAAACAGGCATAAAACTACCCAACCTCACAGCAGGGTTGTAAAAGCACATGGCCTCCAAGTCCTCTGTGGCTCCCCCATCAAGGCTCATCAAGATTCCCCACCAGGATTCCATCATGGAGACTTGATGCACTCTATGAGATGGTTCCCTGTCCACTGACCAACTGTGGAGAGAAGGTGACCTTCCACAGCCCGTTTCTGGCTCTGCGATCTCACTCCAAATAAAAGCATGCATTCCCCAGGAGGCCACAGAAATGGGAAAGAAGCTCTTGCACAGTCTAAGACAACAGATGTAATCTAATTTTCAAGCTTCCTCCCCTCAATTATCTTCCACCAGGAACACAGGCAGGTCACATCTGAAACTTTCTCCAGGATTTGTTCACAGCTTTTCCTTTCCGTGGAAAGGACCAGAAGAGCTGGTAAGAAACAGAGGCAGAGTCTTGCACAGCCCAAAATCCAAGCCAAGTCACACAATAAGCCCTGCCGTTTCTGCTTTCCCCCAGCTTAACGTCTACGCTTCCATAACCAGGTCACACCTCCTGGTTTGCTCTTGCTCCCAACCAGGCCTCAGAATCAAGTGAAACTCATCACCTCCTGGTTGCTCTTTCTGTTCTCAGAGGAAAGTATCTGATGACCGACACCATCCATCTAACAAGTGTAGCAGTCAACTTTGGGGCTGGCTAGCTGCCATGAGAATTACTCCAACAAAAACAAGGAATTCAAGACCAGTTGTGCCAAAATTTTAAGTATTCACTAACCAAAACATCAAAAGATACACCGAGAAAATAAACACCCCATCCAGAATATCAAGATAAGTAATAGAAGGAGCACTGCACCGATCAGATGGGATAGGAGCCTGGAGAGAGCAGGCTCAGGGCAAGCCTCAGCGCACAGCTCTGATTTCCCTGCCACGTAGCCTATGTCTAATGAGTCACACATGATACAGGGACATGAGGCCAGGGGCTTCCGTCCCCTGGAACATCCGTGCACAACCACCAGGTGTGCTCGTCCTCCGGCCACGCAGGCCAGCGGCACGGGGTCTGCAGCACCCACGGAGCAGCCTGCGCAGCGCCGCGCCATCCCCTCCATGGATGCACTCCCGAGCTCCTGCTGTCACCTCTCTGGGGGCGATGGCTTCAGGAGCGACCTCCCTTCCTTTCCACTTCAACACCAAACTTTCTTCCCCACTGATCACATCTGCCAAATTGCTGAAGTTTTCTCTCAAGATCTGCATTTTTTTTTTTGCACAAATATCCCTCATTTACTGTTTTTTTGAGTTTCACTTTTCTCCCTTTGAATTCACTTACCATTTTCCTCTGGTCATAATTTGGCTGGAAAAAAAAGATGAAGTTCAAGGACATTAGATTTGAGGAAAAGAGGAAAACAGAGTACGATAACAGGCTCTGGAGCTCCCTTGTCTTCATTTCCCTCAGCCGAAACACCACCCTGGACTCATTAACACTTAAGGCAGGTGAAAATAAAGGGATTTATCATTAAAACAGCATGAGCATATGAAAAACATTTATTCCAGATCTGTTGGTACTTGCCAAGTATCATTCTAAGCCCCTTCTCTGTATGAGGAGCTCTTTTACTTGTAAGACTATAACTTTTTATCTGGGCTAATAACATACAATCTGAAACCTCCTAAACCTCATTCGAAAACTTAGGTATTTGACATTTAGGACATATCCCCATTCCATTAGAAAAAAATAACAGCTTAAAGAACACCATATTGTTAAGGAAACAGCCATCATTAAATGGGCTAATTGCTTATCTGCTGGTCACCCAAGACCCCAGGTGCGAAGTCGAGGAGCTACCAGGGTCTCCTGCCCTGACAGCTCATTCCTACAGCCAAAGGATCTCCCTATCTCAGCGTCTGCCTACAAAGGAGGAACGGGCTGTGCAAGGGAACAGCGACCAGCAGGCACGAGGGCTTCTCCAGCACGAAGACACAAAAGCAGAGCTTGTGCAGAGAGCGGCATCGAGACCAGCGCACAGCTGGACACCTCATTCAAGCAGATGGAGTTGGCAACCCCAAGCTAAACACACACAGGCAGCGCTGGGAATCCGAACCACTCTGCGTAAATGTTGTAACGTTTTAAGGGACAAGTCATAATCTATGAACAATAGATTTGGTTACATTCCCAACAAAGCAAATTCCACCCTCCAGTCAAGATGGGAAACCATCTAACCGACGCTTGTTGACATGAAAAATAAGTCTATTGGTGAGGCATCGTCCGTGCAACCACAGCACCCCATGAACATGACTGAAGGGCTGCACATCGCATTTGCTTGAAATAGTGCTCATTCCCTTCCCAATTTGTTGAAACCCAGATTTGGGTGGCAGCTGGATAAAAAGCAGGAATTCACCGCCCGAATCCACAGAGGCACCAGGACTGGTCTGCAAGCAACGGGAGCCGCTGGACATGGAGACAACTTCTCCAGGCAGCTTGATTTGATGCTGTGACCACTTATCTGGCAGAACAACACAAGGAATTAACCCTCATAAACTCACAAAGCAAAGCACAAGAAGGTCGTCCAAAATCGCTAATCCTGCTCGCCACGTCAAAATAAACAGTTAAGCCCACTTGTCAGGGCAGGCCAAGAAGAGCCCACAGATCTTTCTGCCCAGCAGCATCAACCAGAAGAGTCTTCAAATTTTTCAGTAGTAGAATGAACCCATCTCTCCAAATGAAACATTAACCACCAATGTGGCATCAAGATAGAAGATGGCTTTTAATTACATACATAAAAGAAATCACAACACTGCAGCACTACCATAAGAGCAGCTTGCTAAAAAATAAAATAAAATAAAACACAACACGTTTCTAGGCCCTCTCTGCAGATTTTTTTTAAAAAAATACACACTATATATATATATATTTTCATGTAACCATACATAGTAGGCTTTCTTTTTTACATAACTGCTGGCTTTTATACACAAGTTCCATGATCTTCAAGCCAGAATGCAGTCTGGCTTGTGGCATTACTTGAATTTACATGCCCGAGCAATTTGGAAACGGAAGCTTTGGGAGGCCAAGCATCCAAAAAGCATCCAAAAAAGGTGTTTTTTTTTTTTTAAAATGAGGAACGCCCACTTCCAGGTGACAGGCTTTGTACTCCTATCAAAGGAGACAAAAATATATACCTGACAGTTGCAAAGGCTGTAAGAAAAAGTCAATCCTTCAAAATTCTCCATTACAACAGGTCACCTTTATACGTAACAGGTGAGTGCAGCAATAAGACGTTTTTGTTGTGCAACATGAAGACCTCAAGCTTCTTGGCAAGTTGATCTACCTCTCAGTTAAAAACAAAACAACAACAAATCCCCACAAAATTGATGCCCAAGTGTTCTGCAACCCTCTCTCCTATCTGTGGAATTCCCAATACATGACACAAACTGCATCCTTGGCTCAGGCATTCCTTGCTGCCGCAGCAGCCCTGAGCACCTATCATGACACGGAATGGTCCATGTGCAGATCCTTTGCTCCCCTATCTGCTTCCTCCACCTCCCGTCATCTTCGGTGGCGAGGCTTCCTCTGCTAGCTTCTGTCTGCACCAAATGGATCTAAAGAACCCTTTGAAGTCAAAACAGTCTTAGCAATTAGATCCTCTCTATTTCTTTCTGCCTTTCTAATTATCCTTTTAACTGCCTTCTGCTTATTTTAATAGATCTTCCTATCCTCCTCCTTACCAGACTGTTTATATTTTTAAAAGCATACTGCTTACTGCTTCTAATACTGTTTACATCTTCACTTACATCTTCACTTAGCCACCTCAGCTCAACTGATGCTTTTTGCCCAATTTCAGAGCTAACTCGAGAAAATTTCTTCTCTGATCTCTAAAACACTTTGTAAATATCTCCTTCCCCCCCCCCTTTTACAATACATTTCCTTCACATCTGGGAGAGGGAATGAGGTTTCCTCCAGACCCACGAGGCATTTTGAGAAAATCCATATTCCTATATATTGCTTTAGGCACACTTCCCTCCACTGCCCAGTGTATCGCTTTGGCATTAGAAATATTAAGCAGATTATTAATGACCGTGTCCCATGTGCTCCCTAACTACCTCATTCATTATCATTTCCTGCCTGAAAAAGTAAACAAATAGCCTTTTGTGCTCAATGTTACTATGAATTGCTATGAATTTCATTAGCTATCTCTCTACTAAGGGGAAAAGCCCACGTTGCAGGGCTGTTAGCTCGGGGCTGGCTGATGCCGCTGCGTCCGCCCGGCCAAACCGCCCTGAGCGCTGGGAAGGGAAAGCGCCCGGGGCCCGTGACGCAAACCCCAAATTCACACTGCTTTTGGCTAGCAATTCCAAAAGGAAAAACGGATGAGAGCTGAGAAGGAGGGGGGGAAATGCCCATCTTTCTTTTGGGGACATTGGGAAAACTACTAACCACATTTAATGATACCCCCAGACAGGAGGACACCAGGTAGGCAGCAAGATCCGGAGAGGAAAAATGCAGAAGTGTTACAGGAGAGGCAACGAGGGAACGGCTCCACGGTGTATTAGAGGAAGGATCCCTCGTATTTTGTCTTTCCTGCAATCCTTCCCTAGCCATCTGCTCCTGGGCACCGGGGAGCTGCACGGCAGACACAAAAAGTGAGATCTTTTGTTGATGCACAGAACAGCCATCCTCATGGAGCAGCCGCAGCGCTGCCCTGGCTGACTGCTGGGCTCGCAGGCGCCTCCCGAGCACGAATTCCAGAGAGAAAAAGAAAAGTAAAGACACCAAGGGATGCGGAGGCCACACTTCCCCTTGGTAGCTTGTGCAAATGGATAATCTCCCTGCTGTTCCAAATTTCCACCTCCTGCTCTTAAAAATATTTTGCGTCTTCATTTTGTCATTGCATGTTTGAATTCAGCTTCCAGGTATTGTTTCTTACTACATGGTCTGCTAAAACAGAGGGCAATTTTGGTACCTGCTTTTTTGTTTGTTTTGTATTTTGTTTTTTTAAAATGCACAGAGAACTGGCTCCACAAAGATACAATCAACAAGTCTTAAAAAAAAAAAAAAAAGAAAAGAAAAAAGACGTGCTTTGCCAGGGGTAGTTTCCCAAACTATGGAGCATATCCCAAAGTGTACGGGACCAAAAACCAAACAGCACTTTCTCCAACTCACTGAATTGCCCCATTCCTATCACACTGCATCTTCTCCCACCTTTCAACATCCTAATTCCAGTCCTCCCATTTTCTAAAGAGGTATAGTATTAAAGCACTAGCAACAGGAAAAGATAAAATATCCTTACATGCATATAGGTCTCTCCTGTAAAACCATGGATTGCGTTACCGCATTGCCCATTCCAAGTCCAAGGTCTGGTTTGGGACTTCTGCCCATTAATCCATTCTCCTTATCCCAAAAGCACAATTTCTGGGAATCCAAGAGCTAATTTATAAGAGTTTGATGCTATATACAGGAGTTTACTGCAGAAAGCTGCATGATAGCTCAAAACCAAACAAAAACAACATTGCGCAGGCTCAGCACACTGCACGTCCTCCACTGCTCCCAAAGAACAAACTCTGTTTGATATTCCCACAATTTCCTTCCCTACGCTTTGCTTTGCCCCTCTGCTTTGTCTTTCACTGACTACAACTGCAACAGTGCCCGCCTCTTCTGGAACATTCCCAAAATACTGAAGTGTATTAGGAAAAATATCAATACTGCCATGCTTCCCAGCAGGTTTTTGGGAGACTCCAAGTATCACCCTCGTGCCAGATTGCTGAAAAGTGCTTTTAGCTCCACGCTTCTGCCTAACACCCTCAACAGTTAACGATGGACCAGGAAGCACTTCCTGACATGCGAGACAAATATATCATACCTCTTCTCCACAAATAGCAAATGGTAATATTTATTAAACATGCCTAGTTTTTTGCATTATTATGCATGTTACCTCTCCTCAGTAGCAATAAGTCTATGCAAACCATTATTAGAATTTCTTTTGTTCTTAATATAAACACTTTCTTACTGTTCTTCGCATTAACCGTCACCATTCTTTCCCCTCGTGCTTTTAACTTCCTTTATCAATTCTCCGCACTTGCTAACTTCTAATTCAAGGATAACTGTCATCCCTTCGTTTTGTTATTCCCCTTTTCCATCAACTCCCACCAGCAGAGCAATGCCCAACTCGCGCGGCGCTGCTCCGCAGACCCATGCGGAAGGGTGGTCAACGGGGGACAAGGCAGCAGAGAGAGGAACCTCGGGTCTCACACGGCGCAAG
Source organism: Tinamus guttatus (assembly GCF_059628265.1). Taxonomy (NCBI): domain Eukaryota; kingdom Metazoa; phylum Chordata; class Aves; order Tinamiformes; family Tinamidae; genus Tinamus; species Tinamus guttatus. The sequence goes on from NW_028288831.1 coordinate 2,963,325, forward strand.
CTGGACCCTAGTTTTAAAGGGGTTTTAGACTGGAGTCAGATCGTGATTTCCTTGCTGTGGACCATCCTTGGCCAAAAGCTGCACGTGAAAGGACACAGGAGAGGATGATGGGTCCTGGACACAAAACAAGTTGTTCAGGGAAAATCTAAAAAGGCTCAGGACCTAAACAGCAGCTTCTTCTGAAATCCTACTAGAATCACCTATATGTCCAGGTGGTTGAGAGCCTCAAGGAATGCCTGGGAGTTAAGTAGCGCTTACACTAAAGGAGAGGGAGCTCCTAGAAGAAAGTCAGACTCCATCAAAACCAAAATGGAACAATATGCCAGCACACAAAGTTCTCCAAAGGACTACTTAAAGTGAAGACTGAGAAAACACCAGTTCAGGTAAGGCATCTTCTACTCATGGTGTCCTTAACATACTGCATTCTTGAAAAAAAAAAAAAAAAAAAAAAAAAAAGCAGCACAGATATTTAGCAAGTCCAGGTAAGAGACAGGAGAACAGACTCAAAGCCCTACAGTCCACGTAGGGCTACACTCGCTCGGCAGAGCAGCCCGTCCTGTCCGAGCAGCAGTAGTGAAGCCAAAGAGGTTTATTGTGTTTGTCACCCTGGTCCGTAGCGCAGGACCTCGCTGGCCTGGAGCACCATCCAAACAAGATCCCGGTGGCGTAGCCGCCAGCAAACTGGGAAGGACTGTGGCACTGTCTCAACACCAAGGGACACCAAAAAGGCTGCAGGCCATTGCAAGGGTAGAAAATGTAATAACAGTAATGGGGCAATTCAGTTAGGTCCACACAGACTTGCAAAAGCCATAGTTTGATGCAGAAATGATAACCTAGATGCCATACACAGCCACTCCTGCCCAGTGCCATGTGCTCTAGGGTTGGACTAGATCTCTAGAGTTCCCTTCCAACCTCAACCAATCTGCCAGTCCATGATCTTCTTGTCATCCAGGTGAAAAATGCAATAAAATCCAGGCAAAGAAATGAAATTGTTGATTACCTCTACCGTGTCACTCGTGGATAATCCAGAGACAAGCAGCAAGGAGCCATGCTCTACAGGAGACCACTCTCTGCCCACCAAGCTCCTCAGCCCATATTAGGCCCAGATGCTCCAAAGCCTCAGCCATGACCCAGCTAGTCCTCTTGGAGCCTCTCGCATTGGTGCGACTCAAGAGACAACAACCAAAAAGCATCTTGTAACAAGGAAACAACTCAGCCAAATCCAAAACTCTGCAGCACACAAAAGCCACATACAAAAGGAAGTTAAATGGAGTTGCTAAAAGGACAGAAAGCTGAAGGTGACATGAAGAACTTGGAGATGTTTATCACCTGCCAAAAGGGGCTGGTTGGAGAGAGAGAAAAAAAAAAAGAGCACAGTTAAACAACAGTGAAAAGAGCCGTTAGAAACACAGAAACATCCTCAGAAAGAAATCAGAATAAGAAGAATGTAAACACGTAAACTTGAGGAAGCTAACTTTAAAACTTAAGACATCAACCAAAAAAAAAAAAAGATAGGAAATCAGATTGATAAAGGAAAAAAGCTAATGAAAAAAGTAGTAAACAAACACCAGCAATTACTAGCAGCTGGTACAAATCAAGCACTTAAGACAGATAAAACCACAGTATAAAAGTCACAACTTCTTGACACCAGTGCTTACTGAGACCTCCTTCTGGACTCTTGTATTCATCAGGCATGGACTGAATATCTGCGTCACACTGATGGGCCACAAAAAAAAGAAAAAAAAAAAAGGCAGAACTGCCCCACAAAATTAGCAATATGGAATGAATAGGGCCAGACAAGATCCACCCAAGAGCTCTAAGGGCATTAAGCTATTAATATTACCTAACACAGTATCACTCTATCAACCTCAGTACCCAAGAAACAGAAAATAACCACTGTGATAGCACTGCTTTGAAAGAGATACAGGGGGTTACAAACCACAGAACATGATTTTTGTACTAAAAAATTAGAACAGTCATTAAAAAAAAAACAGTAAATGTGCACACACAAAGATGATACTTCAGGAAAAAGTGAGGATCGTTCCTGTAGACGGCCATAACTTACAGAGGCTGAACGAGCACGGAGAAAAGGATGAGCAAGTGAGTGATGTCATGTACTTGAACCTCCAAAAAGCCTCCGATACATTTTCCAGACTCTTACAGCAAGCAGCTTTAGGACACTTCCACACACACAGGATAAAAGAGGAAGTCATCTCATTGATTTACAACTGATTAAAGATAGAAAATAAAGGGTAGGAATAGTTCATTACCACAGCAGGGTCGCACCGACATCTGTTCAATACATCAAATAAGATTTGGAAAAGGGATGAGAACTGTGGGGCAACAAAGTTTGCGGATGAAGAAACATTCCGGGGGACAACCAAAACCAAAACTGACTGTGACAAGTTGCAGAAAAGTCTCATGAGAAGAAGTGAGTGGGCGACAAATTAGGAGATGAAATTCAGCATCAATAAATGCAAAATAATACACCGGGGGAAAAACATTTCCAACATCACATACAAAATATCAGTCTCTAAATTAGTCATTAGCATTCACAAAAGCAGCCTAGGAGTCACTGAGGGTACTTCTCTGAGAACATGAGCGCAGTGCTGAAAGGTAGTCAACGGAGCAAGTAAAATACAGCTAATTAATACTAAAGAAACAGAAAGTGTGCCACCGTATTACGCTGAATCCTCAGCACGCTGCACAGGTCTGGACTGCAGCTCAAGAACAACTGTAGAAGACAGACCGAAAGCAGCAAGCAGAGAAGGGCAACCAGGGCAACCTAGGGAGAGCAGGGCCGGTCTGCACACGCGCTGTCCACAAACACGCGGAGAGGTGCACGCTACAAACATGGGCATGGAGAAGGGCATAAAGGATGGCTTGTCACTGCATCTCCAAACAGAAAGATAGGGAACACTAAAAGCACAACAACAAATATCCCCCAAAGAAGTTCAAAGCAAAGGAAGACAAGCGTCTGCCACACTTCTTTTGACCTAAATGAACTGCAGACAAGGTTTTGGAGGCCAGAAACATGCCCAAAGAGAACTGGGAAAGTCACAGAAGAGGCATCCAAGCAAAGCCTAATGACCTCAATGCTGTAAATGGTCCCTTGGACACAGGAAGACCCTAAATCACAAATAGCTGGAGCCAGGGAGCACGTCCCAAGGCAAGGATAACCCCCTGCTTGGCGTTGCTACACTCCTCACTGCAGATATTCCCGCTGCTCCAACGCTGTGCTGGCCAGGCCGTGGACCCATGACACCCGTTCTTCATTTACCTCCTGAGCAATCTTCCTGGGCTGGAGCCCATGCTGTGTACTAAACACTTCGTGCCCCAAGCACATCCGTGAGCACGCCGGGCGCTGCAGCGCTCAGGACCCCGACACGAGCCACCAGCAGCACTCCGTGAGGACGCTGCCCATCCTACCGCCTTCCCCAGGGCTGTATTCTGCCTCCATAGGTCAGAGGTGCATCTTGAACACACTGCAATCAGCCAAATCACTGCCTCAGCCTTCAGTAATGCCAAAATACTGGTAATCCACATCACAGAGAGTTCTGGTGCATATTGACAACAGGATACAAGAAACTCCTAAACATCGGGAGCAGCATTGTGAAATAGTGATGAGAAAGAAACAGCTGTATGATAAACCTGCAGGAGGGGAAAATCAAGCTATTATTAGTAAAGCATCTGTCCTGTACTTGGAGCTATAGAAAACACAGGTATAGGATGATTTCTGCTCCGCAGGGCTTGCTCATGAGGCAACACAGGCGGGAATTTGAGATACTGTTTCTTGTTGCTGTTTACTTAGGAGGTCACCACTCAACATCTGGAGATGGAGGAACGTCAACAGAAGCTGCCAATGGCTTCATCACCTTATGGAAAAAATGCATCCCCTGTAAGGAAGAAGGCAGAAAAGTATCTGCAGGGAGCAGGTAGGTAAAACTACCTCAACCTGGGGCTGGCCCAGCGAAGGAGCAGCAAGTTCACATAAAGAGATGGAGTCAGAAATGTGACTTACAGCAGAACTTCCACACGGCCTCAAAATACAGAGGAGTAAGTGTATAACACGGGAATGCAAAACATTTTAGGAAAATACTGGAAGACAAATCTGTAGAGGTGTCCAGGAGGGGAAAAAATCGGTTATGATCCAACATTTCCCTTTATTAATAGTTCTCACACAGAAATTAGCAACAGTTTTAGCCTGCTTGCTTCTTTCCTCTACAGAGGGGCAGCACCACAGCTGTAAAGAACTGAAACTCCCAAACCAGCTCCAGAAAGAAAAGAGAGCCCCAAATTCTTCGAGTTCACGGCTCACTGTGTGTCTGCTTGAGACAAAAAAAAAAAAGTTTGAAAGTTACAGTGTCCCAAAAAAATGTTTTTGCAGTTTGCTTTTGAAAAATTTCCTATGGCTTTTTTGGTTTGTGGGATCATTAAAATAGCTGAGCTGGGATCGTCATTTACTTCATTGGTTTTGCTAAGAAAACAGCACCTTCTGGTAACAGCGTGGACCTTTGTGGGGGGGAAAAGGTTCTCTGTAATAAAATGGGTTTCAAGTATTGATATGCAAAATAGATCAAAAAATATATTAAAAAAACTATTATAATGTGATCAAAGTTTAAAAAAAATAAATAAATAAAACCACACATGCACTTTGGCAGAAGGGAAACTAAAATGTATTGCTCCTGATGCCAGAATGGTTACAAAGGAAAGCATATACTCACGGAATATATGCCCTGTATTTATTACATAATGTCTCTCTTGCCATAGAGAGAGTTAAGGTAGAAGGATTGTGTGTTTTGGAAACAACATTGGCCTAACACTTGAAAATTACATAAATCCAGAGGAGACAGATAACCTCTTTTTTTTTTTTTTTTTCTATTTTTGGGTGGAAGGAAGGAAGAGCCTTGAGAAATGTAAATATTCTAGTGCCATTTTTCCTCCAGAATGATATTTTACTCATGATAATATTCTTTTAATAAAACTAAATCCTTCTGTCCTGCCTAGGTAGAGGCTCAAGTACAGGAACCCTTTTACTGACTTCAAGCAAAGCTACCTGGGGGAAAATTTAACCAGAAGCAGAAATCCCTGCGAGACTGGTACCTATGTGAATTCCTAAGCAGAAAAAGAATTAAAGCATTGAAGAAAAAACTCCAAATAAACAAACAACAGAAAAAATATCTTAGGAGAAAAAAGTCAAGATACAAATGGAAAATTCCTTCCTGGCTCCATGGATGCTAGTCGCATATTTTATGCTAGAAGCTGAATATCATAAATTTTTACATATATATTTAATTAGGTTAATTTGTAAAACGTAGACATATGTCTGCTTGAAGTAGACAGGAACATTTCATATTATACATTTTAAATATCACATAATGAACTACAATCACAAACATTGTTTATGCTGGAATGGCAAGGCCAGAGAGTTCTCTGCAAAACGAGGAAAACACAAACACATACAGAGTTAGACAAACAAACACGCACAATATGGGGCTGCTATCTGAAAGACGTTATCAGAAGCAAAAAGCAAATGGAGCATTTTCAGCAAAGCCTTTTTTTTTTTTTTTTTTTACTAAGTATTCCAATTAAGACAACTGCATAAAAGAAAACTAAGAATGGAAACACACGCCTGGTTTTAGGAAAAAGGCCTCCTTTTCCTTGATTTTGGGGTGTTTTTTCTTATTTATGAATGACAACATTATTTCCATGAGCTGCAGTAGATTCCAATGGGCTCGTGCCTGCCTTGGCTGTAGTCTTGCTGCTAGTAGCAGACAGTACCATGGTGCTCAGACCATGCATGATATGACTCCACCTCATAAATGCGGTCTGGATATATTTTGTTTTTACCTAATGCAATTTATCTGGATCCAGAGACATGCCGGCTGGGGGAATATACGTTTTGAAATCATTAAGAAGAGACATAATCTCTCTTTTGGTTTTTTTTTTTTTTGGTGGAGGTTTTTAATTGAAAAACAAATAAATATCAAAATCATATTGTGATTTTCAGCCCAATTTTGCCTGATCTAACAGCCACGCAGCCTGGTAAAACCCCAGTGAAGCAGAAGACACTCCAAGGCTCCCGCACGGCCTCCTCGGCCCCGCTTCTCCTTTCCACATCTAGCCTCACCGGCCAAGCTGCCCCTCTCCCTCTCTCCCAGTATTGACGTTCCTCATTTTTCCTTTGCATCTTCCTCCCCAGGCTGGTCCCGGCCCCACACGCTCCTGAGCGCAGCCCTCGCCGCGGCGAGAGCGGGTCCCATCCAAGGTTGTCTCTCCAATAACATCCCAACAAACATGATTAAGGAGAAACGCTAATTCTAACTGCTGCTATCGCCAAGCAGCTGAATTTATAGGCCTTTAAAATAAAGACAGATAAGATGGTAAAAATATCCCTCCCTTGGAGTTAATATGTAGTATGCCTTGGTAGGACTAACTCTAAACAGATAAGTGAAGCCAGATGCTCTGGAACAGTCTAAACACAACCAGGAGTCAAAATACGGCCCGACTGAGGGCTGCGTCGCCTTCAATCATTAATTTCTCCATTGGCAAAGTTCATCGGGAGCCTTGCTGCCCCGCGCCGATTCCAGCGGTGATTCCCACCATCCATCCCCGGTGCAACGTCCTCCTGGCCTCACCATTCCCCCTGCGTCACGTCCACCTCCGTCACCCCCTGCCACCCAGCCCCGGTGACCGATGCCATGGGCTTCGGCACCCCAAGAGCCAGCCCACGGGCTCGCGTTGACAGTGCAGGATGGCCAGCGGAGGAGGAGGCCACCCGCACCGTAGCCGTCCTCAACGCTGCTACAAACCGAGGCCCAGCCGTGCCGCCCAACGCAGCTCTCCAAAATACACACGGAATCCAAAAGCATATTTCATCTTCAGAGAATAATCATCCCATGTGCTTACCATTCACCTTCCTACCCTCCAATTATGAATATCCTAAACGCTGGTAAAAGCCACCAACGGATTAAAGAGCATCAGGACTCAAATTACTGATTTACAGCCAGAAATCAGTAAACGCTCCTGGTTGTGCAGCTGCAGATCTACCAAGGCAGCTTGTGCGCACTGGAATATTGTCAGCTCTGCTTTCTAGCTACACTAAACAGCCTACAGGCTTTTAATATAAGAAATCATACAATTCTGCCTTTTAATCAAAAGGGCGGCTGTAGCTGGATTCATTCTCCCCTCCCGTAGCCAAGTCATTAATGCTTAACTGGGACGTTTAACTTGAGGCTTTGATTTTACGAGTGCACCTCACAGCGTCAGCACCAGCTCACCCTTGCAACGTGCTGTTATTTGTATCACTACAGAGCATCCTGGAGCACGGCCATGACCACGTGTCGCTCCTAATGCCACGAACGTGTTTCACTTCTGGTTCTCTTGCACTAGCAGTGCTGTTGATTTTGACTGCAAAGTTTTGAAAATCAAGGTTTAATACTTCTAAAAATATACGGAAACTAATTAAGCACTTACACTAAAACTGTTCTCAACATACGGTAAACAGAACCCAAGTGACAGGCCTCAAATGCAAGGATACCTAAAGCTCTTTGGAAAGCTTATTTCTGTTGCTATTTTGAGATAGCACAAGATACTACACCCACATAATGAAAGAAAAAGAAGTTAACTCTAAAAACATTACTCATTGGCTGAATATATCCAGTACAATGAATTCACAAGCATTAAAACCATGCCTGAAACTATGATGGTGCCATCCAGGGACCAGAGCAGGATCACGACCACACTTGGCCCTTCACAGCTTTTACCTACAACACTTGCTCAGCAAACTGATACCCACAAATCCATGGGCCCTGATGGGATGCACCCCAGAGTGCTGCGGGAGATGGCAGATGCCATAGCTAAGCCGCTCTCCATCATCTTTGAAAGATCCTGGAGAACGGGGGAGGTGCCGGAAGACTGGAAGAAGGCCAATGTCACGCCAGTCTTCAAAAAAGGCAAGAAGGAGGACCCAGGCAACTCCAGGCCAGTGAGCCTCACCTCCGTCCCCGGAAAAGTGATGGAACGGCTCATACTGGCCGTTGTCTCCAGGCACATGGAGGACAAGAAGGTGCTCAAGAGCAGTCAGCATGGATTCGCCAAGGGGAAATCTTGCTTGACTAACCTGATAGCCTTCTATGATGAAATGACTGGCTGGATAGACGAGGGGAGAGCGGTGGATGTCGTCTATCTCGACTTCACCAAGGCTTTTGACACCGTCCCTCACAACATCCTCCTGGGCAAGCTCCGGAAGTGTGGGATAGATGAGTGGACAGTGAGATGGATTAGGAACTGGCTGGATGGCAGGGCCCAGAGAGTGGTGATCAGCGGTGCAGAGTCTAGTTGGAGGCCTGTGGCTAGCGGGGTCCCCCAGGGGTCAGTCCTTGGTCCAGTCCTGTTCAATTTATTCATCAATGACCTGGATGAAGGCACAGAGTGCTCCCTCAGCAAGTTTGCTGATGACACGAAACTGGGAGGAGTAGCCGATACCCCAGAGGGCTGTGCTGCCATCCAGAGGGACCTGGACAGACTGGACAACTGGGCGGTGAAAAACCTCATGCAATTCAACAAGGCCAAGTGCAAGGTTCTGCACCTGGGGAGGAATAACCCCAGACACCAGTACAGGCTGGGGACCGACCTTGTGGAGAGCAGCTCTGCAGAGAAAGACCTGGGTGTCATGGTGGATGATAAGTTGACCATGAGGCAGCAGTGTGCTCTTGTGACCAAGCAGGCCAATGGGATCCTGGGGTGCATTAAGAAGAGCATCTCCAGCAGGTCGAGGGAGGTGATCCTGCCCCTCTACTCAGCCCTGGTGAGGCCGCATCTGGAGTATTGCGTCCAGTTCTGGGCTCCACAGTACAAGAGGGATGTGGAGCTGCTGGAGAGAGTCCAGCGCAGGGCTACAAGGATGATCAGGGGCCTGGAACATCTGCCCTATGAGGAGAGGCTGAGGGAGCTGGGCCTGTTCAGCCTGGAGAAGAGAAGGCTGAGAGTGGATCTAATCAGTGTATATAAATACCTCAAGGGAGGGAGTGCAGAGGACGGGGATGGTCTCTTTTCAGTGGTGGCCACTGATAGGACTAGAGGAAATGGCCGGAAACTGAAACATCAAAAATTCCATAGGAACTTAAGGAAAAATTTCTTAACAGTGAGGGTGACAGAGCACTGGAACAGGCTGCCCAGAGAGGTTGTAGAGTCTCAAAACCCGCTTGGATGCAGTCCTGTGCCACGTGCTCTAGGTGTCCCTGCGTGTGCAGGGGGGTTGGACTAGATGATCTCTAGAGGTCCCTTCCAACCCTAAGCATTCTATGATTCTATGATGATTCTATGAACTGCTTCAGAAAGGGCTGATGAAATGCGTGTTTCTACACAGCTCTATCAGCTACCGAGATATTAAGCCTTGTGCGATAAACCCCCTCGTTTTTATAAAACAATACATGGTGTGTACGAGCTCACCTGAAGGTCTATACAATACCCCAAGCTTGCTGGAGATCTTTATTTGCCATCGATATGTCGAGTCTCTCAGACATGTCATATATGCATAAACACATACACACACATATTGATTCTTCATCCATATTATTACTTCTCGATGGCTTCGGCAGCTGCTGTCCCCATTGCGAGCGACTCCATTTGCTGCTCCCCTTTATAAGCCCCTTATCAGCACATAAAAAAATCTCCCGGCGTTGCTCTTTCAGCTACGGCTCTATTTTTCACCTTCTGCTAGCCAAATATAGATGTGCAACAAACAAAAGTACTGTGTGTTACAAGCAGGGAAGGCCTTGCCTATATAATTAAATCTTTTGCAGGTACAGTACACTAGCTAAGCCTTCCAAGGCACACATTAAAACAGTGCTTTCGCTGTATCGGTTAGAGAAATAAGACCTAAAAGAAATATTCCCCAAAAGAGCTACACGAGCAGAACTGTACTGCCACTGGTCTATTCCTTCTTGCAACACAGAAACCCCTCTGCACGGGGCGCTTGCTTGGACAGGGTTTACAGAGCGGGTACAGCGGTGACAAGGGGCACCCCGCGCAGGCCAGCGCAGCCACCCAGCCGGTTTGCCAGGAATGATCGTGCACGGCCTTCCTGGTGGCTCTGCCAAGGACAGGGGTGGCACTGCAGGGAGCGCAGCACCCCATGCACCGGCTCTGCCCGCGGCCTGCAACCTGCAGCGCAGGGAAAGGAGCAGCTTCAACCGGCACGATGCAAAGGGAAGGCTGGGGCCCAGCGAAGGCAGCGCAAGCAGCACTGCAATTTTTTGGTATAAAGCCTGATCAGGAGGCGGAGACACCTGGAGCATGGCATGGCGCCAGAAACCCTGGTTTTACCTCTCCCGGGCAAAAAAAAACAAACAAAAAACCCAACACAGCCACCCACTTCTGTGTCCTCTCTGCACAATCTACACTCACCCACAACAGCTGGATCCTGGAGAAAAGGCCTGACGGGAGCCCATGTAGCATTTAGAGATGTACTAACGAACCTAAGTTAAGTGTCAGTCCATTAACCCCCAAAAAACAGATGTAAAGCAGAAAAACTCTCTTACAGAACTTGTTTAAGTAGGGATATAAATATATGTTAGTATCAAGAGTTTGTCTTTCTACAACAACTTGTACTCAGACTGTAGCACACTTCCCCAAAATACACTGCTCTAAATAAGCAGCTTAACAGTTCCCCACTCAAAGAAGGAAGGAAGGAAGCATCTTCTCCTTAAATTCCTTTTCCTGGCTTGTCTTGCAATGCCCACTTTAGGAACAACAGCCAAATAAGTAAAACCCATGTAAAACAGACAGACAAAGTCATATAGTTTGCCTTCCACCTTCAAGTAAATTTATACTTTCAATATTGCCAGTGTATAACAGCCACAGTGCAAATGACCCATACCCACCAATCCCGTATCCGATCAGAACGGTTCGGAGTCCAGGAAAACAAGTTCTGTATGGGAGAAGCGCGTGCTGCTGCCCCCCGCCTGCAGGGAAGATCTGCCACGAGCTCCACTCCACGCACCAACGATGGGGTCAAAACTGCTCAGCAGGACGTGGTAGGTTAAACTCCTCCCGGCAGGACAGCTTGGGTGCAAATACACAACGGTAACACAGAGCATCCAGTGTGACCCCATCCCTGCAAACACCCCATCCAAGGAGCGACGCAGCAGCTACCGCTATCTCCAGCGCACGTCCCAGGAAAGGAGCTGCTCCCGAAAGGAAAGGTCCCACAGCCCTTCCCTCCGCACCCGTCCAGGGCCCCTTTATCACTCATCCAGAGATGACACGTGCAGGAAGGTCTCGGATGCCGCACGACTCTCCGCAACGCAGGCGCGCTACGAGGAGCTCCCAGGGCCCTTGGGAAGCGCCAAACCCTCCTGCTTCCAACCATGCTCCTTGAGCCACAATCTTCCAGAAAATGAGCTGCCACAAGAGCGTCCCATCAGGTCAATTTGCTGTTTGTTATTTATGATTATTTCACATCCTCTTAATTAAACGTTCCTCAACTGAACAGCTCCATTGTCTGAATATTTAATAGATCTATATATACATGTGTATATATGCACACATTTCAACTGCGACTAGTATATATGTATACTAAAAATATATATTTAAGTGCATCTTAAAATATATTTTTATGTGAGTGTAATGTATATATTATATGCATACACACATATAAATAATTTTCTTTCCGCTCCCGTTCTGCTAGAGCTTCATTCCTGACTTTGTACATCAGCTCTTCAAGAAACCTAAGTCACAAGCGCTGCCTCTCCCAAGCAGGACACACGCTCAACACCTTCCCCATACAACACGAGCTGCCATTTTCCCGTGTCCCTCTCTTCCCGCTCCTCGTGCTATGCCTTAAAAATCCATCCCGCATGTGACGGCGGATGAGGCAGAGCCACTGTGACAAGCCGCACCAAAGCGGTGTGCCACTGATAAAAGACACTCTGCAAATGGTTATTTTTCATGCACCATACATGGTAAACAGCATCATTCATTGCTATTCCCTTGCCCCAGACAAATCAATGATTGTTAATGCAAAGTCAACACGTCCAGATGTAGTTTGCATACTAGTTAACCACTAAATTGGCATCGCATAGTACAAAACAATCAAGAGACATTCAAGAAACCAAACAAAAGCAAAACCGAGGCAGATGACTAGCAATTAATCCATAAAAGACTTTTAAAAATTAGAAACTTCTTCCCCACAAAACTCTGTCTGACCAAACTCATTCCATGGCATGGATGCAAAGCTGTAAGACGTCATGCTATAGTTTTAACCTCTCCAAAATTCAGGAATTATGAGAAAACAACGCACTGACGTCCACTGCCAGAAAAGCAAGCTCGACCCGCGGCCACGTTCGCAGCCATCCCCGGGCCGCTCACCCCCCGGCCCTCAGCTTTTCCATGATTATTTGCCACCCTATCTACAATTAGGGCCTAGTCCTGCAAAACAGTCCATAGAAGCCTCCTTAAGGGCAACGACAAACAGCCACGTAAGCAACTGTGGGACTAACCCTTTCAACTTTGGGGAATAACCCTTTCCATTTTGAGGCGTTTTCTCCCTGAAAGCTCCCAGCACAATTAGTAAATAATTTTCTGCACGGATCCAAGGACGAATTCCTAGAGCTCCGTGCCATTTTTGCACACGAAGGCTGCGCTCCAGCAGACCTCTGCGAGACTCTCCGCGCGTACCGGCGGCCCCAGCGTGGAAGACGCCAGCCCAGGCCTCACCAGCGGGGACACCAGCGACGGCGCCACGTCCTCCACAAGGCACTGACGGGAGAAGCCAGCACGAATCCCAGGCCTTTACCTGCAGGAGCTGCACAGCAGGCTTAAAAAATGGTAATACTAATAAAAAAATAAATATTAATCTTTTTTCCAGACGCTAATTTCCCTGCCACACTTGCATAACCCAAAACTTCACCGTGCATCACCGGAGCCACGTGACTGAGCCCGTGGAGCTGCACTATTCCTGGCATGGCATTATGGCAACATATATACTTGAATTATTCTAGAGCTATGTGAATAGGATCATAACATTTTATACCACACTTGTGTAAATATTATCTACTGTTTTAATAATATTATGTCTATTTTCCTGCTGCACTGAGGACTAGGTACTTGAAATGCTTCTTTTTTAAAAATACATTCCGGTTATGTCACGAGGAATAACGTTGATATCGGTTTACACGGCTTTCTTCCCCCCCCCTCCCCCCTTCCCGTTCTGTCAAACAGTGATTTTTTTTAAAACAATAATTATTGATCAACTTTCCAGAAAAAATAAAATCCCTCTGGAAGCAAGACTGCAATGAAAAATTACAAAAAAAAAAAAAAAACCCCATTGCAAGGTTTCTTGGAGAAGGACACTCGCATGCAGAAAGGTTAAGCTCAGAATCCCATTATAACCTCAACTGGAGCTTTTCATCACCAGCGAAACATATAATGGCAGCCGTTGTTAAAAAGAAGCTGCCACGCACAGAGGTAAAGGCTGTGAAGGCTGCAGCACGCACACACCTCCGGCTCCGCTGCATCCCCCAGGTTGCAGCCTGGCACCAACGCACCGCGTGCGAAGCCTCTGCAGAGGAGGGGACGCGCCAACGCGGGGAACACGGCGGCCGGGACCGCACGGGTGCCCCCAGCAGCGCAGAGCGGATTAGGATGGATGCAAACTGGGCCTTACAAGTTTCAATTCCTATATTTCAGGAGAGCACGATAAACTTTAAAGATAAAGCCATAAAAGGTTAGAGTTGTGAGCTAGAACTGAATACATGTCATTATTTATATTTAACGTGCGGTGCCCATCGATTTTCTACCCCCCACCCACACACTGGGGTCTCCCACCAACCTTCCCCCCGAGATTTCTGAAGGGACATGGGGGTGGGCAGAGGAGTGAGGGAAGAAAGGAAAAAGCAGCCTTAAAAGATCTCTGTTACGGAGGGGAAAAAAAAAAAGTACAAAATCTTCAAAGAATTACAGTTAAGCAGTTTATTTTGGTATAATCATAGAGTAAGTTAAAGTTCTGGGGTACAGCTCAAGGAAGGGAATTCCTGGAGAATAAGAATATGAAACAGGCACCACGTTTAAGCTTCCTCGTTGAAACCATGAATAAAAAATTCTCTGGGATTGTTTAATCCAATTTAAAGCATTGTGTATAATTTTTACCCATATGTGCCACTCTGCTCTATCATCTGCACTATTTACTTTGTAACTATAGCCCTTAGTTCATTATTCGCTAAAAAAAGAGATCCAGGAAGAGGGTGGGTCCTTGGGGGGGACGGGGGAGGGGGAATAAATGCAAAAATATAAATATTAAGTTGACATTTCAGGTTATTTTGCCCTACAGCCAAGAATTATCCGACTTTGCAAATTTTTCCATTGACCCCCCCAGCAGCAACCCAAAATGTAAAACAAATAAATGACAGCAGGGTAAAAAAGCAGACTCTGATCCTGAAATTTATCAGCAACTTCTAATTTCAAGTATATATCAGGTTACAGTGAAATTAAATCAAAACAGGAGAGGGAGAGAAAAAAAAGGAAAAAAAAAAAAAACTTTTAAGGGGTTTGAGATTCAGATTTGAAAATTCATTCCAGATTGAAATTTAATTTTTCTTAAATGGATGAATTAAGGTGTTTAAGTGGGGGGTTCCCCACAGTTACGGAAACTCTTTCAAGTTCAAAATTTTTAAAATGTCTTTTTCAAAAAAAAAAAAAAAAATGCTGCAGCTGTGGAGCCAGCCATCTTGATATTTTGTCCCCATTTTAGAGAGGAGACTGTGTCAAGGTTGGTAAAACTCAATGTTGACCTAATCTTTCCCTTCCTCTCCCTCCCCCACTTTTGGGTGGAAAGGCCAAGTATCTCTCCTATATTGCTTTTTTTTTTATTGAAACAATGAATGTTTCAGTGCTCTTTTGTTATTTATTTTTAAAAGATCAATACCAAGACCCCAGGATTCAAGGGCAACCCTACAATAACAAACCAGTGTGTGCACAGTCCCGGACTCACAGGCACCCCCTTAACGGCACAATAACATGAGCAGAGCAGTATAAAAATATATTAACTAAGAAAAAAAAAAGAAAATGAAAAAAAAAGATTTTGATCTCAAACTCCAGGAAGGCTTTGTACTAAGAGTCAAGGAGAAAAAGGATTTTGAAATTATGAGAAATATCTTAACAGAGCCCTTGAAAGGCACTTTAGTTTTACTCTTAAAAAAAATCAAAATTACTAAATCTGTAATTAATTTTTCACAATATTGTTAATTATGCACATTCACATTATCATGGCGGACCTTGTAATAAACCTGTGCAAATACTAGATTTCTCTGATTCACAGTATGTAGAATTTTTACAGTGTTTAAAAAAAAAAAAAAAAAAAGGAAGGAAAAAAAAAAACTATGGAAATTTTTTTTCCTTTACAAAAGAAGGAGGAAATTAAACCCTGGAAACAATGTTTTAATTATGCCAGGAGAAACCATCAGAAAAGCCAAGAAATTCAAAAATAAAACTGACATCTGACTCTCAATTTTGCCTGTCCTCGTGTTTTCCTGGACTGCGTTATGAACCTCATTGTTTAAGGGCAGTTTTGCATGAAATCCAAAAATCACCAAAAGGAAAAAAAAATTGGGTGTGTCCACAAGCAAATTTTCTATGGTCTAATTTTCCTGCAAAACTCCTCATTTGAAACAAATAACTTTCGAGCACTGCAGCAAAAGCAGCCTGGGCACGGCATGCCAAATAAGTTCAAAATTACAATGAATCCAATTCCTAATTGCTCCATAATAGCAATTCTCCTACTTTCCCAAACTCATCGTTTTATTGCTGTTAATCCCTCCGTGCCCACCTCAAACTTGAATTTGCCTGAGCCCCCAGCTGCTTCCCAGCTCTGCTTTCACCCCAGAGAAGGGGGAGGCAGAGCCTGAATTCATTCAAATTCTGGCTTAATTTTCATTTACATATTAACAGGGCTCTGCTTCAAAAAAAAAAAAAAAGAAAAAAAAAGGCACAAAAATAAAAAATTGCCCCAAACCCCCTCCAGGAGTTGGGACAGGAGAGAGAGCCCAAACCCGCTGGGCTCCCCTGCACCACCACAGCAGTGCAAACTTTCCTAAAAAAAAAAAAAAAAAAGAAAAAGAAAAAAAAAAGAAATAGCAGAATATTTCCTCGTTTTTCAATTTTGATTTTTTTTATTTACGAAATAGTCTCCTCTAGGTGGCGTCGTTTTAGTGGAAAGAAAAAAAAAGAAAAAAAAAAAGAAAAACTACCGTTTGGGAGGAAAATTAGGAGGAAAAAAAAAAAGAGAGAAAAAAGAAAAAGAAATTGAGAATGGGAGAGGGAGGAAGAGGGCCGGGGCAGCGGGGACGACCGAGAGGGAGAAGCGGGGCCGGGCCGGGCCGGCGGGAGGAGGCGGGCGGGGGAGGCCGAACCGGGCCGGGCCGGGCCGGGCCGGGCCGGGCGTGCGGGGCGCGGGCCGCGGCCGGTGGCCGCCGACATGGCTGCTGCGCCGCTTTGTTGTGCGAGGCGCTCGGCGGGGCCGGGCGGCCGCGGGCTCCAGGCCGCGGCGGGCGGCCCGGGGGGCGCCGGTGCCGCCGTGCCCCGCCGGCGCCCCCCGCGCACTGCGCTAAAGCGCCGCGCTGCCGCCGGGGCTCCGCGACGGGGCGGCTGCTGCCCTCCCTCCCTCCTCCGCCTCCCCCCGGGGACGCGCCGCGCCGCGCCGGCCGCCGCCGCGTACCTGCGCTGCCGCCGCCGGAGCGGAGCCGTCCGGCTGGTTCATGAGGCTGGGGCGGCGGGAAGGCGAGCCCCGCTCGTCCGGGGCCTGCGCTCCGCTGCGTGCACAATGCCGGCGCCGCCGCCGCTGCTGCTGCTGCTGCCTCCTTTCCGCCCTCCTAGGAGCGGCGAGTGGGGGCGATGCCCCCGCTGCGCGGGTGGGCGGCTCGCCGGGCTGCTGCAGCCCCCCTTCCCCCCGGGGGCATGGGCCGGCGCGGCCGCCGCGGGCACGGGCGCTGCTGCTGCTAGCGCCGCGCCGCGCAGGGCTGGGCGGGCGCCTCCCGCTGCCGAGCCCGCGCCGCCGCCGCCATCACGAGCCGCTCTGGGGGCAGCTCCAGCCGCAGCACATTCGCATCAAGCGGCGGCAGGAGAAAGGGGCTGAGTCTGGCCGAGCCCAGGCGCCCGCGCGGCCGCGGAGCCGCGCCGGCCGCCGCGCTGCCCTCTCCGCCCCCGCGCGGCCCCCAGCCCGGCCCGGACGCCGCCGCCGCCGGGAACGGGCCCCGCGGCCGGACACCGCCCCGCTGCCCGGCCCGCGGGGACTACTTTTCATTTTGAGGGGAAAAGCCCTGCTCGGCTTCGGCCACGCGAGGCCCGCTGAGCAGCGCCCAGCCTGGGACCCCGCTCCCAGGCGGTACCTCAGGGAGGGCTACATCCCCCTCGGCCCCAAATCTGCGGGGTTGCGGTGCCGGGGAAGGGGCAGCACCGCAGCCGCCTCAGCATGGAGCGTCAGGGCCTCCCTCAGCACCTCCCCGCTCAGCTCCCTGCTATTGAACATCCCGCTCCCACCCAGCTTTGGCTCCTTTTCGGCAGCGCATGTGAAGTGAATTAGGGCCAAGTACTGGGTTTCCCTCTCAGAGCAGCGGACGGCAGCAGCGTGTGTCGGGATCGCGGCCCAGCGCTCAGAGCAGCCCTGGCCAGGCCACGTCCCTGGCTACCATCGCGCTTCCCCAGGCTAGTGCTGCGGCCCGGACACCGCGTTCAACAAGGGAACCCAGCAGGGCCGAGGGCGCCGCATGGGCAGGGTCCCACCATGTGCCTAGGCCAGGCCTCGCATGCGCCCTCAGGCTGTCAAAGCTGCTGCTGGTGGGAGGAGGTGACTAAAACCCAGCCGGCTTAGGCAGGGATAAGAGCCCAGGCTCCAAAACAGCAGACCCGGGTCTCACACGACCTCCTAGAAGGAGAAGGTTGCAGTTACGAGCTCTGCCATCCCCTGCACGAAGCACTTTCCTGCGCAGGACAGCGAACATGGGGCCAGGCAGGGACCGGTCGCAGTCAGGGCAGGGCTGTCTCTTGGGCATGTCACCTCTCTGCCATGCCTGCTGTTGGCATCACCTCTGCATTCTCCCTTTGCCTGCACACCTTTCCCTTCCTTCAAAGCAGGCTTCGTTCAAAGTTGTCTTTTTATCCCAAACTTCAGTGTCCCCTCACGGTTTGTGGACACTACTTTAAACTGAAAGAAATCCTGCATGGTCCAGGATGCCCAGTCTGCCCTACAGGGATGATCCTGCAACATTTTATGCCTCTTGCGCTTCATTTTGCATTGGAAGGGTCTGCATCTGTCAACCGCCTTGTGCAAATTAACCGCAGAGCTGGGGGGTGCAGTAAAGGGACACCCGCGCTGCCTGGAGAAGCAGTTACCAGCAGGCGCTCGGTGTGTCAGCTTCCCTCCAGCCTCACCTCTATGCTCTCCTCTGAGGACCTCCCAGGCCTTTTCATGTCCTCCCGCTTTCTCTCCTGTTCCCAGGCAACCCCTTCCATGTTCTCCCTTTTTCCCCCTTTTTCCTCCTTCCTCGACCTCTCCAGCTCCTCCTGAACACTTCTCTGTCTGCCTGATCCTCCCTCCTTGTCCCATGGGACTCCATTTCAGCCACCCCAGCTGCAGTCCCACTTCTCTATCTGCTTCCTCCCACCTCAAGCTCACTGTAGCTCTCCCTCTCCGTCACCTGAAGCTTATCAACCTGCAACAATAGGTCTCATTTTACCTTGAGCAAGGGCAGTATCTCCCCAAGGTGCAGGAGGCAGAAGGGAGGAGAAGCAAGCAGCTCTGCAGCCTCTCCACCATCTCCTGGAGTGACCCAGCAAAGCTGAACAGCAACATCAGAGCTTGGGAGGACATCTCAGAGTGCCCCAGCACCTGCTTTCCTTCTGTAGAAGCCACATGTTCTCATGTGCTCCTGCTGACCTGCTGCCATGGCCCAGGTGTTCCCATGAGGGACTTCTGCCAGTAACAAAGCAGGGGGAAGTCTCCATCCCATGTTGTGAAGCTCAACTGTCATCATCTGCTGCCGCTGCTGCAGAGCTTCAGGCTGGAGCTTGTTAGGAGGACGCGCACTGGTGACACTTGCTTCTGCCCCGTGAAATTTGCTCTTCTACTCAACAAAAATCAAAAGAAAACATATGTTAACTATAAGCATATTTATATCTTGTGGATACCCATTTTTTTCTCTCTCCCTTGTGAAGCAATGCCAAAAATCATTACTAGCAGTATTAATAAAATAATCTGAACTCACAGATTTGGCTGGCCCAGACCATGAAACCCGGCTAACCCTCAGGAGTAGCACAAAGTTAAAATCGGTTCTAACACCGATTTTACTCTTGTTATATAGACTAAAGATTCCTTCAATGATACTGTACAATATAAATTTATTTTTCTTAATATTTTTGATGCAGATTTCATTCCAAAATGCTGTACAATCAGATAATGCAATTACAGAGCTAGATACAAACAAAGGGGCAAGAGAATCAGTAGAAAAGTGAGATAAGGAAAGATTTTTTTTGAATGAGCTTAGAAATGCTGTAAAAAGTGAAGATGCAAAATGCACTTGTAAGGCGCTTTCTCTCCCAGCATCTGGCATGTGAAGGCAAACAGAAAGTAATCCAGCTCCATCTCCTCTGTGAACAGGAATAAAGCAAAATAGGGAGTATAACTAAGTGTAATAAAACAGTCTGAGGAAGGTTTGGGAAAAAAAAAAAGTACAATTTTGATGCAAAATTTACAGAATATGAAGGCAAACATTATGTCTGCAAAATGAGGAATTGGCTAGAGGAGAAATGCGGTAATGTTTAGGAATGCTAATTTGCCCAAGTGCAGTTCCTCTGCCTTTGAGACTTCTTGCTACGGAAAGCGAAATGTTTTTAGGGGCAAAAAGCACACAGTGAAGTAAGAAGGACACAAGAATTTGAGCTCGGATGTAAGAGCAATGTATTCCTCTTTGGAGGCTGGAGGTACTTAAACTGCAGGCTCCCTCAGAGCAGAAGATTTCCGTGCTCCGTGGTAGTTGTCCACATGAAGGTGGAGAACTCCTGAGCTTTCTGGGAAACCCCTTCACTACTCTCATTCAAGTCACAGCTGGCGTAGGAGACAAACATGTCCCCGCATCTCCATGTCCTTCCTTGTCTGGGGCAGTTTGAAGCATAGGGAGCAGCAGCCCTTTTAAACGTGGTAGATAAGAAGAAAGTTGTGCACTGACGTTTCTGCTTCATCCCCAAACACTGTGTGTGCTGGTACACGAAAAAGGTGTAAATAACCTTTTGTCTGATGGCTAAACCAGTCATTTATGACACCTACTCCTAAGTACACTTTATAGGGGGTTGAATCTTCTCTGCTCCTTTTACCTTGACAGAGAAACCAGGCTTGCTGCTCAGGCTGTGTTCATCCTCACAAACGGGCTAACAGAGCTTTGGCAATATCTTCAAAGAAGGAGGGAAAAAATCACCAGGAGTCTCAATTGATATAACAGATCCCATGTCACGGCTGAACAAAGTTGGTAAAATTAAAACCCAGCATCCAGCCTCCTGCTCTGCAAGGGGCTGGGTGAAGGATGTGGTCCCTCTTGAGTAGGATGGTGTAAAATGTTTTACTGCACAACAGCATTTTAATAAGGGTGTTCATATGTAACTTTAAACTGTGTCCTTGAACATCCAGCATTGATTTAAATGTGTTCAGCGATGGAGAATCTATCACAACTCTTGGTGAGCTGGCCAACCATTAATCACCTTCAGTGCTAAAAACCAAAGCTGTGACTCACCTAAACCTACTTTGGTCCCATTATAACATTGACTGCTAAAGAGCTTCCCATTGTCATATTTTCATTAGCCACATGGGCAGATTATCCCTTTTCCTTCTCTTTGGGGCTTTCTTTTCTCAATAAGAAAATTACAGCTTTTTCAGCTCTTTCAGCTCTCTTTCCCAAACCTGCTCCCAATTATTTTAATTGTGGCTACAGAAGGGTGGTGGAAGCACCATCCGAGTTATCTCATGCTTTTTATCTATTCTTTCACCAACCGTGGGGCTGGGGTGCTGGGGCCACTGCGTGAACAGTCCCTGGAGAGCCCCCAACTCTGTCTCAGACTTCTCTGTTTAAAATTCTCCTCTCAGGTGATTTGGCTCAAGATTGTTTTTGGCCTTGTGAAACTGTCCCTTCCGAATCAGCAAGTGTTTATATTGCTGAACTTGGAATGTATTCTGTTTGCACAAAACAAATATAATCAGACTGTGATTACCTCCACCTAAAGAACAGCCAGTTTTTGTCTGTCAAGATGAGGTCTAATACAGAATTTCTACAGTTTGAGAGAACATTTTGAGTTAGGAAATTTCTGTTGATTAAGTCTAAGAAATTCCAAGGACATTTTAATGCTGGCATCATGTCACTCAGGCTGAAGTCCTTCATGGTAAGGTAGCCTTTTCTCCTGCATATAACAGATAAGCAGTTAAAC
This sequence comes from Tinamus guttatus, assembly GCF_059628265.1. Classification (NCBI taxonomy): domain Eukaryota; kingdom Metazoa; phylum Chordata; class Aves; order Tinamiformes; family Tinamidae; genus Tinamus; species Tinamus guttatus. Next base: position 2,984,790 of record NW_028288831.1, read on the forward strand.
AGTGCTGGCCTATCATTCTGGTGGGATTCGGTGGGCTTGTACCTGCTGACTGGTGCCAATTTGTCTATATTCCTCAAAAAATGACTAGATACTAAAAAGCTATTCCTGTCTGAGGTGCCTTTAAGCCTGATTTGGGTGACAACAACTGATAGACACATTCCAGTGGAGGGAATATCCCCACCATGATTCAATACAAGGAAGGAAGGAAGGAAGGAAAAGGAGGAAGGAAGGAAGGAAGGGAGGGAGGGAGGAAGGAAGGAAGGAAGGAAGGAAGGAAGGAAGGAAGGAAGGAAGGAAGGAAGGAAGGAAGGAAGGAAGGAAGGAAGGAAGGAAGGAAAAGGAGGGAGGGAGGGAGGAAGGAAGGAAAAGGAGGGAGGGAGGGAGGAAGGAAGGAAAAGGAGGGAGGGAGGGAGGGAGGAAGGAAGGAAAAGGAGGGAGGGAGGGAGGAAGGAAGGAAGGAAGGAAGGAAGGAAGGAAGGAAGGAAGGAAGGAAGGAAGGAAGGAAGGAAGGAAGGAAGGAACGAAGGAAGGAAGGAGGGAGGGAGGAAGGAAGGGAGGGAGGGAGGAAGGAAGGAAGGAAGGAAGGAAGGAAGGAAGGAAGGAAGGAAGGAAGGAAGGAAGGAAGGAAGGAAGGAGGAAGGAAAAGGAGGAAAGGAAGGAAGGAAGCAAGGAAGGGAGGGAGGAAGGAAGGAAGGAAGGAGGGAAGGAAGGATAATGACTAACGGGCATTTTAATGCTAAAGTTACTCAGTGGGGTTCTGCACTGTCACAGCTGCTGCCCCCCATGCCAAGGCAAGTACTTTGCAAGTACATGTATTTTCCTGCTTTTTCTGAGCCTGACCTATGGCTTGATCCGCGAAGCTGTTGCGATGTGGCAGTCACACAGCTGTGGTTGCCATCAGCGGGCACAGCGGGGGCTTGGCACCACCGTCCGATCCCCGGCCTGGAAGCCTTGAGCTGCACTGGGGACCTCGGCATCCCATCAACATGGTCCTGTCACTGATGACTTGCTGACTTTGATCTGTCTTCCTATGTACAAAATGGGGTGACGACAATACTCCTGCTCGTGAGGGAGCTCTGCACTCGTTGCAAACATGGATGTGGTCTGTAAGTGGAGCCTGGGGCTCCAAGTCAAATGACCAAGTTAGAGACAAATACTCACTGCAGTCCTCATTTACTGAGTCTGGTTCTTCCCATGTACCAGAGGAGTCCTGGGTATCATAAACAGATGTGATGATAGGATTAAAAATTGTCATAATATGCATAAGAGGACTGGTTTTGCAAGCTTGACTTTCACCATATTGTATTTGCATGTATTCTAGCCTTTTTTTTTTTTTTAAGGCAAGCAACATAAGCAGTTTCTCTTCTGTATTACTGTCACAGTCCTCACAACATCTATCGAAGCACGATGGAGTGCCCTGGGAGTTGTAGTTTCTTGAGTTATTGTATCAACTAGGTTAGAAACCAGAAAGGGCTGGAAGGAGGAATCGTTTAGTCTCTTGAAGCCCGATTGCAGCATGTAAGGAGCTCCATTTTGCAGAAGTGCGGCCGAGGATAAAGCTGTGCCATGCTTAACTGGAGGCAAAGAGCAGTTCAGTGACCAGGATTCTGCATTAGGCAGTTGTGCTCTGTTTCCAGCCAGGATCCTCTTGCCGGGACACCAGTACTGTGGTCGTGAGGAATAAATTAATGATAGCAGAATTGTTCTGTTCAAGAAATATCTCTAGAGCTCACAATCCCCTTAATGCTGCCCCAATGCTCATGCATCAGCGTCAGAGATTGTGCCAGCAGGAAGCGTGGGATCTATTTCTTTATCGGTGCCTGCCGCAAAGTTTGAACTCCACGTCTGAAATGCTGCAGTCGAGCCCTGAGCCCATGCGGGTCTCCAGAATGCAGAATATTTCTAGTGTGCTGCCATAAATAAGGTGGAGCAGGTAAACCACAGTCAGGAAATGGCAAAATGTCTATTTATAAATCGCCCGTATCTGCAAAGATATTTGTGAGGCCAAAAAAAAAAAAAACCAGCAAAAAAACCCACCACCTCACTCTTCCTGACCCCGTTGGCAGACAGTGACTACTATTTACTTCACTTTGAGGCACTAAAACTCATCAGAACTGCTTGTCAAATAGTTATATAATATGAAACATTAGGTTGTATTTGTCCTCGTCGGCACAGAGCTGCTCACAACCTTCTCTGCTTCGTCCTCTCCCGTGTTGCCCGAGACCCAAGTCCTGCCTTGCGGCGTGTTTAGCCGCGTCCCCGTGCAGCTGGCCGCGGTGGCCCGGTGCTTCCAGCGGGTCACACAGAGCGCCGCGTGGGATACACTCTAATCCCTTAAGCGGAGCCCCGTATTTTTCCCTGACACATTTTGTGCTACACGTCTGTTCTCAGTGACTGCACTATAAATCTGGATACGTGCACTCACCAGCATAGGAGCTAGTTTTGCCTTGAAAGGAGAACAGGATCGCAGCTGGCGCACACACGCGCTCGAGACCCCGAGAGAAAAGCGGCAAGATCAGAGCCAACAGCACAGATATCCTGGTACCCAAGTTTCTGGACTCTGTAGCGATCTTGGCCAGAGTGCTGATGATCAACCCCAAACTTGGGAGACTCCAGTGTAAGCAGTTGCTTCCTCGCTGATGGATTGGTCGCGTGATTTTGACGCACGCGATGCTTTGGGTGCACGTGATGCTTTGGGTTATGCCATATTTTGGGTGCACACGATGCTTTTGGTACCTGCGGTGCTTTGCTCACCCTGCTGTATGTGATTTTCTGAAGAGGCAGGAGCTGCGCATGTCCCAAGAAGTGGCTGGACTCTAGGAGCCAATGAAGGCATGTGTGAGCATGCGCACACATGTAAGTACCTATATTGCATATATTAAAAATAAACCTTGTCTTTAAAAGCATTAAGTCTGTATAAACACCACGCTTTTCATAGCAAACTGAAAAGCAATAAAATCCCAAGGCACGGATGTCTCTTACCCACTCTTTAATGGCCGTGCACGACGCTTACGCTGACAGTGAGAGATTGATGGCTACACCACAGAGCTTCCTTCTGCCCCCAAAATACGATGCACTGTCTAACTCGGCAAACGAATCATCCTCCCTTCGTGGTGGCAGATCCCAGATTGGGGGTCCATAGGGTCGGGTGGCAGCCGAAAGTACCTGGCCACTTGTCTGTATGGGAGGAAGATGATGGAGGTCACACTGGTCACACACATGGGAGGCGGCGTGTTGGGGATGTGACCGAAGATGTGTGCTCAGCATATGGGGTGTGACTGTATCCTATAGAAAAAAGTGTCCGACAAAATTTAGATGTTGAAGAAAATGGGATTTTAATAATGGACTAACCTGAAATTCCCCAGAAGGTGGATATTTGATCCACACTTGGGGAGCTATATGCTTAGAAAGGGATACAAAGCGTTCTTCAAACAGAAAAAGGTGAGTTCCTGGGCTAGTCGAAAAATAATACACACTATTGATATTTCTAGAGAGATGTAAAGTTGAAAACGACCTTGTATTGAAAGATACATCATCATTTTTGGAATAAGTTAAGATTCCAATGTTTTGTAGCTACCCCACGCTAAGCAGTTATAAGCGCAAGGAATTGGAAGTTAACATTATCCTTAGAAGTGCATGCAGTTCACCCAGGAAATCCTAACTCTGCCGTACCATGCAACCATCATCCGAGTATTACAGAGAGACTGGAGTTTTCTGGGCTCATAGTCAGATTCATCTGTCTTCTCTTTACAGTGTCATGACAGAGATATTAATATTAAGAATATTTGCATGCCTTAAATTGAGTCTTTCTGCTTTAATTATGTAATTATGGAAATTGCTATTTAGGGAACCATAGTTATGGCTATGTTGGATTTTGCACTTCAGGCAGGCAAACAATCTCTCTGTTAAAGGGTATTTGCTGCAAAATCCGAGCGTCTACTTTTTGAATATCGAATACATGTCCTGGGTAAGTATTTGCAAAATCATTAATTAGTTTATTAGTTAAAACTGATTTAAAAAATCATCCTGTAGCAAATCTAATGCATTGTGTCAGACCTTCCCTTTTTTTTTTATTCCTCAAGATCTTATTAAGAGAATAATGCAGACTCTGCAAGCTTCCTATATAATTAAAACTCTCTGAAATCCTATATATACGTTTCACTTGAAGAATGTATTTTACAATGAATGGTCTCCTATGATATTATGCTTCATAACCGATGGTTTATTAGGCACGGCTGGTTTGGGAGCTTTTTCTCCAACATCCGCCATAAAGATTTGTCTTCTTTCAAGGCTGTGTCCAGCTCCTGTGGTCACTCAAAGCACAGTCACAAGCTCAAGCCTGGGTCACGTTGGTCAGCCTGGCTGCCTGGCTTCAATGAAGCAAGAATTAACACAGCAATAAACTCCATGGACTTCAAGCAGACAGACTTATGGAAGCCTGGAAGTATGGAAGAGATGGTCCTTCAGCTTTATTTGCAAGATGAATGTAAATTGTCTCTTTACATTGCTCCAAGACATCTAGTAAGTTGTATAGGGGCTGGCGGGACAGGAGGTCGAGGTATGGAGAAATTTCCTAGGTACTTTTACTGCAGCAAATAGAATAGGCTAAATACATGAGTGGGTGATAGAGCATAATTAAGTTTATTAGCCCTCGTCTGGTGTGATCTGAATTATTCATGCCGGGCTTCAGCCATGTGAGCAATGTGCCCATCCCAGGCGTTTGCCAGTAAAACCCCTCCCGCAGCACCGCCGCGGCCGGACGTCGCCTCCGAGAGCGGCCCGCAAAGCCCCACCGGTTCATTCGACATGAAGAGCCTGACCCAAAAAGCAACATATTATTTTTATTTATAACTCTGTCAAAACAACTAACTCTGCTGGGGCAAGCTGCCGAGTTTGCGCTACACACAAGCAAATCGTAAAACTGGCCGAAAATCCAGGAGTCTCGATGAATATCATGCCATAAAACTTAGCATTTCTGTAACGATAATAATCACAAACACTGCTTAGCTCTCGCTGAAGTTTGCTATCCCATGGGGATGAAGTAAGGAAATGAGACACCAAAACTGGCTAAGTCAGACCAGGGCAGAATTTAGCAAGGAGCGGAGGGGTGCAGCTCCCACCGGTGAGCGCGGCGCGCCGGGCTCCTCGCAGGATTCTGCCCGGGCGCATTCCCTTCCCGAGCACCTGCGTGTTCATCCCAAGCCACCAGGTATTTCCCAGCAGCAGGGTCACGCTGCAGAGGGGCCGTGCGTGGCCTCTTACCCCACTGCTGCCATTCAGCGTTCCCAGCAGGATACTGCACATCCAGTGCATGGATCCAGTGCGTGTGCATATTTATAGGACAAGAAAGTAGTAGTGTGTGGCAACTAGTGTGATTTTCAACAGTAAATCACTTCCAAAGGAGTCTTCACTCCTGCCATAAATAGCCCCATCCTCCCTGTGTAAAAGAGAAGCTCCTGGATTGTCCAGAGCCGCCAGGGATGCGAGTCCAGGTTCCCTGAGGATGCAAGCTAAGTTTGCTTGGTGGAGTTGACGGCCAGGAATTCCTCACAGCCCTATCGAAATTCCACTCTACCATCCCGAATTCTGGCCATTCGTCTCCCCAGGAGTAGCCAAGTGCTATTCTTCCTCCTATGACTTTGCGCCTGTGCTCGTAAGTTAGCAAATTGCAAATACAACATTAAATAATGGCAAATACATACTCACAAACAAACAAATATTTCCAGTGCTTTATTAATAGAATTTTGATAGCTTCATTAGGTTGGTGAAATTTCGAGATACTTAATGAAATAATGCTTCATTCCTCGGCTTGTGATATAAATTCTAATGAAATGCGCAATTCCAATTCATCACCAACAAACTGAGATGCTCTGCTCAGAAGGCACTATCATACTGCCAAGGTTTTTATTTCCTTGACGTTATGATCTTAACAATTTTATTTTAACAGTAAGAATGGTAGTGCCTAATAAGTTAAATGGCAGAATAAAAGATTCCTCTAGTAGAGAAAAAGTATATGTTTAGGTGAAAGAGACTTCAGAACAGATTATGGGTTGTTTAATACTCTAAATATGACACATTAATATCTACTCATTTAATACTATAATTTTTTTAAGTTCTTTTCACTAAAAGATGATCTTTATTTCTCTGAAAATTGCCTAGTGGAATCCCCACTTGTGCAAATGAAAAGTGACTGCTGCACACCAAGAGCTAAATGCTCCAGAGCGCAATGGAGCTGCCCTTAAATGAACAAAGTAAATGGAAAAAAAATAAGTAGAATTAATATTATTAAAGATAATAATATAAATTATTAGTAGTATTCTATTAAGGTCAGATTAATCCCACTACAATTCAATTGGAATAATACATTGCAATTTATGCAATCGCAAATGTTTTAACATTTAAATTACCTTTTTGGCATTCTGGAAACCTGTATTTTACATTACAGAGAAGTCCAAGCCTTTCCAGTGCCAAGATCAGAGACCTCCCCGGCTGTGCTCCCCTCTCCTGCTCCTCTCCAGGGGGTTCCCCAGCCTGGAGCGGGGCGAGCACCACAATTTGAGGTCTGAAAGGGGAGCCGGTGTCAGGATGACCTGTGCAGACACCGTGTCTCTCTGCCCCCTCTAGGGGCTAAATTATGAATAGAAGGCAGTTCAGCTGCAGCCTCTCAAGGAGCAAAGCTACTGCTTTGCCTCTGGATGCTGAACTTCATCCCCTGAAGTGTGGGTCTGGGGCACCTAAGAGGCACAGACCCCCCTGCCTCTGAAGGTAAGAGTGCTACTTCTGGGGCCGGCCGGGTGACTGCATCAAAAGTCACAGGGGATATTTAGAAACCTGCAAAAGTCACCGGGGGTGTTTAGAAACCTGAATGGGTTAGCAATGAAAGACATAGCGCTCTTGCCCGGGCGAGGAAACTTTGGTCCCCACAGCCGTGTCGCTGCATTTCACCTCCTGCAGTGATGCTTCCCAATGGGTCGTTCCTTGGCCCTTGTATTGCTTATAGCAATACCTCGTGTTGCTGCAGGTTTGTCAATAGCAAATAGAAACTGAAAGCTCTTTTGAAATACTTGGGATTCGTTTGGGATTATCCAGATAACCAAGCAAGAATCAGTAACTTCGAGTTTTGCTGAATATAACTTATTCCTGAAACACTTGTCGTTCTTCCTTCTTCACTTTCTATTGCTTTAAGACCAGAGGAAGCTCTTTGAGACAGCAAATATCTTATTTGATGTTTGTGCAAAGCCTGGCAAGGAAGCCCTGTTCCCAAGGGGGAACTCTAGATACTGGAGAAATGCAAACAGCAAAGAAGCCAGTCGGGAAATTTTTAGTCAAAATAAGTTTTACAACTGCCTATGGGCGCAGGAGCCACCTTGGCATCCCTTGTTTTGCAGCTGGACAAGTGTATGGTCACCGTAGTGGGCCAGTGCTACTGTTGGGGGTTGCAGACTTGAATCCTTCCTATAAGGAAGGCTACGGCACCAAGCAGGGCTGTGGCCGGACCAGCTCCCCTTCTTCTCCTCCCTTTCCTCCACCAGTCTGCACTGGGGTTTTTCATTCCAGATGTTCCCAGCATGAAGTTGTCAAATCAAAACAGGACCCAAAACAACCCTTTCTATGCACCCTGTTTCCTTGGGCAAGACATACTTCGAGTTCCCCAGCTCCTGCCCCTTCTGCTTCCCTGGCATGAGGGTGGGAAATACAGGTACAATTTGCTCTCCTAGCATCGGTTCCTCATCCATTGGCAGCAAGGACAGGTCAGGGAGATCGATGGGATGGTGTTTCAGAGCCAGGGTGGTGATAGCCTGTCCCCAGCCGCCCTTCAGCAGGGTGCTGAGCTCCTCCTGGGTGACGGCGGGGAAGGAACCTCGAGCCCCATGTCCATGCTCTCAGTTTTGTCTCTGCGAACTGCAGTGCAGACCTACACTAATCCTGTTCTCTGCTTCATTGTTTCTTGCAAGGATAAATATAGCAGAGACTGCAAGGGACTCGGCTATTTTAATAATGGTGGTTATACAAATAATCTAGACTTTAGATTAAAAATAATCATAATTGTCTTCTTTTTTCAGAATGTTCCGCAACAGCAGGCTAGCAGCCAGCAGCTGTCCCTAGATAAAATCTATACTAAGTAAGAGAGGGCAATTTGCCATGATTTTTAAAGACATGGTTTCTAAAGACAGTGAGTACAATGACAGAGGACTAGTGAGGCAAAAGCGATCTGGCAAAAACTCATGGCATGATTCACAACCATGACCAAAGGGTGGCAAATGCCAAATTTCGAATAATTCAAGCAACATGCAATCTACACTTTGTAGAACTTGCCAGACTCAGCATCCTCAAAAAAAAATTGTAGACTCTGAATTTAAGCTTCCTCCTATGCCTGGAGGAACCTATGAGCTTCTTGTCCAAGATAGTGACATTGACATTTTTGGATCTTCTTTGTGCCACTGTTGTTAAATTTATGATCCAAATTTATCATTTTTGTGATTTTTTCAAGTAATGGGTATACATTGCAATGAGGTTTCTTTTTTGTTGATAGTAAAAATTTCTTAATATCTATAAGTCACCAGTTGTTATACATTTCTTTAACGTTGTTTGGCTTCCCTTATCAATTTTCTACCACACAGAAATATTAAATTGATTACTAGTTCCCCCCCACTTTTTTTTTCTCTTCTGTATAGGTTGTTTCTGTTTCTAGTTGCTGCTTTCCTTTTCACCCAGAGAAAGCTCAAAATCAAACACTACTCTTAAAAATTTAATGGAAATGTAACTTTTTTGCCAGGTTGTGAACTCTTGGTAGGAACTTTCAATTTTTCACTCATTTACTCATGCATTTATTTCTCTTCTCAGTGAGTTTCACTCACCTTTTTATTCAGCTTCACAGATTCAGGGAGAAGCACCAGGTATATATTACTGGTTGGGACTGTCTTTTATTATCCCCTAATTAATGTAATCAGGTCATGATCACTGGTCTCTAGGCAACCACCGATTTCTAGTTCAGTGATCAATTCATCTTTATCCATCATAATAAGATCTAAAATAGAATTACCCCACATTAGGTGCCATCCCTTTTGTGTTAGAAAATTATCATATATAATTTTTAGAGATGCCACTAGTGTTTTATTACTGCCTGCAGGAGGTCTTCAGTATTCACCTCCCACACTAATGTCCTATGGAAAAGGGTAAGTCTTCTTCTGACACCCTACAGAGAGGTCCACTTGGCATGAGGCAAATGATGGCATGTACTTGTCTGGAACCAACCTCTTTCCACAATGTTAGTTATAAGATTGCACCATGCACATACCACTCCATCTTCTCATTTCCTCTCATTTATGGCCATATAACATATTACAACTGTTTTCTTTATTTCCCTATCTTGCTTCAGTATGTTCATGAACTCCTGAGTTTTCTCTTGTGTCACCATTATCCCTGGCTGTTTGATCCCACCTACTTCTCCTACTTTCATATGACCCTCCAAATTGCACATCTCTGTCGCTGCACAGTGCCAGACAAGCACAAAAATTCTGTAGGCAATGATCAAAAAAATGGAAAATCACATTCCCATCAAAATAACAGAGGGAATCCTCTGTTGGAGGGAATCCTCTGTCTGTCCCATTATAGATGGAGTCATCTATAATATGCAAACTGTAAAGATTTTTTGAAATATTTCTGATCAATTAAGATAACTCCAAATTTTGGGGAGTATAATGGAAATTGGTGATTTTAAAAATCAGTCTTACTCAATGCAGCTGACTTTTAAATCAACATTTCCATCGTATTTCTGTTCATTATTATTTCCCATTGGTTGTTTTTAGACTGATAAGTCTTTGGAACTGAGATTGCACCTTATTTTATGTCTGTATAGATCCTGGGAAAGAAGTCCTCTTCCTGTTTGGCCTCTTTGAATGTCCTTGTACTGATATGGTAAAGAAATCATTAATAGCAATATTCAGTTTCACAAGGAGTCTGTTGTGGCTGTCAGCAGACCAGGGCTGGCACAGCACAACATAGCCGGTATCACCTACAGTTTTGAAGGCTGGGTTAGATCTTTTGGAAGCTTTTTGTGCTAATGTGGACAGCTGATTTCAGAACACACAAGCAGGAGGGATGAGAGGCCGACCACTGAGCTCATCAGGTCCATGTAAGGCAATCAACAGAGCATCTATTCTGCATACCTGATGAGTCAACATGAATATGTCACCCACCACTCCTTATGGCAAGTATTGCACCATGTCTTGCCAGCTCTATAGCAGGTGGTGTGGGTCACCCTTGCCCTGCTGCAGGTAGATGTTACAGTGGGTCCTGTGTACCCTTCCAGGGGGAGAGTAAGAAGTTGGTCTCTGCCCTCAAGCCTCTCTGTCTTGTCCCACTGTCAAGGGGAATACTCGAAACCAGCCACATCTGTGGGACCCTACAAATAAATACTTCCAAGTATATGTCAAACTGCCTGAGCAGAGGGATAGAAAGATATCTGGATGACAAATAATTAGAATAATTATTTGAAAATCAGTAACTGCCTGAAACAGTAATCGATTGACCTGGAGACTTTTCAAAATGAGGTCTATACTAACTGGGTTAGTGGAGTTCAAATGACCACTTACTTAAAATTTGCTCTGGATAACCTTACATTTGCTTTCAACCAAGGTCCATCATACTCAGCAGCCTACTCTGAATGGCTGATTGCCCCCTGTTCAGGGCTGTCTCCCAGGTCATTGCTGTGGAGAACTTGGAGACATCCCAGCAAAGAAATCAAGGGACATATGAAGAAAAGCATATGTCACAGGAGGAAGGCTTGGCTCCTTTTTCAACAGGAGAAATCCTGGAAGGATTTGGGGTCTGTAACCCCAAAATATGGCCATGCTGGATGGCTACTGCGGAATAGTCTTGTTTACAGAGGCTTCTGGAGGAAGATTGTCTCTCAAAGAGCTACGGAAAATTGAATGTTTTATTTTTGAACTCCAGCAGGTTTTTAGGAAGAGATGAGTTGCTCAGGAACAGAAGTAGCTGTGGATAGGACTGTTTTCTCAGATTAAAAATAAATAGATAAAGGACTTCACAGGTGTGACCTTGTATGGACTGGCTACATGAAAACTGATCACTGCAAGACCACCTTTAAAATGTCCAGCAAACACTTGAAGAATTGAAGATGTCCAACAGTTAGCCCACAGCATTAGTGATGACGTGACTTCCCCTCTGCTGCAATGTGGTCCAGCTTCTGCAGTGAGTCTGCTCTATTCTCTCTGGGAGAAGGAGAAGGTGATGGAGGAGCAGGGCACAAATGCCAATAGGAAGGAAGAGGAATGACACACACAGAGGAATGAGAGTCAAGAAATCTCATTCTCTTCCATCCTTTTTGCTGCTGCGTCCATGAGATGCAAAGCCTTTCTTCCTTCCTGCTCCCATCATTGCAAGGAGGTGAGTCAAGAGATGTCAAATTATTGGAAGGAACTTGCTGCTGGGCATGGCCAGCCCATTGCACAGACAAGGACACTGCTCTTGTCCGGGAGGTTCTTTGTCCAACGGCTACGTGTTGATCTAGTGCTGTTTACCAGGACTACAGCTTTGTGAGGATCCATGACAAATGCTGCTAGCTCTCTCCCTCCTATCTGACAGCTCTTTTGCCTCATAGCTTCTGCTTTGAAGCCCATGCAGGATGCTGAGTCCCATCGTTGCAACTCACAACACATCCACAATGTGTGTGACCAACACCCCCTGCTACAGGTCCCACCTCATTTAGTGCACTCCTGTAGGAGCCCCCCATGCCCTCCTTTGAGCCCTGCCTGCTTTCCCTGGCAGCTGAGGCGATCTGTGTTCGTACTTCATGCTAAGTTTGCAAAGTGCTTTCGGATCCAATGACAAGTGTTGAATATTTAAAACAGAGGAGAGGGAAAAACGAGCAGATAGCTTCCAGCTGCTCGGCCTGCAGCTGATCAGTCTCTCCTCTGCAAACCTGGACAATCCTCCTTCCCATTTCACATTCAGCCAGACTGTTTTCTTTCTTTTCTTTTCTTTTCTTTTCTTTTCTTTTCTTTTCTTTTTTCTTTTCTTTTCTTTTCTTTTCTTTTCTTTTCTTTTCTTTTCTTTTCTTTTCTTTTCTTTTCTTTTCCTTTCTTTTCCTTTCTTTTCCTTTCTTTTCCTTTCTTTTCCTTTCTTTTCTTTTCTTTTCTTTTCTTTTCTTTTCTTTTCTTTTCTTTTCTTTTCTTTTCTTTTCTTTTCTTTTCTTTTTTAACTTCTCTGCAAGGAAAACATGAGTATGGACAGAAAGGAATGTTACAAAGAAAGAGCATAATTTTTCTTTTTAGTCCAGCAATCTAAATAAAATTAATAGATTTAACCTGATTTTTTTCTTCATATTGACAGTCTCTGTCTAGTCCCTCATTGTTTCCTCTGGACTTGAATTATGGTGCAATAATTCACACTGGGTTGCATGGACAGCACTTGGCTTTTAGCCTTGTGCCTAACAGTGCTCCAGGCATGAATTATTGTACTATAATTCACACCTTGTCATATCTGATTGCTGGAACATCCCCTAAATGACAAAGCTAGATTCATTAAGTAGAAATTCAGTCAAAACTTGGGAAAGGCAGCTGATGGCAGGAAGGACCATGTACTTAAGATCTTCATCTGTGTCATTTCAATCTAGAAAGGAAGAGCCCCAAACAATTAATGCAGGTGAAGAGGTTTACACATCCATGATACAGTGCTTAGGCAGTGGTGTGACTACTGAACAAGGAGTCTGCTGCCCGTGGTAAAGATGTATTTGCACCAGATCAGACAGCCAGTCCCCAGGCACCTGCATGGAAGGTTTGCTAACTCTCCAGGTTCTCATTCTGACCAGCCGGTCTACGTCACTACTTCTTCAGGACATCAGTAGACATTCACATCTAGAAGATACTTACAAGGTGGCCAAAAGTCACACAAACACACACACACACACACACACACACACTTACTCCTTCATTGTGCTTGCCGTAAGTTACTTGTGCAAGAAGATCTTTGAGGCTTTTCCCTGTACCACAAAGCTCATAGAGAAGCCTGTATCAGACAATGCTGAAAGAAAAGGTGCAGCTTTGCCGACACTCTTCTCTGAGTACCACTGCCTCCCAGACCCCAGCTTGATCCCATAGCCAGGGCTAGAGGAATACATTGGCCAACCTCCCTACCACCCTTGGAGGGCCACCAGTATTGCTCCTGCCTCCTTGATGAGCCATGTGCTTTTTTTAGACTGCCCTTGGGAAGACACAGACACTTAATCTAGGGGGAGGATTGTTTTTTTGCAGTCTGAGTTCACAGAAAATCTGCCTTTGGGGAGAAAAGTAGATTTGGGGAGAAATGGCCATTTTGACAAATACTAGTAGGTAGTTGGAAACTCAGCAGAGACTAGAAGATGCCTGGAAGAGATGAATCACAGTAAGTCTCACACAGGACTGTGCACTGTGAGCCAACATGCGGCAGACAGCGTAGAAATCTACAGTGTGCTAAATGTGGTCCCTCACATAAGCAAGAATCTTGCTGCTGTTTGGAGTAGTTGAAAGGAAATCACTGCCAAACATCTAGGTGCTTAAAACAGCACCAGGCATCTGCTGTGTGTCAGACAATTCACACCTTTCATGCCCATTACAGTTTTAGACACTTTATTCTAAATATTCCTCCCTACATAGCCAATGTGTGAAGGAAGCAGCTTGTTCTCAGATGGTTAAGGGAATTTCTCCCACCAGAGCTCTTCTGGCTCTGCCACGTTCTTCCCTCATCCCTCCCTTCTTGGTATGGGCTCACTTCGAAATAGTTAATGGGGCAAAGAAGTGGCCATTTCCCTGAGCTGCTTCTTCCTGCCCGTTGACCAGCTCTGCTAGAAGCAGTGGCATTAGGAGCACTCCCAAATCCACTGCAGGCAAAGCGAGCTCACATGTGTCTTCCTGCCATCAGAGCTGCAGTGGAGGGAACAAATAAGGAATGACAAGTGGCTGGATGTGACAGGATCTTCAGCTGAGCTCCGTTTCTTCTACAGAAAGAAAAAAAAAGGCACATAGAGCTCAATATATCTTAGGTCTTGTGGTAACAACTGATACTTGAAAATTAGCAACTGGTCCTCAGAGTGAGTTTTGCTTTGTTATGGTAGATGTCTACAGTCCAGAGTGTTAGAGTCCTAGGCTGTAATTTTCAGGAGCACACGCACTAAGCACTGAGATGCCTCCTTCAGGAGCAATGTCAAAGAGCATGAGATACCTTGGCTTAACCTGTGCCCTCAGGACTGTAGGCAGACACTTTGGTGGGACAGGCTAGCAGCCTTTGAGCTATTTCTGTTTCTAGGTGCACGCACTGCGCTGAGACCCAAATCTCATGGTGGTTTCATCTTAAAATGAGAAGGAGAGTGACAGTGCCAACTAGTTGGCCTCAGGCTGTAGAGATGAAATGCCACAAGTAGCACGGCCCCAAACCCATGGACTTCCCCAGGTTCTCATGTGTTGGACATTCATCTTGCCCTAAGTTAAATGAGCAGCTGGAGAAAGTGTAGGACTCCTGTCACCAGCTGGCATCCTGGTACGGTGCACTGGAGACATGTCTGAAAAAGATTGTCGCTGACAGACAGGAGTGCAAAGCAACTCCAGGTGAGGTGGCCCCTTTCCACTCACACACAATCATGAACAGGATGTAAGAAAAATGCTTGTGGAGTCTGAGGCACAACTCATCTCAGGTTAGTGATGCCCTGGATCCCACTGAATCTGAACTAGCTCTCCATTGACTATAAATGCAGCAGAAGGCAACAAGCTCAGATGAAGGCACATCTTAGAGAAGTTATAAATCCCACCAGCTGGCACACATGCTGCATCCAGCTGGCAAAGAGTACAGAGCCCTGAAGAAGTGGAGACAGCAGGGGAAACCCAGGCATCATGTAACCCTGTCAGGTTTGGCAATATTTGCGTTAGTGCATTAATTCAGTTCAATGCTTTCCTGGTGGAATGTCAGCAGAGCTGAAGCATCAGCTGCAGAAATGTAAATATTGTTTACTGACAACTGGCAATAGCCATGTGTTACGATGAGTTGTCCATTAATTACTGGATTAATAATCAGTTAAGACAGCTTATTATTTAGTGGTTGAGTCTTCACTGTCATCCTGGGTTATTATACTAAAGATTGCTATGCATGCTCCCACATAACGTCACTGCTCAGAGCAGGCATCATCCCAAAGGGAACACAACCCTGCCTGCTTCCTTCACCCACCGCTGAAATCCAAGTGCGGTGGCAAACCATCATCAATTGCCATAGGACGGAATGCAGGTCAGGTCTGGAACTCTTCCAGGACAGTTGTCATCACATTCTCAGTGCAGACCTTCATGCTACCTTGCAGCCAGTGTGAGGCCTGCAGTGAGACATGGCAGAGCTGGGCAGGAAAGTGCTTCAAGCAGGTGAAACAAACTCAGCCAAACAACAGTAACTATGGTAAGCAGATAGTTTATGTGTCTGACCACAAGGAATACTTTCATCTGTTAAAATCCCCTTTGGGATATTCTATGGGCCTGTCACTGCAAGAAAACAGGTTCTTTCCTCCAAGATCGTTGACGTAGCTTATTACTGAATACTGATCTGTTTGCAGATGTTCTATATTTTCCTGACATGAAGTTTCTTAACATTCCTTTTAAATTGTCTTTATGCTCACAATGTTGATGCATAATCTCTTTTTTCCTTGAAAAGTTACTGTAAGTGCCTCGTGCGATGATGAGATGAAAGCCTTCTTTGTGTTCCTGCCAATCCCGTTTGTATGCCGCTGTTTGTCACCTGCAGATAAAAGCTCCGGGATGTTGTTTAGAGCTAGTCTATGAAGTAGAGACTCAACTGGAGGCAAGGACAGGAGGAAAATATTAGCAAAGCAACCACCTAATTCTCCAGAATCTCAGCACTAGACATTGTGAAGCTTTGCCCAGACAAGCACTCTTACCTAAAGCCTCTTAGGGTGGCTTAAGTGAATATATTACACTTCAAAGAGAGTACACACAAGGCCAATTCCTGTAACTCAGATGATGAGTAGTAACTCATTAAGCTGCCGTAATTTTTCAGTATGTGTTTACTTACATTTTAAGCACCCAATTTTGTGCAGATTAAATCTTTTTTTTTCCCAAACAGAAGATGTACTAAAACATTTAAAATTGTATTAAACTCATGAAAACCTGTCATATTGACTTCAGCCTCACTTAAGAGCAATGCATTTAAGTGATGAAAAGATGTCTACACATCCTTTCAATAAGTATAAAACTAAATTTTATTTGCTTATTTTTAGCTAATTAGAAAATGGTTTAAGCTTTAGGGAAAATCATTCATTTTGAGGGCAGATACGATGTTCAGAGACAGACAGAGAGCAATGTGTAGTCACACTGATGTTAATTTACATCTCTGTTACTTCATTGCAAGAAAGCATGGATACATTAGGAAGCAGTATTTCCTTTCTGTTGTATTGGTGTCAATAAAAGTAACCTGAAAACTTTGCTGCATGACCACTTGCACACAATAACTGCAGCCTGCATGACTTCCGTGCACATTTGTGTGTAAACCAGCCCTTTCTATAGGCCAAAATACTCCCTGTTTCAAGAGAAGCGAGACTAGTAATATAGCTTTTGGGCATGGCTCTCATGACTCGGCGCAGCTGAAGCTCTGTGCCCTTGATGGTTACTTTGAATGCCATCACCACACACCACCCTGCCCTTTCCATCGCATTCTACCTGCCTTTCCCTGCCAGGAAACTGCATCATTCCTCACTCTTAGACCAGCACAGTCCTACAATACCTGCTGGAACCACCTCTCCTGTGGCCACTGATGCTGTACTGGCCAGCAATTTATTAAAATGATGTGAAGAAAGAATTTAAAGAAGGCTCAGACCAGGTGAAGGCCTTTTTACTGAAAGTACCAGGGCCACATGGATGGGATCTTTGGCTTCTCCACAAAGGTAACCTTTAAACCCCACCAGACTCTTCAGGCTACTGGAGATTAAGGCCATGCCAAACCCAGTAGCAACACTGGAAGTCACTGCTGCATTCAGCTGTTTGCCCACAAGCCAAAATGTCATATGTAGGAACTTACAATCTCTTCATTCTGCCTGTGGTGCACAGCATATTTGACAATATCTTAAACCAGTTTGTTTTGGACAACTTAACTGCAGATATTTCTATTGGGTTAGTGGTGAATTGTGAATTGCACTACCCTAAATAGTAGTGCAGCTTAATACTAGCAAATTTGTAGAGTGAAATAGTTGCTGCTGGAGATTCAGCATCCGTGTTATATTTATTTTGGGGAGTTATTCTGGACTACCTCTAGTCTGGTCCTGTGGCCAACGAGTGGGCGAAGAGCACTGAACGATGCTACAACACATTTTCTGACTTTGTTTAATCTGAGAGGATAACACTTTATGTGCTCTAAGTTTATTCCACAAGATGAACCAGATATTGAGCTTTGATTGCAGCAATTTGGAATTTATCAGACTCATTTACAGTGTATCCATGTATGCATGTGAGGAATATCAGATGTTAGAGAGCTTTTTAGTTTAGGGGAGTTTTTCGTTTAGTGGGAAAGGGCATGGAAAGAATAATTACTGACAGGTAAATCTGGTTATATTTGAGTTGGAAACTGGGCACAAAGTTTAGCAATGAGGGCAATAAACAATTGGAATCAACCGTCCAAGAAAGAGCTGGCCTCTTGTCTTCTTTGGGGTGCTAGTCCAACAAATCTCTGGTCCCAGTCCAGCGGACACAGGATGAAACAGGATGGTCAAGAAACTCCTTTCTCATTGCAGTTTCAGTATAGCACATGGCTTCTTTCTCTGGTGGAACATCTCATACAGACCAAGGGACCAACAACCAGATCGATCCTTTCCATATGTATACCCCAAAGAGGATCACAATCTTTTTCAAACACTGTTACCTTTTTACTTGACAACAACTACAAAAAATTAACAATGGCATCTCTCTTGCACAGAATTTCAGGACAGATCCTGAAACATAAAAAGAAACAAGAAAGAAGAATTTCTTAATGACAGCATTACAGTCTATTGCTGTTCGTATTGAATAGGCTGATTTACTTTTGTTGATCTTTACCTCAGCAGGAAACAGAAGGCTAGAAGTTCAGAGGCAGATTCTGTCTATGTAACAGAACTCTAAATATCAGCTTAGCAATGCTTGAGCTATAACATGAGTGGTCACTTCACAGCTTCCATTTTAGCCCTTTCTCAACTTTAACTTTTTTTTTTTTAACCCTGTGCTTTGAAGGTCATTGAGATCTTGTAGTTTTACCTGGAGGCTCATCCAGGTAGCAGCACCTGATTAAGAGAGATTTTATTTTCAGAAAAAAATGTGATTTTACTTTAGATATCAAGAAGCAGAGAATTCACCAAATCCCTTTGTATTTTGCTCCAATGATAAATCACCCCATGTTAATAAAAATTTGCACATTAATTCTAGTCTGAATGTACTTAGACTCCTGCTCTAGTGATGCTCTGCTCTTTGTGACTAGGTTGAATATGTCTCTGCCACAGGGATCATCTAGGAGCATTGATTGAGGCAATTCCTGGACAAGCACATAGATTGAGGGAGTAGGCAGCCACACTCTTGCAACTGAATGTGATTTAAGAAACCATGGTCTTTCTTTTGGAAGCCACCATGCAGGGACCAATCAAGACGTGCTACTAGCTCAATGTTTTCGTAAGGCTGCCAATACATCTCAACTAAGAAGGCGTAACTGGACTGGACTTGAAGCAGCTGCTTAACCCTGCTTGAACTGAGTAGCAGGTGCATGTTTGAGTGCAGGAGTAGATAACCTTAAACTCCATTTACTTAAAGAAATTGTCTAATCCATAGCAAAGAATAGCTATTGAGCTATTTAGCTCATCTTTGTCACCTAATAAAACACCATCCATTTGAAAATGTGCTTTTGCATACATTTTGATGAGAACTAGTTAGGTGAATATAGGCCAACTCTCTCTATTCAGTTTTTCTGTAAAATGCCAGGAATGTGTTTTTAGTTATAACTTTCTGAGCATTTGAATGTATTTGTCTCAATTGTTATCCCTACAAACTATTACAGCTGCACTCGCTACTGACAGATATGAGGAAAAGAGTTAGGAGTGCAGTGAGATGGAGCACGAAGAGGAGACCACTCTATGAATTGTCTATTCTGACAGCCTGGAATGAGATGCCCAAGCTATGAGAAAGCCCTAGCTAGGGAAGCAGAAGATATTAGAGTTCCTGCTTGTGCTGCCCAAGAGTCTACCTAAACGCAACTGAACCTCTTAGGACTAGAGAAGCCTGATGCCTGGCAGCTCCTAATAATTTATCCCTAGAGTTCATATGGCAGAAGAGGCTACAGAAATGGTCATGGGATTGTAGTGACTGGGCACCATCACCCCATCTCCTTTCCTACCAGGTATGTGGAGCTAACCTCAACTTCGAGGCATGCCATGAGACTCAGGCAGAAGTTTGGTATGCTCTTCAGATGCTTTTCAGTCCTGAATCCTTCTCTAGATCCTTCTGCAGAGTGTGTGGTTTAAATCAAAGCTAGTTGCACTCCAGGAAAGAGCAGTGATTATCCAAGATCCAAGCTCTGGCTATTCCATGGCTCAGCACCTGAGAGGCTCACAAGGCTTGAGCAGGTGCTTGCTGACACACACACTGTGGCACTTCCCCACTAAGCCCAAGTTTGCTCTGCCTCAAAAATCTTCTCAGCAAGGGGCGCAATATACCCACAGGAGAACAACCCAGACGAGTCATTCAGGATCGAAGCCCCTTGGCTGCTGGGTTCAAGCATCATCAGAGAGTGAGTGTGCGAATACTGAACACACATGCAGGCAGCCTGTGATGGGAAGAGCGACCACTGGGCGAAGCAGCAGAGAGAATTCTGCAGTGCTGTCATACAGGAAGGTACACAAGATCTTTGCAGATAACTTGCAACATGGGGCTTCCCAGTGTGTGTTGGGATTTTCCAGTGAGGTGGGGTTTGCTTCTGTTGCTAAAATATTCCCCCAAGACAGATGGTACATGAGAAACCCAGGAAATTTAAAGCTGTCAAATGTCCAGAGTCTTTCTTGAAGGGAGTGGCTGACACTCCTGAGGGCTGCGCTGCCGTTCAGAGAGACCTAGACAGGATGAAGAGCTGGGCAGAGAGGAACCTCATGAGGGTCAACAAGAACAAGTGCAGGGTCCTGCACCTGGGGAGGAATAACCCCAGGCACCAGCACAGACTGGGGGTTGACCTGCTGGAAAGCAGCTCCACAGAGAGGGATTTGGGAGTCCTGGTTGACAGCAAGTTAATCATGAGGCAGCAATGTGCCCTTGTGGCCAAGAAGGCCAATGGGCTCCTGGCTGCATCAGGAGGAGCGTTGCCAGCAGGGCCAGGGAGGGGATCCTGCCCCTCTGCTCAGCTCTGGTGCCACTGCACCTGGAGTATTGGGTGCAGTTCTGGGCTCCCCGGGACAAGAAGGACATTGAGCTTCTAGAGAGGGTCGAGCGGAGAGCCATGAAGATGATTAAGGGACTGGAGCATCTATCGTATGAGGAAAGACTAAGTGAGCTGGGCCTGTTTAATCTGGAGAAGAGAAGGCTGAGAGGAGATTTGATCAACATGTTAAAGCATCTGAGGGGTGACTGTAGGGAGGATGGGGCCAGGCTCTTCTCTGGGGTGGCTGGTGACAGGACAAGGGGTAACGGGTGTCAGTTGAAACATAGGAAGTTTAATCTCCGTATGAGGAAGAACTTCTTTCCTGTGAGGGTGCCAGAGCCCTGGCACAGGCTGCCCAGAGAGGCTGTGGAGTCTCCTTCTCTGGAGATCTCCAAACCCACCTGGATGCCGCCCTGTGCTCTGGGCATCCCTGCTGGAGCAGAGGGGTTGGACTAGATGATCTCTAGAGGTCCCTTCCAACCTCAACCATTCTGGGATTCTGTGGTTCTGCAAATGGCATGCCCAAAAGCAAGAGTGCCATAGCAGCATACAGAGAGCTACCCAGAGAGCTGCTATTTACTTCCAAACCACCTATAAACCCCCAATGCCTCAAATGCGAGAAATCTGAAGTGGTACCCCACTGCTTTCGGGAGCCCTTCCGCAGTTAGAAGTCATGCCGCCTGTGCCAAGAAGCTCATACTGATCATGGCCACACTGCACACAGGAAAGGAGCTTAAAGGAGAGTCGGTCACCTCCATGCTTGCAGAGTTAGCTGGAAGCAGAGTATGAGACAGTGTTCAGTCAACACAGGGGTTAGCCCCAGTCTTGGACCACAAGCTAATGTAGATAGAAACTGAAGAAAGTGACTCCTCTTCCAGGCTAACCTAAGGGGATGCATGCAACTGCCTGGCATTAACGTGCCCCTCTGTCTGTCTGCCACTCTTCAGGGGGTTTACACTTTGCTGCAGCCTTCACAGCAAACCCTCCCAGACCGGTGCAAAAACAAAAAGTCTTTATTCAGCCTTGCAGGAGATACTGATGCAGGGGAGTTTCCTGTGGGTGGCTTAGCTGTTTCTGGTGCTGCTGCTCTGCATTTTGTGCTAATGCTCTGCTTGATAATCTGATGAGCAGTAAATAAATCTTTGCTCCAAGCACAACAGACATCACAAGCTTTGATTCCATGCAGCTCTACACCGGTAAAACAGCATTGAAATTTGGAGTGTGACGTTGGCATAAAGCTGGGGTGATGCAGACAGTGCCTCCACCAGTGTGGCTGTGACTTAGCCTCTGGTAAATACTTGTGTGGGTGCTTGTAGCTACGAGGAATATCTTGTAGGTCTTAGCTAGTAGAGAAAAATAGGAGTGAGAAGACTCAGGTCTGCATGTCCTGCAGGGTCTCAATGTATCTTAGCTGAGCAGTGGGCCAGCTCACCCAGAGAAAGCCATGGGTGTCACATCGCACCTCTAGAAGCCCTGTGGAGTCCAGGGGATGACCCCGAGGAGGCAGAGAGCTCACGGATCCTCTAGCAATACTAGAGTCATGCTGAAATATCTGATATGAGCGCTGAGAATTTATGCTGAGAATATGAATCTTCAGTAGAAATGTAGTCCCAGGTCAATACTGCACAGTATTTTACAGGACTGACAGCAGGATGCTCTGAGTAGAAACTCAGCAGGCTGGCAGGCAGCCCTGGAAGGGATGTAGCCTGTCTGGTTCACATGCACTGTGGCTTTCGAGCCACAAGTATTTCAGCCTGTGTTATGGCAAAGGCCCTGCAGGCAGCTACAGGATTGAATTGATGCAAAAATGCAAAAATGCATTGTTGCATTTTTTTTCCTTTGCTGGAAAACTCTATAAATGTTCTTTGATTCTTGAATTTGAAGTGTACTATCTAAAATGAAATCCAAATGCTTTAACTGTGTAGGGAAACATAATTAGTAGCACAGGACAGAAAACTAAGCTTCCCCTGTAAAATGCATTTCAGTATTTTAAGAGTGGAAAAAACAGGAAAAAATAATTCAATACAATAATTTTGAATCTGCCTAAATGCTTTCAGCATTGCTTCTTCTAGATTTCTGATTTTTTTGTGCACTGTTAGTTCAGGGTCTATATTTCTAGTCTATTCTCAACTTCATAAGGTATATTTTATTAATGAACACTGCATTACAATTTATAGTATAAAATAAATCTATAAAGGAAAAGTCCTTCTAAAAAGAAAATGAAAAAAAAAACTTGACAAAAAGATGAAAAATGTTGCTGTCTGTCATTATTAACTGTGGACATAAAAATTAGGTTTGTTTTTATTCAAATATTTCAGTAAAATCTGAATATTTATTGAAAATTATACAGCCCTATGGAATGTTTTGATTTTGATGCATCTGCTTTTTAGGATACAAATTCCAATCAGTTCTGAAAGTAAAGGCAAAACACAGTACTCTGGGTATGGCTGCTTCTCAGGGAAGAACGTTTGCTAACCTATGTAAGGGGAATTCCAAACTCTGCATTTGCAGGGAGATGTGGTATCACTGTTGGCACTTGGAAAGATCCTCATACCATTGCCTAGGTGCTCAGAAGAGCCAGAAATAGAAAAAAGTTCAAATATTTGAGACTTCTAGGAGTTAAGCTGTTGGACACTGAAGACAAGCCAGTGCGCCTGCTGTGATTGCTGCTGTTGCAAAATACATACTCTCTATAGCAAGGCAATTGAAGGGATCAGCAAACCCTTTACAAGGCTCTCCAAGTGGTTCTGCTGCAGCAAGTCAGAGCAAAGTGGCTCCACTGCTCTGAGACCAGGGTGCCCGTATGGGCTACTCAGTCCTGATACCTGCTCCAGCGATGCAAAAGCTGTCACTAAGATCACATCAGAAGGGATTGCACAGAAAGGTTCAGCCCAAAGCAGAGGACACAGAAGTGCCAGACACAGAACCTGATATACAGGGATTGATAGTATCTGTGCCTAGCTAATGAGATTAAAGATTACCCAGCAAAGGGGTGGAAGTGCCCTTCCAGAATTGGATCAGTGACTTGCTTCTGCGGTAGGTTGGGTTGGAAATTAGTGCCCTGCATGTCCTAACGCACCTTTGGACAACAGCCAATTGAAATCACAACAGTATGGCCAGTTTTTTACATTTTCTTTTGCCAAAGTCATCTTATCTGTGTGGGATGCAGTGCCATTTCTCTTTTTTGCCATAGAAATAGGCCATTGAGTACAGCATGTGGCAGAGATCAGACATTCACCAGGCGAGAAGAGATTTATCTGAGATGTCCCCATCTCTGTGAAGGCTGACATGGACAGAGGAAAGCCGAGCTACACTTCACAGTGTGATACCAAGATGGCTTTGGCTAAGCTGTCATGCTTGTGGGGTAACAGACTGGGGCTTCCCTATTACCTCAGTAGGGACAGAAATAGCTTTATCTGGAGGATATCTCGTGATCATAAGGCCATAAGGCATGGCAATGCTCATGCAGTTTCCACATGGCATGAACATCTTCTAAAGGGATGAACTTGCTCGCTATTTTCTGTTCATTTTACTGTGCTGGGCAATTTCCACCCAGTGTGAGGAATCATAAACAAAAACACAGTTATGCACTGTGAACAAGGAAATAAAGACAGAAGCATGAAATATGAAGGATTTTGATTGGAAAGTTCTGCAAGTCTAAATATATTTTTTTTCATCTGAATTTACATCTGGCAACAACAGAAATTGCTGCCTACCAGCTCCCGCTCCGCAGATCTACCCAGGTGGGCTGTCTGCATCCCTCATTTGTATTTCATCAAGGGAGGTTCAGCGTGCTGTATCAATCCTTTGCCCATCAGATAGGAGTGTAAAGTACTCAGCTAATGCAAATGTATAGTAAATCAATAACGTGCCACTACTAATACACTTTAATTAAAGCACAACAGACTGCAGCTCCTCTGCAATTACAAGGAATGAGAATTGGCTGATTTGGCATCAGGAAAGGGCGTATCAGATTTGAGGATAAAAGAAAATCTGTCTGAGAAGAGGACTAACATGTGGGAGGGATCTAAACAAGGAGCGGCGAAGTTCAAAGGGAAGAGGCACAAGTTGGAGAAAAACAGCGTGAGCGGCACTGCCGTAGCACATGTAGAGACTAGAAACATCCCATGGGCCAGTGAGATGGAAGAGGATGATGGGAAAAAGCAGGGCCTGTGAAAGAAAGATGAAATGCAAGGTAACAAGTAGCTGGTTGTAACTGAGACTCTCAATGACTTATTAAAATCTACCTTTACAAAGGAAATTTCAGGAAACAATTGACTAGGGAGGTGCTCAGGAGACAAGAGCTAAAGGGAATTCACAGCTGAGAGGATGTCTTGGGAATGTGGATCCAGCCTAACTGCTCAGGAGAGGTGGTCTGCATCCAAGACACAAAGCGCATTACAAACCTCGCTACTTTGTTAGTGAATATGTGCAAAGCCCCTCAGAGGAAATCCCACATTGAGACTGGGGAAATGTATGTATTGAACTCCCTTGTACTCTGCTGGAATCTTGGACTCCAAATTTTCTTAATAAATTAATTCATAAATAATGGTGGGTCTCTAGAGTGGAAATCCAGTGCACTGCTCTGCTCTTGCTCTTCAACCTGGCATCGATCCTCCTCCTCCTCCTGCATCCCATTGCATAGAGGGGAGGATTCCCGGCATGCGCTGGGTGTACTGCGCTACGTGGGATGATTCTTCAGTTGTGCAGGCCAAGGTGCCACCAGTGGACTAGTAAATCCTTTCATGGCTCCCATCAAAATCTGCTCACCTGGCTCTGACACACACCACGTTCATTACACTAGCACTGTCTTCATAAGGCTCTTCTAGGCCACTGGTGATGGAAATACCACTTCTTACAGAGCAAAATGAGATTTTGATATGACCTCAGGATCCCAGAAGCAAGTGCCTCAGGGATGAGCTGCTCATGTTTGTTCTTTAATCCAGCCCTCCTAGAGACTTCAGAGCATACAGCATTCTGCTCAGATATGTTAATTGAATTTTAATTGAAACTGGTTGGCTAGAAGCTCTCAAAGGGCTTATGCACAGGAGAAATGACAGTAAACCAAGGAGAGCATTAGACTGCAAGGCAACAACGTGGACTCATTAGGCCCCTGTGAGGGCCAGGCCTTGGTCTTTTTATCCCTCCTGTTCTGGGCCAAGCCGTGTTAGTGATATGGCTTTGACAACAGGAGAAAATCCATCTAAAAGCTACATCACTCAGTAGGACCAGGAAGGGTGGGGCAGAAAGACAAAGGTGACTACATTCAGGAAGAAGGGGCTGGAATAGGAAGAAAAAGCATTACAGTATTTAAGATGTGTAGCTCCTCATGAGCTGTAGCCCACTGTCGGGGTCAGGTGGCAGGCACCAGTATACTGCAGCAAACTCTCACATCACCACCAAGCCCTGTGGTCTTCCAATAGTCTTACAACATCTTCTCTCCCCTTGTGTAGGATTCCCTTCTTGGCATATGGCAGGTCTCTGGAAATCCCCAAGAGGTAACAGCTGATTGAATCCACATGTTATTGAGATGTTATTCCTGACATATTTGAATGAAGTACACTTCTCTCTGGCTCCTTGCGTAAATGATAAGCTATATTATAGCTACTGCATGAAATTTGAAGTAAATAAATTATGATCATTTTCTGGTAGGATTACTTCGGATTTTTTTTTTCCATTCTATCACTGTGAATTGGTTGTCTGTGGGCAACAACTCCATGATATAATAAGCACAGCCTCTGAAATACCTCCTTGAGAATTAGGGTTCTATAAATTAACTGATTACAGATAAAGCCTAATTATAAATTAGGTCTTATTATCAGAGGCTTTTGAACTACAGCAAATGAACTAAAGCTGTAGAAGCAGAAATATTTCAGTTAACCATGTGAACTCTGACTAATATCTGAAGGATTGAGCTTTGTAATGCTCCTTGTCCAGCCCCAGGACATTAGTATAAACTTTTACAAAAACAGGCAGGACTACCTCCTGAGAGCGCCCTCCTACACTCATGGGTCTAGTGAATTCAACTGTAAACCTCTTTATTCTTTATTCAGCTATAAACTTCTTTATTCCCTCCTCCCTGTTGGCCAAGGTGATCCCTCCCTAGAGCTGAGATCATTTTTCGTCTGTCTGAAATAACACCCAACAACGTAGTCACTGAGAGCAAAGACGCTCAAGGGAGGAAGTGTGGGGCTGCAGGAGGCAATGAATGGGAGGGCCCAGGGACAGCTTTTCTCCCTGTTTCCTTGGAAAAAATTCTAATTGTCACGAGCCGCTTGCTAACCCTTTTCTGGCAAATCTGCACTCTGACCTTGGAGGCACTATGCACACAAACACAGCAGCTGCAGGACTGGAGATGAAAAGAAGTTTTGTTCGGTGATTTAGTCTTAGCCTAACACTTTTTCCTTATTCACTGGAAAAGCAATATTTCTCTGCCTACTTCCAGCTGATCTGTGTCAACAGAACTCTTGATTTTCCAAGAAATGCTCTATCTTGAAGAAAATTCAAAATATGCTAAACTTTTCCTGGTAAAACTAGTAAAACCAGCTTCTCTTAAAACTTTGGAATGCATGTCCTACCATAATCTTCTTTACAACATTTCCTCTATTCCTATAGGTATGAATGGGAAATACTGAAAACTCAAATGGTGAAGTCAAGCAGATGGGTCACGTCAGGATGGAATCTCTTGGTCCAGAGTGCAGGTGGAACACGGCCGTGGAGGGAGGGTTCTGTGAGAACAGGTTGATGACAGTCCCATCAGCTGATGATACCTCATTGACCTGGCACTGATGGAGCATGGCAGGAGTTTATAGTAAAAGTGTTACAATGCCTGGCTTCAAGATCAGTTTCTCTGATTCCTTTGATTTTCCAACTCTGACTCTCTCTTGTGTTTTGAAGTCAGCTGTATCTCTTTTGCTTGTGAAACTGTTCTGCTCTTGCATTATACTAAAGCAGGAAATCCTCTGATCCACTGGAGATTTCTCTTTGTTAGTGGGGATTGTGAAATTCAGTAAAGGAGAATCTAAAATGAAACAGTTGAAAATTGCAGTTTCTTGGGGTGTTTTAGCCACATTTGGTGCCATAACAGAACTCTATCAAGCAGTGCAGGAAAACATGCATTTATCTTGGAAAGTGCATGGTTTTCAAACAGGTGATTGCTGAATACTGACTGAGGAGCAGATTCCAATGCCTTTGAAGTTATTGAGAAAATAGAGAAAATAACACCCATCTGCTCCTCCAGTATGGAAAAATCATCATTTGGCTTTTTAAGGACATGTTCCCCAAAAACCTATTTTCCTTCCTCCGTAGTAGAAAGAAAGCGTGAAGATGGGATAAGATTGTTTTCATGATGACAAGGATTAGCTTCCTCTATTTGCTGGTGCAACCAAACATTTAATTATAAAAGCTCCTGAAATTAAGTAGATGAGAAAATTAAGATGAATATGCCCATTTTTGCCAATACTGTGAAATGCTGTTACTCTGAAAGACTCATTTCATTACAATATACTGTAACGGAACGTTAACAATCACATAATGACCTTAAAACCTGCTTAGAATGCAGAAACAGGTCATTGCTGTTCACTCTCTTAAGAAAAGTTATAAGCCCCTAAAAACTGACTTTACAATGGAAACGCTGACAGACCTTTAATTATAGGAGCACAACATGTGACAGCATAATGCTACGGCTCAATTTACAGACTTCTAGATTGTAGAATGCTTCCAGGATATACATCTGTTTGAAGGTCACTGAGTTGTGTTGCTCTCCTTTTTTAATCTGCTGTGAAGTATCATAAAAAATTCTCACTTATTTGGAGTTAGATTTCTGCTAGCATAGAGTTAAATGAGTTGTTTAAATCAATTTGACTAATGCAAAAAAGCTTTTTTAGTGTGGTTACAGTGACCTATTTCAATTTAGCTTAAATTTCTCCATAATATTTTCAGGTAAGCCAAAAGAGGTCTGTCTGATATGGAAATGAGAATGCTCACTGCAGCTTCTCTCAGGTTGAACAGAATCATGTTGAAAGGATGCTCTACGCTAAATGGTCACAAGTCTAATCACAGACAAGTCCCAATGCAGGGTGAAGCCTAAGAATAACAGAGAAGTTGCTCACTGAGTGGTAGCTCTGAAAGATTATTCCTGCCCATCACCACCTGTCCCATCCCCTCTCTTACTATCATCCAAAGACAAAGATTTTCAGCTACTAGGACCCCTTTGGTGGCCCACAAGTCGGGAAAAGGTTAGAAAATGCTGTCTTAAAGAAAGTTTGCATGGCAGCTCTGGAATAAGCTTGGTCACCTCCATGGCTCGTACATCCACATGCCCTTGGAAAGGTGTGACTTCAGCTGCAGTCCTGATCCGGATCACATTTACTGCTCTGTTTTGCCATCTCTTCTGGGCGCAGGAGTTGCTTTGCAAAGTGGGTCACATGAAAAGAGAGCCAGTAGGGCTGTAACACCTCTTCCTAGCGCATATCAAATGCTAAACTCTTGTTTGTTTTTAAAAACATTTATAATTTATCATGAGAAAGCAGACAAGCAGAGCTGAGTTTCTGTAACTGGAGTTTCTGTTGCGGTTTGATGGCGGGGGGGCACAAATATGGTAAGAGATGAATCCTCTTGCGTTCCAGCCGATCCTCAATGGTTAGAGGGACTGGGGGCAGCTGGACTCATCTCTTATTAGGCTTACCAAATACTGTGGTAACTATAGGTCCGACTCTGGCAGTACCAGATTCACAAACAGTCTGTCAACCATAGGTCCAGTTGCCTTCCTACGAGCAAATAGAGTTCCTGAATAGTGTGATCAACTGTAGGCCCTACTCTAGCAGTATCGGATTCACAAAGAGGTGACTGTAGGTCTGTTGACTGTAGGTCTGATTGCCTTCAAAATGAGTAGTCGGGTTCACGAATAGCACAATTTATTCAAATGCAACAGTTAGAAAACAGGATGTCAGTATAGGAAATTCTCTACTACAGCGTGAGGTTCTTAGCTACTGCCTAGTGCACAAATGTGCAATCATCACTCACCCAGAAGATGGGAGAGGGCTCTCAATCTTGAAGAGTCTCCTCAGGCAGCATCCTGACCCGAGGGGAGGAAAGGGGTTCAGCCTGTCGACTGATCCAGAAGTTGAGATGGAGTCTTCCCTCTCTCCTCTTCCTTCATTCCCCGTTCCTTCTTCCCCAGTTCTTACCACCCCATTCTTTCTACTATATCCCTCCTTAGTTCACCTTTTATGTATTTTTGTTTACATTTAGGTGGAGCTTGAGTGACTCTAGTCATACTTACTTCCGTTATTGATTGGTTTAAAAAGTCTCCTTAGTTAATTGAAAATCTAGAGAGCATGCTCAGTGAGGAGTAATCATTCCTTGGAAATGCATAACTTCTAGGATGGGGTTGTGTATTGGTATTATAATGAGATTAGAAGGAGGAGAAGTTTGAGCAAAATCCATCAAAAGGGACTGATCTGCTGCCATTGTTGGCCCAGCACCAGACATCTTATCATACTATGTGGCTTATCAGAAGCATGGTATGAGCAGGCTGCCATCTCTGCAAGGAGTGCAACAGAGTTTGGCCATGGTGTCTTCACTCCGCTCCACCCTCCAGTCACTCGTCATCTGCACAGCACTATCAGATTACCCCCTCCTCAGAGAAGCCAACAGCATTTGGCCATGGTGTCTCCATTCTGCTCCACTCTTCATTTACTCTTATTAATATGTGCTAGGAGGGCAGATTATGTTGCCAAGATAATTGTGGAGAAGTAGATTCTGTACATACCAACCATCCTGGAAGTAGTAACTGTCTCTCACCTCAAGCAAGCCTCTGTAATGCCATAACTTCTTCTCTTAGGTCCTAGTTTTTCTCTAATTTCCCCTTTCTCGGGCAATTCTCTCACACTACCATCTCTTCCTTTTCTCATTTCTGATTTTTTTTAACCAGTATTTGACGATCCTGCGAGTCACCCTGCTTTGAAAGGATCAGGGGCCTTGATGGCTTTGCCTTTAGTTCTCACATTTCTCAGTCATCAAGACCTGCCATTTCTAGGCAATTTGCAGTGTTATCCTCAAACACAAGAGCAGAAGAGAGCAACAAAAGGACTCAACCAGGCACCAGCAGACTTCTCACTACCATGACCCTGAAATCTTGACCTTAGAAACAGAGTAATGTTGAGCACGTCAGACTCCTGCATAGGAGTCGTTAGCACATTTAACAGTTTAATGTATCCAGGGGCCACATGGCTCCAGCTGGAAGAAGTGGTCAAGGAACCCTAAATGTCACGATGAAGGATGAACACTGTGACACCGGCATGGAGAACCTCTACTGAGCTCTGAAGATCTGGAAATCGAGAGCGGGTCCTGGCAGTTCAGACAATCCATGTCAGGAACACTGCCTGGAGTGTCTTCCCTTTGAATTTCTCTTCAGATGAACTGCAGGACCTGCAGGAGAGAAATATCCCCAGCTGTCTGAAAAAACATTATAGGCTGTTGCACATGGAAGCCCAGACCTTTCATTAAAACTTCCTTATTAAATAATGAATTTCCTGTAAGCAGTGTTTCAGGATGAAAGCTTAGCATGAGGTTGTCAGAGAAATGACCGCATGTGACAAAGCGGCTGAAAAATGCCAGAAGAATTTGACAAATTGATCTTCCTGAATCTTCACTGAGAAATACAGCCTTCACAACAGCTTGGTGGGGATGCCAAACAACCTTCCATTACACCGACTTCAAGAAGACAACTTCACATGTTTCTCAAGGAAGAAAAACTCACATAAAGAAGCAGTTCAGAGGAGAATGCAGTGTGCCTTGCAGATGAGGTACAGAGATGACCTTGGCTAAAGGCAGGCAGGAAGGCAGAGCTCATCTCTTATCAAAGAGCCAACTAATTCAAAAAATTTCATGAGCTCTTCCTTTGCTGTAGTCAATGGCCATGGAATTATCAGACAGCTGGAGTGTGTCATACAAGCCTCAACAGAAACGTGCAACCAGAGCAAGGGCATGAGAGCCATCAGTGATGCTTACATGAGGGTATTTTTTAGAGGCATCAAAGGCTGAGTACAAAGCTGGTCAGAGCAGCTGGTATTTCTTTACCAATTTCTGCTGTTTTTAGATACACTGGGGCTATTGGGTCACCCTTAATCATCAAAAGAGGCCATATAGTAAGGAGAAAGAAGGACAATCTGTGAGTGTGATCAGGCTACTGAGAAAGAATTTTCAACCACCTGTTTCCAGCTCCTGTAGTTGGACGCAGCTAAAAACCTTTTGGAATTATATATCTGTGCTCTGTCTCTGCTCCCATGTGCCCTTCTTCTGAGATTATTACAAATGAAATGCAGCTGGCATTGAGTCTCCATCAAACAAGTCCCGATGACTTTTCCTGCGGATGATGGGGCTGAAATGATCCAAAAGAGGCTGAAAGTTTAATGCTATACTGGAGATTAGGGGTCTTGGTATATGTTGTAGAGAATGTGGGTTAGCTATCTTGGAAATCCCAGTAAGTCTCTACAAAATGCCTGTTGTGCATATACAAACCCTATGTTTCGTATTTCTCAGTTATTAGACAGCATGTGAGGTAGAGCAGGTGGTACAGCAGCTCCTGGAAGGGGAGGGTGCTGTCTGGAGGGAGATAGGCTTGAGATGCTTCCCCAGGACTGTCAGGATATCACCTTGTTGCTAGCAGAAACAAGGAAACTCTGGGAAAATGTAAACTGAGGTTCCTTTGGAGGGTGTTCCTCTGTAGGATTTACCTCTTAAGCTGCTCCATCAGGTCAAAAATGTTCCTCTGGCCATTTGGTCAGCCTGGGATCAGAGGTGAGCAAATGGTTCTGAACCACAGCAGTGTTTGATGATTAATGCCTGTTTTTTTGCCAGCAGACACCTTCCAGTATTGCAAAGGTTTTGGTTTTCTTCTTCCAACTGTGTATGTTCTGCGTATTGAAAATGTCTGGTGCTAAGACAATAAGATAAATGCCAGTGCTCTTTGCAGATGAAATCATTGCCTGTGAGCTCTCCTGTTGTCTGTGGGCCTAAGTAGGTATCTAGCTATATTACATTATTGCAGGTTTATACATAGTGTTCATGTGGAGCTGCAGTAAAGGCCATTTTGATAAAAGCAGAAATTACAGCAGATATTCTGCACAGATGTTGCTGCCATTGTCCTATAAAGATCCCACAGTGTGTTTAAAAGTAAGATTTCAACCACTGTGATGGGCTCCTAAGATCCTAAACTGTCTGTAGAAGATTCTTAGACTCCTTTTTGGAAGGAGGAAAGCACCAGAGTTAGCTGTGGCATCCGCTCCACTTTCTGACCCAAAAGAAATCACAGAAGGATATTCAAGGACACAGAATATATAGGACAGGGTTCAGGAGACAGTAAAGCAAAGCACCATGGATGGGGAAGCCTGGCATATGTGCAGTGTCTATGAATGCACTGGTATTTTCTTCAGTTTTCTACTTGCCTTTGGTATCACTTCATAGGATGCCCTCGAATACACCAGCAACCAGAATGGCCTCAGCTTCTCATGAAGAATTGACATTTCTGAGAACCCCTAGAGCCTGAGCTCAGCTGGACAGCCCAAGAGAGGGGCCATACATCCCAAACTATCCTGGTGGGGAGAAGAAGTGAGAATATCAATAAAACCCTTACATGTGCTGGCCCCTAATATAGGAATGTTGCCTTTGTGCTCACAGGTTGGATGTATCTTGCTGTAAACTCTAAAAACTGCTAGATTTACCCATCCATCATTTTCCATTATTTGCTGGGGAATGTTGAAAGAAATCCTTGCACAGCCAACCACTATTGGGGTAGGGGGATGCATTATTCCATATTCCTTGCTGAGCTTTCCCTTGTTACTGCTGTGCTACCATCCACTTCAAATATATAGACCAAGGGTCTGGGCCTGCAGAGTTCATGGCTTGTACCTATTTGAACATCATGTCAGATATTTCTGGTTTTACAGATTTCTAGGTGGTCTTGTTGAACACAAAATGGAACTACTACCCTCAACTCTGGTAGCTGCTGAGGTCTGGGGTGTTCTAATACCCTGAGACAAGCTGGCAGCATCTCCCAGAGCTAGCAGGCATGTGCTTTTGGCCCAGCATTTAGATCCTGCGAGTATGAGAGTTTATTCCTTTCCTTTGTCATGATATTCCCTTCTCCGCTCATCTGTTTCCAGGGGTGTTTGATGTCAGGCTTGCATAAAACATGGCATCATACATATTAATTTTCTAATTTGTGTGTGTGGTCAGTGCAGGCCTTGCTGTGTTACATTATTCTATGCTAATTGGGGTCTGTAATACCTACAATATTCACCACTTCTTCCCACAGGCTTACTCCTGACATAAGAAAGAAGAGTGTGTTGTCCTCTAATACAGCAATATAAACCACACACTCCATAAGATTGCTGTATTTACCCCATATTTGTAGAAAAAAAATGCTGCATCCTTACATCTAGGTTGCCAGGCATTAATATTCTTTTACTGCTGTCATTATAGGGGAACCATAACACAAACAGTATACTTTTATCACTACAAAGTGACAGGACTGTAGCTATATCTGTGCTAATATGCTGCATGTTGCCGTTCAAACAGCGCAGCGACCCGGTTCAAGACCACCCCCAAGCCATTTGGTCCATTAACTAGTTGACACCAATGTGATGGACGACAAAATGGCCTTTATTGATGGGTAACAAGGTGTTATATAGCTAAGGTTTACAACGTCACATCCGTCTGCTTACATCATAAACTAACACTATTGGCTATTAGGGGCTCTATCTTTCCGTACAGCACGACATCTTCCGGCCGCCGGACCTAACTACCTGCAACAGCTGCACTGTATAATAATTACAAATGCTTTTCATATGTACACTTTTCTTTGGAGAAAGAGAGAGAGAGAGAGACCTGGGTTTCTGTTCTGGAAGACGCGCTCTCACCCAAGCTTCGGGACTTTGCCTCCTTACTGGGGTAAAGCCCTGGCTGACACAGAGGGATCAGACCTGATGTGGCATTGGCACCTCCTGGCTGGAAACTGCTGTGGAAAATCACTGTGGAAAACGGCTTTCCCACCTGGATGGACTAAGGATCTACAGTCCTCTGCCCCTGGGGCTCCTGCTAATGAAAACATTTGAATACGCACGATCGGGTCCACAAGGGTGACAGATACGTCTCACTCGGAGCAGCAGACTCCAGAGCAGGTGAAGACCTGCAGCTCCAGGTCTCTGCTGAAGGGAGGGATGCAGCTCTTGGCATCCGAGGCCACTTACTGGCTATAAAAAATTCTCCGGTGCTGTTAGTACCTCCTTTTTCTGTGCTTTCTCCAACTCAGACATTCTCTCTGCATTGACAAATGTTGTTATCAGGGTCCATGCAGAGATTCATCCTTTTCCACACCGCATCATTTGTGAGCTGACTCTTACGCAGTCTATTTCCATCAACACTGTAGGAAGATAAATACTTCCCTGCTCCAGGCCAAATCCTAGGTGTATAAACCAGCATCAGTCCAGCAGAGATGCCATGGGCAGAATTATATTTATTCATGTAAGACGGACATCCAGACACCCAGCTGCAATCCCATAAGGATTCTTTTCAGCTCTGGTGACCTCTTTAAATGTCTCACTGGTTCATTGTAAAATAGTCTTCTATTTAAAAAAAAAGAAGTTCGTATTGCCCAACTTGTATGCAGAAAAAGAAGCAGATAGATCTTATCATTGTGTTGTTGCCTTTTTTTTTTTTAAATCTTGGGACTCTCTTTCAGCAGATTCCAATAGCAACAAGTAGCAATGTCTTCATGACTCCCTTTGCGCATATGCACTAGCATTTATTTTGCTTGTGGCTTCTTGGCCAGCTTAAGAACACTCCACTGTCCCTCTGCTTGTCTATAAATATTTCAGTCACTCAATCATGAAGTCAAAGCAGCACCAGGTCATTTAGCTCGTTCACCATAAATAAGGAGTAGTGGAAGAAAAACTACCACTCTGAGTAGTTCATAATCCATCAGTGGATAGAAATATGTTCCCATGATAACCACATTTGTAATAACACAGTAGAAAACAATCTGCAGTTAATTTGTAAGAAACAAGAAATACACTGTTAATGAAATAAATGGTTAATCATGTATCATTCGAGCTGCTTTGGTGAATTACTGCAGGTCTTGCCCATTTCTGCAGAAAGCTCGTAATGTATCACACTATTTAACCACTAGACTGAGCTATTGCAATGGACTCCTGGCATTAGTGAAAAGGTCAGGTCAGAACGCATATTTTAAGGAGACTATTTTAATAAAGCAGACATATTGAAAGACAGCCTTGCATGTGCTCAAAAGTTTGACCACTTCTGCTCCTGTCAGCATGCTCAGGACATGCATTTTGTGCATATATCTTCATTTGCAAAAATTTTCCACTTAAATCTTACTGCTTTCTCTTTTAAAGGCATCATGTACTACTACTCCTACTTTTCCAGCTCCATAGGAATTCAGCTCATCTGCTGCCTATAGTCATCCGATTCTCCTGCATCAGGAGTAAGACATCTCTACATAGACCACTTTCTGCTGGTGAGTCTCCAAATTACTTAGTTTTTTCTATCTCTTAGTGATTTGGTACAGCTAAGCCAATAGCTCATTTCCTAATATTAAAAAATAGAGATACAAGAAAAGAGTTTTTTCCCTTGTGGAACTGGTTAGGGTTCTGATCTCAGCAATACTTTTAGAAATATTGTGGAGGTTTTCAGAATAGTTTTGCTCAACTTCTAAACCAACTTTTGCTAGAAAAATGTTGCCAACACATAAACATTTCCAAGAAATCAAGTACTTTTAGGAACACTGCTGCTAATGCTTTTTGGTGTACAATTTATGTAGTAATGACAGAGTACTGATACCAATGGAGAAGCAACATTAGGGAAAACTTTCAAGTCAAGTAAGGCAGAGAACTTCACTGTCTCAAGAAGTGGCTCACAGTTCCTATGGACTGAAATTTCATGCATATATGGGAGGAAATGACATACTGGTTATACTCTATATTCTATGGATAGGCCAATACCATGACAGAGAATGAGGCTATCAAGCACTAAGAGAGAGTAATCTGTCGGGACAGGAAACAAAAATAAACATAGGCTTTATTTACTGCCATGGTGATTAGTCAATGTTACAGAGGGATATTTGCAGACAGTGCAAGTGGCCATTTCTTCAGAATATGAAAAAGGGAAAGCAGCTTTGGTATGGAACAGTTCAGGAGAGCTGGTCTAACCATCAAGAAGCTGCTCCACAAAAGTGACAATAATAGACAAAATTTCAATAGCCTGTAGGAGTGAGAAAAAAAAACAACTAAAAACAACTGAACAATTAAAAAGAACAACTAACAACTATCTCCTCCTCCAAAAAGGAAAACCTAAAGAAAACAAACAAATGAACAGAAAACCTAAAAACACTCTGATAAAGTTTAAACAGAAATGGAAAAAAAAGCAGGCTAGTTAAAAGGAAATTAAAAAAAATGGCTACAAGGAAGACAGAATTAAAAGTGCTTCGGATACTTCTGAAAGACATTGAATTAGAAGCTCTGGAAAATTATCAGAAAATCTTAAATGGTCAGAAATAATTCTAGCTATTTTATATAGCAGCATAAAAAAGCCACTAACCTAAAAAGATATCTTTCAAATAAGGAAAATAAACTTTGGCAAGTTAATGTAAAGCCATAATAAAATGAGCCAATATTTTTTATTTGAAGAACAGCTTGCTAAAGACATAACACTAACAACAATCTTTTTTCAAGCATTAGAAAGAGAACACATGCCATAGGGCTTCCATAGCCCATAGAAAATCAGGACTCACAGGAAGAATAAAAAGAAGAGGGGGCACAGCCGCAAAGTTAAATAAACTGCATCACTAGCTTTCAGCTGCTTTTCTTCAACTTTAAAAAAGACAGTTGGCACAAGAGAAAGACTGCAGAAGTCCTATACAATCATAAATGACAGAGAAACATTGAGTAGAGAACAGCTGTTCCCTATTTTCCAAAAGAAAGAAACCGAATGAAATTATTAGGCAGGAGATTTAAAATCAAGAAAGGAAAGTTCATCCCAACAAGTTTTAGAACATGATGTCTGAGCGTGTTGTAGAGTCCAAGGTATAAACATGTTTAGAAACAGTGAAACAAATTCATGGAAGGCAAGAACACTCTCTGAGCCATGACGATGCAGAACAGCATCCAGCCAAAGGTCCTTGAGCCCACGTCGTGCTGGAGGCAGGGAGACTGTCTGAGGAAATACCAGTCTACGGTGTCCTGGGTCTCTATTCCCTCCCTGAACATCCTGTAGAGACAGTTAGCAGAGCCAGGATACTTGGGTGGATGGAGGTGACCTAATATATTTGTTGTTTTGGTCCTTATGTAAGGTTTATCACTTCCACACTATAGTGATTCCTAGTTGGGTGTTTTGAAGGGTTTTTAATAAAAGCATCATTGACAGTAGTGGCCAACAGTGATTTAGAATTTCTGATGACAGATGAAAGAGCTAATCTTTATTCCATTTAGAGGACTAAAAATACGATCAGTCTTCCAAAAAATGGGGCATGTATTTGTCAACACTTTGCTAGAATTTTAAAAATGCTTTTTTTAGAATATACGCTGTTGTCAGTTCTGATTCAAGAGTGACATGAGCATATATCT
Organism: Tinamus guttatus; assembly: GCF_059628265.1. NCBI lineage: Eukaryota > Metazoa > Chordata > Aves > Tinamiformes > Tinamidae > Tinamus > Tinamus guttatus. The sequence goes on from NW_028288831.1 coordinate 3,022,844, forward strand.
TGGTGTGGAGGACTTTTTTTTTCCAGTAGCTCCATGTTCTAGTGAGCTTATCATGAATCACTGAGCAAACATCATTGACACATGCTTTGAGAGCAGGACCTGGCCTTGACAGTTTCTGCACAATCGTTTGACTTTCCTCTTCGTTCTTAGCACTATTGCATTGAAAGCTCCTTCTGCTGGGCTGTTTGATCCTGGTGAGGGTATAGACAATTTTGGTCATTGAAACAGCTTGTCTTGCCTAAGCATATTGTATCTTTTAGCATAATAGCTTCTCTTAATGGATTGAAAAATACTGACTTACTATACCCTCCAGAAAATTCAAGCCCATTTGAACACGTAAATAAAGGGTAGGATTCCTGTACATTGAGTTTGCAGCCGCTGGAGGATTTATTTCTCACTCAGTGAATTGTCTTTGATGCTGCCAGCAACCTGTCTAGTAGCTTTAGATGGATGAAGGTCCTCAGTTGTGTAGGTGACCCAGCTCGCACATGCGCGGCGTCCCCTCACCCTTCACTGCCTCTAACCATGACAAACCACCTTGCGATTCAAGTCCAGCCTCCCCCAGCCAAAAATCCCTCAATAGTCCTAATATTTAGAGATGAAAAATGAGGTTTGCAGAGATCGGAGCTCAGAAGTGGCAGGGCCTAGGCCAGAGATTGGTAACAGCTGGATGATCCAGGACGACAAGCAAGAGGAACATCAGGCTGTCCTCACTCTCCCAGATGCACCAGGAGGGAAGGATGCTCAAGGGAGATGTGTCTGTGTCCAAGAGTTTCATGCTGAAAGTCCTGGACAGACTGCCTTACCAAGTGAGCTTTCAGCAACTCCCTTCAGCACATCTCTCACTCAAACCCTCCTTCAGAAACAGAACACAACATTTCATTTGTAATTATTATTTTGAAACAAAGCAAAACAATCTTGAATATGATATCAAATAAAAATTAACAAGAGAAATTTGAAGTTGAATAGTGAAATTGCATTTGGAATTCCCTCTGCAGAAGCTGTGAATTTTTCAGAAGGCTCTATCTTAAAATACTACATTACTGGGCCACATACATACAAATTTTTTTTTTTTCTTTCATTTCTTTTTTTTTCTTTTGCCCCAGAACAGGTAAATCACCAGTTACTGATATTCATCTAAGAGCAGTCAGGAAGATGAGGAGCCATTATAACCCTGGTGCTAAGCTGCCTCTTCATGAATTATCCACCGTGCTCACTGCATCTTCTGTGGAAAATTTGCTTTTGGTTTCCTGAAAAGGATCTTCAGTTCTGACAGAGAGAGAGAGAAAAAGGGAAAAAGAAGTTCTGGGAACCTCCTCTGCTTCATGGGGATGGTGGAAGCATACAGCATGCTGCTCTCATCTCCCTGTCTCAGACAGAGCTTCCTGATTCCTATGACAGACCCAGGAATATTTCTGGTCCTCAAAGAGAAGCCAACAGTACCAATGCCAGAAGCCCCTGCCACTCTTTTGCCTCTCCACCCTGATTCTGCATGTCTTCACCAGTGCTAAATTAGACTGGATTGCACTTTTCCCACTTTAGTAATTTAGATAAAAGTAACATTTTGTTTGAGAGCTGCAGCAATTATACTCTGGGGTTTGTGATTAACATGATTAATACTTTCTCGATCTCCAAATGTTCCCCCCCCTTCTGTTGCAATCAGAGTCTTGTCTTTCAGTGACACCACAGTGGATACCATTCCCCCAAAAAGGGACTTTGTGTATAAATACTTATTAGGGAGAGTTGCATGTGCTTAAGAATAAACATCTTGGAAAAAAACAGAGAACTGTATCTCAATGCATTAGTGTCTGTATCACATGAAAAGGCTGTCACTTTGCCACCCAGGGAACTAATGAAGATCCCAATTATACAGCAATAAAATATACATACGCAATACAGAGGGCCTTATACATTTTTAATTTTTTTTCCAAAGCAGAATGCAGAAAGAAAATTCTAATTAGTGATTTTTGTCGTTTTTAGATAAAAAAGGTACACAGTTGCAGGGAACGCCCAGGAGCTGCAGTCCAGCCCCAAGCCAAATCACGTCAACTCGATCCACTGGCCTCAATACTTCTCCTGACAGCAGTTCCCCACTCCCTTGCAGGACCTCTGGGAGGAGGATACCACTCTTCTTGGCAGTGATCCTGGCAATTCCACTCGCTCCCGCACTGTGCCATGATATCTCCCTCTCCCTGATCCCAAGAGCCATTTAGGCAGGCAAAGAGGTGCTTGAGTCAAGCTCCTTATGTCAAGCCCAACTTTCACGTCAGCTCTGCGTTGCAATGAAGTTTTCTCCTCTTTCAGAGAGACCAGAGCTGTGAAGGTTCTGTCTTCAGTTGAGCATCTATGGCAATTCCATGCTCTGGTGAGAGCAAAGCTGCTCTGCAGTATGACAGCGGGAGGACAGTGAAAAGTCGTCTATCCTGATATCACCCTTACCTTGCGACTGCCAGTGCTGGGGGACACTTTGGCCACCCAGCTCAATTGCTGGTCCCAGCCAAGCCCCAGTGCCAACTGCATGTGTTGTCCTCTGGAAAGAAACAGAGTGGGGCTTCCATAGAAAATTCTTCAGCTTCCAGCAAAAATCCTCTTCTTGTCCCCACTCTTTCCAAATGCAGACCTGGATTACCTCAAGGAGACAGACACAGTGTCCACAGTGTCCATGTGTGTCCATGCAGGTCACCACAGCTCATCTGGGGAACACTGAGAAAAATAACCCAGCAATTACATGTACAAATATCTGAGGGGAGGATGTATAGAGGATGGGGCCAAGCTCTTCTTGGTGGTGGCCAGTGATAGGGCAAGAGGTAATGCTACAAACTGAAACACAAGAAGATTTGTCTCCATATGAGGAAAAACTTCTTTAATGTGAGGGTGACAAAGCCCTAGAACAAGGTGCCCAGAGAGGTCGTGGAGTCTCCTTCTCTGGAGATCTTCCACACCCCCCTGGATGCCACCCTGTGCCACGTGCTCTAGGTGTCCCTGCTTGAGCAGGTGGGTTGGACTAGATGATCTCTAGAGGTTCCTTCCAACCTCTGTAATTATGGGAGACGTGGAACTGAGCTTCTCCATGCCAGACCTGTTCGTGAATAGAATAGGAAGCCCAGCACCCTGCTCCTCAGCTCCATACCCCTCTTCAAAAATTCCAAGCAAAGAGGCCGTGAGAGGGCCATGGAGTTGAATTTTTTTTCCCACTCTGTCTTCGGGTGTCTTCAGTTAAGTGATTACATGGCATTATTTTCCATGGCTTTCCTGGCTATCTTGCCCCAGTAACATAGTGCAGCAAGGAGCTGCCCACATTAGCATAGGAATATATTTTCATTAGCTACATTTGAAGAAATGCTTGACGTCTTTGAGAATTAGTTTCCCCAGAAATATATAAACCCATCAGTCTGAGACAGGAATTCAGTTTGGAAAGTTTCAGGTAAAATATTGAAGCTTTGGCAATATTTTAAGCAATAGAGAATAGTGTTTTAAAATGGGAATTGTGAAGCAATGGAAGCATAAAGTGTAAAGCAGTTCTGCCAGCTCCTAAATGACCAGTTGTTGCTTTCTGAAACCTAACATGTAGATGAGTGAATATATTACACAGTCTGTCCTATGTCCCAAACTCCATCGTCATTTAAATTTTAAAGTCACCGTAATAAGCTGCATAAATGTAAGGGGAAAATAATTATTGATTATTGATGATGGCATAGTTCTGCAAAGTTTTCAAGCATGCAGACAGCACAGAAATTATTACTTGGATGTTACTCAGTGAGTAGGCTCTGGGCATGTCAGAGCTGTGACAGATACAGGGTCACTATCATCAGACATTGCAGGAACTTTCACCTGAGATGGAACTTCATTTTTCAAGTGTGGAGGCAGCAAAAATGTTTAAAATGCATATTTTAATGACAGCAGTTGAAATTTTGTTATTTATGCAACTGATAATAAGATGTCAAGGAAAAAATTTTAAAGGAAAATTCACCCTCACGTAGCCTACCTTCAAATAGTGGGCCACTTAATTTTGACAAAAGAGGTGCAAGAGACGCACCTCTTACTGGAATTCATTTCAGACTCAATAACTAGCCTTTTGCTGAATAACACATTTGTTGCCTGTCATCTGTTTCACTGACTTTCCAGCTCCTAAGCGTTTTGCTGAGTCTCTCTGTAGAAAGGTAGATATGATCCCCTCTCTATTAACCTCCTGTAGGGATACTGGTGAGCTCCATGAAAAAGAATGAAATTATTCCGATAGAGTAGATGAGAGGCTCTGTTTTCCTTTTAGCTCATTTCAAAATCCTAGTATATACCTGACTACCTTCCTAATTACTGTTATCTTAGTGACTGTGCCATTTTTCAATCGCAAGTTGAACTGAAATAAAAAGCAAAGAAAGTTTAATTAATTAGTTAATTATTTTCCCCTTTTTAATAAAAATATCATATTCACAGAAATAAAACAGGTGCAGAGATAGATCTTGAGGCCTGGTCACCGCTGTACAGCAATTCTGCTGCCCACCTCCATGGTCATGTGCCCTTGAAAAAATAGGCTTTTCTCCAGGCTGTTTTTCCCCAGTCCTCCTGTTACATAAAGGAGTAGTTAACCAGGCAAGTAAAGATGCCGGAGCACTGGATAAAGGGTTTCAGAAGGCTGGCAAGAAGGAAAGTTTTGAAGAAAATAAATCTAGTGGGAGAAAAAGAAGAACGATGACTTTCTGGATGGTGCCTCAAAAGCATTCAAGAATGTAGGACTTCTTTTGAAAATGTTAAACTGATGCAAATGATTCCCAAGGGGAGATTTACCACTGGAAGAGTGCCTGGCATCCAACAGTGCTGCTGGAGCATATGCAAACTCTCAGTAGGAGTGTGATGCTCTGTTAATGTCCAGTGAGCTAAGTTTAAGTCCTCTCTAAGTTCAGGACCAAGTTATTAGACTGTCTGAAAAATTATACTTGGAGTCAGACAAGCCGGTTACAAAGGCTCTTTCTAACCCTATGAATCAACAGGAGTCAGAGCAAAAATAGTGCTCTGGGTGATGGGCTCATTCAGCTGGTGTGACATGAGCTATCAAAGAGAATTGTGAAATCTGTCCAGTAGTTAGTACAGGGCATACAAGGATTTGATTAAAGCACCATGTTTCCTTTGTAAAAGTCAATAGTCAAGCAGCAACATAGTTTTCATGGACTTGAGAGGCAAATATAAGAACAGAATAATTTAAAAGAAGGGATGGTCAATGCATATCAGTAGATTCTGCCCAGATAGAGAAAAAATATATGCATATATGCATTTATACCAGAGGAGGAGGCTGTATAACTGTTTTACAGGTAGCCAGGCTATGTAGGGAGATATTCAAGTATTTGAAAGACAAAATATTTGCAACAGTAATATCTAGAGGCTGAACAGGCAGCATTGGAAAAAGCGTTGTTATTTTTTTTCATCCTAGTGACTTTCCAGTGCCAAGGTAACTTCTGCAATTATTCATATGGAAAACATACAGCAAAAATGATCAGTTATCAGGTTAATCTTGCACCATCTAGCTTTAAAAATCCCTTTGAGTTTTAACCTCTTTTCATTTGTTCCACATTTTTAATTTTGCTCTGACCAAATTGTCTCTAACTGGTTAGGTACTGCAGAGGGATCAAACTTCTGGGCTGATAGGTGCTGGTTCATTGCCTTTCTTTGCCCTGGGAACTCCCCTGCCTGCTCTTGTTTCCCCCAGTGCCGCCCTCAAGTTAGTATTCAAATAAATATGCATTACTGGGCCTGCGATTTTGTATTCTGGTTATTTTTAGAATTCTGAGGTTGAGATTATCTGACCCCCTGTCTCCAGTGCTTTGAGTGGCTTCTCCACAGATGTGATCAGCTCCATTTTCATAGACTGATTCAGAGTAGCCTCCTGCTGTTGCTTTTGCATTCAACATTTTCTTCATTAATGAAAAATGACACAAAATATTCATGTAGTTTTGGTGCCATATCTGGAAAATCTTTAATCTCCACTATCACTGATCAGCAAACCCACTTTTTCTTCTCTTTTTATTTATAACACAAATGAGTCCTTTACAATTGGTTTCAATTCAGCTTCAACTCAGCTTGAATTTTATCAATTCTCACCTTTTTCTACGCCTACTGAGATTCAAGATGTAAGTCTATTTGCTGCTCAGTACTTCCTGTCCTTGTAGCGTCTCTGCTTAGTCCTAACAAACTGTTGGATTAGGTTACTCATTCTATTAAACCTATAGCTCTATCCTTCAAGATTTTTCCACTTGTCTGGGATGTCATTTCCAGGTACTTTTGTATACTTAACTTCAATACATGCCAGCTACTTCCTCACTTAAGTCCCTGGGTTGTTCAGAACAACTACCTTATTTCTTTTGACTTATTATCATCTGTCATTTTTAAATGAAAAACCTTTTACTATGATTAACTGAGGCTTCCATTTGTCTAAACTGCAAAAAATCAAAACAGAGTCATTTTATTGACTGGCTCTTCAAGTCAAAACCAAATCTATTGCAGTATCATTTCCTGTTGGATCAAAAATTTTGGTGTAGGGTATTGTCACAGGCAGGAATATCTGGTTCAGGCCAGTACAAGGAAGCTAAAATGTATTGTGAACTGAATCCCACTTGTCAGATAGATTATGATCCTGATACAGATGGAAGAGTCAGCCATAGTGTCCAGCAACTCTACCGTTACTAAAACATCTCCTGATGTTCCTGAAACAGCATGAGTGCCAGGAAATGTCATTTCTCTTGGGTGCTTTCTAAGTAGAACCTGCATCTTTGGTTTAAGAGGCAGAAGGTGAGGCAGTCTCTTAGGACCACAGAGGTACAGCTGTTTGCACAAGAGTCTCTTACAAGGTGCTCACAATTTTCTTGCAAGGAGCAAAGAATGGGAATAGGACCTAAATTAGGGGATGATCCTCATCAGAAAGAAATACTACCAATGGCTTTTGCTGCCTGCAGGGAGTGTGACCTTGGACAGGGATGGAGTCCAGTGGAATATCCTGACAATGATAATGGAGTTGAAAACCTTCTGTATTTCTCAACTGACTCAAAAACCACAGCAAAGGCTCACAGCCAAATCCTGTCTCATAAACATTTGTGTCTCCACAGCCAGTACCCGCTGGTATCACAGCACTATTTGCCCTAGAGTCAGTTTAAACTATTCCATCTGGATCAATTCATCTCCGCTACTTACACCAGCAACTCCAGAAATATGAAACGTTTTTAGCTTTTTATTTTAAAATATACTTGTCTCAGGAATTTACCTATACGCTTTCTGTGTTTCTCCAGTGAGAAATTAATGTGTCTGTCAACAGATGCCCTTCCATTAAACCTGCTCTTGTTTATTTTAAAATAAAAGGATGCTGCCACACAGACCCTAAAACATGCAGTGTTTTATGTGAGAATCTGAAAGAATATTATATGTAAATGCATATTTCCTTGCTTCTCTCCTGAATCTCATGAGACTCTTCCAGGGAATTTCAGCTGGCAATTACTTTTCTCTGCATTAATGTGAATAAAATCTTTTCAACTACAAAAGTTTCCTCATATAATACACAACCCTTTAGCGAAGTATACCTTAGAATAAACTAAGAATACACTAAACTAAATAAAGCTGTTCTTGTCCCAGCTCCTCTGCTCGCACAGTAAAACCTGCAGTCATACACCCTGGCCCATGTTGAGCAAATGTGGCTACATGCAATGTACAGATCCCTGAGCAGAAATCCCAGGTGTGAGCATGCCTGAACACACTAGATCAGGTCTGAAAACGGGATCTTTGTCCTTGCTGCCCCACCACAGTTTTACTGGAGGGTCAGAACCATGCAAAAATAGTCATTCAGCAACAAGTTCCATACTGCTTTGTATAAGAAGTGACACTTGATGCCTTGGGACTATTGTGGTAGCATAGACACCGACAAGACTAAACACTGCCATTGCAATAGTATCGGTCTTGGGCCCTACATCACCCCACTGGACAAGGCTGTCTCTCCTCCATCCTCATCGTAGAATCATTATGGTTGGAAAAGACGTTTAAGATCATTCAGTCCAAACGTAAACCCTTCAACACTACGCCTGCTAAACAATGTCCCTTAGTGCCTCATCTACACAGTTCTTGAACAGGGACGATGACTCCCTCCAGCACTTCCCTGGGCAGCCTGTTCCAATGCTTCACCACTCTTTCTGTTTAGAATTTCTTCCTAATGCCTAACCTGAAGCTCCCCTGGCACAATTTGAGGCTATTTCCTCTTGTCCTAGCTGTAGGTATTCTGGAGAAGAGATTGACCCCCCCGCCTCACTACAACCTCCTTTCAGGTAGCTGTAGAGAGCAATAAGGTCTCCCCTGAGCCTCCCCTTCTCCACGTTAAATAACCCCAGCTCCCTCAGCTGCTTGTCATAAGGTCTGTGCTCCAGCACCTTCACCAGCTTCATTGACGTCCTTTGGACACACTCCAGCACCTCAATGTCCTTGTAGTGAGGGGCCCAAAACGGAACACAGTGTTCGAGGGGCAGCCTCACCAATGCCAAGTACAGGGGGATGATCACTTCCCTAGTCCTTCTGGCTACACTGTTCCTGATATGAACCAGGATGCCATTGGCCTTCTTGGCCACCTGGACGCACTGCTGGCTCATGTTCAGCCAGCTGTCAACCAACAACCCCAGATCCTTTTCTGCTGCGCAGCTCTCCAGCCACTCTGCCCCAAGCCTGTAGCGCTGTGTGGAGTTGTTGTGACTGAAGTGTAGAAGCCAGCACTTGGCCTTGTTGTGCCTCATACAGTTGGTCTCAGCCCATCCAGATTCCTCTGTAGAGCCTTCCTACTCTCAAGCAAATCTACTCTTTCTCCCAGCTTGGTGTCATCTGTAAATTTGCTGAGGGTGCTCTCAAATCCCTCATCCAGATATTGACAAAGATATTAAAGAGGACTGGCCCCAGCACCATCCTCTGGGGAACACCACTCTCTGTCCCGCTACACACAAAGCAGAAGAGCTGAAAAGACAATCTATGTCTCCATTATGTTTTCTACATTCCCCATCCCTCATTGGAAAGCAAGATACAAGCATTACTTTCACGTATTCTGGCCAGTCCTGCTATCCAGGTCGTAGTCTCCAAAGCCGTATGGATTGCAAATCTAATGTGAGTGAAAGAAGAGGATGATGTTGGGTGATGGGTGTGCAGTGGGTCTCCTTGGAGCATGAAACGTGGGCACTGGCTTATCAGAAAATAACTGTGATAAGGAAGTGTGTGTTCAGTCTCTAAGGCTGCTGTAATTAGAAGTCCTCACTGGAATTCTGGCTGACCCTTAGCTTCATACACATATGGATGTCAAATGTCGAACTGTCTCCCCAGCTCCAGCAAAACTGGCCTGACGAGACAGACGCTAGTTAAAGTAAAACAGTCTATTGGGACATCTGGCATTCAGCGTAATTGTTTATGAGACTAAACTTGCCAGAACCAGCAGCAGGCCAAATTGGAAAGAATTAATGGCTAAATATTGGGGAATTATCTGGCTGGAGCAGTATGACCCAGCCTGGTTAATTAGGAGCTTGCAATGAATATAGAATTGCTGTTAATTTTAACTCACCGTGCCTTTCCTGAGGCGAAACAGTGAGAACATAAGTATTATGTGGTTTGGTAAACGGTGTAAGGGAAGGCTTAATAATTGTGCATTTTCTTTATCTTAACTGCTTCATCCTTTCTTTAGCAGAAAAACACTCATTTCAGACAGTTAGGTAAACAGATAGCAGTAAACACAACAGGATTTGGTCCTAACTACCATTTTAGTGCCCTCAGCAGAGGGTATTCAGCGGAGGCAGTGAGCCTGCCCGCTGCACACAGAGCAGTCTCCCTGTCTGCTGAGGGCTCCCAGCCCCTTCCTGGTTTCCCTCACTTGCTGCTGAGTTTCCCTCTCTGTAGAGCGTGAGCCAGTTTGCTGCTATGGCAGGAGTCAGGGAAGGAGAAGCGGAGCAGGATGAGAGCGAGGCACCCCTAGGCCCAGGAGGCACTGACGCAGCGGGGCGCAGTCAGCAGGGTAGACAACCCAAGCCCCGCGCCCACAAGAGCCGCCCCCAGGGAGCGCGAGCGACCCACAGCGCGGCCGTTCGCGCAGGAGCGAGCTCTGCGGCGCGTTCACTGTGGTAATTACTCGTCAGAGGGCCACGTCTGCACTTACTAAGAAGGAGATGGGCACCCAGACTGACTGACTGGCAAAGCATGAGGCTGTCCATGTGTTGGGCTGCAAGGAGTGCCATAGACTGACACCTCCTTTGGACAGCCTGGTGGAGAACAGCTGCGTGAGGTGTGAGCAGGTGGAAGATGTGCTCAGCATGGTAGTGGAGCTACGAGAGGAGGTTGAAAGGCTAAGAAGTATCTGTAAGTTAGAGAGGGAGAAACAGGGGCAGGCACCAACAAGTGCACCACAACAAGCAACTACAGACTCCATCCCCCAGCTGACACAAGGAGGGAGAAACCAGAACAGCAATGTATGGATAAAAGTCCAGACTTACCATTGTAAGAAGGAAAGAAAAAACCTTCTCCCATCTTACCCTATCAGGTACCCCTAGTCAATAGATACGAGGCCCTGGAGGAGGAAGGGCAATCAGTAGACAGGGTAGGTGAGAATCCATCTCCTCCAAAAATAGTATCACGATCAGAAAGACAAGCCTCGCGTATCACTACCACAGGTATGAGGCAGAAAAGGCGGATTGTAGTTGTGGGTGATTCCTCAGTTCAGGGAGTGGAGAGTCCAATATGTAGGCACAACTCTCCCCTAAGAGAGGCCTGCTGCCTTCCTGGGGCCTGGGTTAAGGATGTCACGTGGTTACTTCACAGCCTGGTTAGACCCACTGACTGTTATCCATTGATGATCCTACATGTGGGAGGACCACATGTGGGAGGACCACATATGGCAACGTGCAGCCTGAGAGGGATCAAAAGGAACTTTAGGGAATCGGGGCAGATAATTAGGAACTCAGGAGCGCAGGTTCCATTTTTCCCAGTGATGTCAGCAATATAGAAAGAATAGGAGGATATGCTCCATTAACACGTGGCTCCATGGCTGGTGTCATCACCACAACTTTGGTTTCTTCAGTAGCAGGAAGCCTTACACAGCGGCAGGCATGATGGAATCTAACGGGATCCATCTTTCTCAAAGAGGGAAGAGCGGCCTGGGACATGAACTAGCAGGGCTCATCAAGAGGGCTTTAAACTAGATTCGAGGTGGGAGGAGGCTATCATTGGGGAAGTAGGTTATGGGGTAGGTGATGGCCTGCCATGCCACCCACAGCCACCTAACTCTATAGCCTGTTTAGGGCGCCCCAAGCCTGAAGAGGCTAGAGGGGAAAATAAGAGACCTTCTGAAGGCCCCCATGGTCAAGTTCCAGCTTCCTCAGCTAGAAAGAGAGGCAAATTGAGTGCCCAACTCAAATAATTCTATGTAAATGCACACAGCATGGAGAATCGACCAGGGGAACTGGAGATTGCAGGCCCATGATCACATTGCAATTACTGAGACATGGTGGGACAGCTCTCATGACTGGAATGTGGCCATGGATGTCTTTAGGCTTTTCAGAAAGGACAGGCCAGGAAGGTGAGGTGGTGGAGTTGCTCTTTATGTGAGAGAGCAACTGGAAGGTATGGAGCTCAGCATAGGGGAGGATGAAGAGTGGGTCGAGAGCCTGTGGGTAGAGATTAAAGGGCAGCCAACAGGGGCAACACTGTTGTGGGAGTTTACTACAAGCCAATCAGGGAGAGGAAGTGGATGAGACCTTTTACAAGCAGCTGCAAGAAGCCTCATGATCCCAGACCCTGGTCTTTTACGGGACTTCAACCACCCTGATGTCTGCTGGAATAATCACACAGCTAGGAGCAGACAATCCAGGAGGTTCCTGAAGAACATTGCAGATAACTTCTTGATGCAGGTGGCTCATGAGTCAACAAGGGCAGGGGCATTGCTAGACCTGATACTAACAAACAGAGATGGTCTGGCTGGAAATGTGAAGGTTGGGGGCAGTCTTGGCTGCAGTGACCATGAGATGTTGGAATTCATGATCCTGCAAGGAGGAAGTTGGACAAGAAGTAGGATTGCAATCCTGACTTTAAGAGAGCTAACTTTGACCTCTTCAGAGAGCTCCTTGGAGGAATCCCTAGGCAAGGGTCCTAGAAGGAAAGGGGGTCCAGGAGAGTTGGCTACTATTCAAACACCACTTTTTTCCAAGCTCAGGATCGGTGCATTCCTAAAAGAAAGAAGTCAAGCAAGGCAGGCAGGAGACCTGCATGGATGGGAAAGGAGCTGTTGGGTAAACTTAATGAGAAAAAGAGCAGGTAGGTAATGTGGAAGAAGGGCCAGGCCACATGGGAAGAATATAGGAACATTGTCAGAGAATGCAGGGTTGCAATGAGGAAGGCCAAGGCCCGTTTGGAATTAGAGTTAGCAAGGGATGTCAGGGACAACAGGAAGGGCTTCTACAAATACATCAGCAGCAAGAGGAAGACTAGGGAAAATGTTAGTCAGCTGCTGAATGGGAAGGGTGCCTTGGTGACAGAAGGTGTCAAGAAGGCAGAGTTACTAAATGCTGCCTTTGCCTCTGTCTTTACTGCTAATGCCAGTCCTCATGTACTGAGCCCAGCGTCATGAGAGAGAACCAAGAGAGAGGAGGACTTTCCGCTGGTCAAGTAGGATTGGGTTAGGGATTATTTAGGGGTGTGCAGGGGCTCCTGGATGGAACCTCTCTCTCGGACTTCTTCCTCAGTTTAGAATGTAGGTGAAAGAGTTCTGGAGACTCTACTATCTGGTGAGGGAATTCCCTGAGGTCCAACATCATAGTTTCTTTCGAGCATGAGTGCTGTAATGTAGAGAACACAAAGGAAGCAATGCTAAATACATCATAAATCCATGCTGTTTGTGTAGATGATTAGATAGATCAATCTATAAGCAGATGAACGTGGTTGGCTCCATCAGAAAAAGATAGATGCTTTAAGTGATGTCCACAAATTTTCAGTAATCCTTTCCAAAACGTCTTTGGCTTCTGTATGATCTACTCAGGCTCATGATTACTTAGGGGTTTATTTGGATGGCACCTTGAGATCAAATGGGGTTCTTTCGAGTGAAATCTTTCAGCTCATTAAAGGTGATGACATGTGTACTCTCACATGCTGTATCCATTAAGCCATAAATGACTGGCAGTTCACAAAGAGCAGAGTTGCCTGTGGTAGATGTCTGTGATAAGACTAAAATCATCTCTATCTATAGTAAGAAAAAAACCACCACAGTCTGGCAGTTGTTTTCCTCAACAGACTAACTGAAGTCAGTTTGGATATTAGACTATTGCCTTTGGATCCTTTCCATGGAAACATTCAAGGTCTGGGACATTGCCTGGCAAGAGAAACCTGCACTTACAATTCTCTTTATATATTAGCACTGATTTGGGGCAATCAGGCTGACCTCTTGGCTAATGTTCCCATTTTATAGTTGCATATCTTGAATTTCACTGTTCTTAGACTATAACGAGTGTACTTGAACTGTATCTTTGATCTCCTCAAGTAATGCATGGCTGACAATTATTCCAATATTAGGGAGTGAAGTGCATCAATGCAATATCCCAAGAGTGACACACTGCTTGCTTTCTTAACTCAATCTTCACAAATGTGCTTGAAAAACCCTTAAGTCACTCAGCAAATTCATCCTCCATTGATCCAATGATCAACATATTGCCCAAGTATGGCATAATGCATGAAATTCTGGAAAACAGAGCTACTACAAAGGGTTGAAAGTTTCCCCTTATGACAGAAAGTTCAGATCAGAACTTGAATACTATCCTGAATACTATGACCACTAGCCTAAGGTTAGAGCTGATTTTTTTTGCACTCCTGTTAACTTCTAATAACAACAAAAATTTTGGAAGCGATACAGAGGCCTGTGCCGATAGGAGGAGTTCCACATTTGAGACTAGTTCTGCTCCCTCATCAAGCAATACCTTCCATGTGCTAAGCTGTATCCTCTAGCAAGAACATCCTGTACGTTCCACCAATATGTCTGGTTCTGGCCAGTGTCAAAAACGAGCACCCTGACGCGACCTGCCTTAGTTTACTTTTCTTCTGGGAACTACATAAGCTAATGATGATGTCTTTTATTGCATCGATGCTCAGCAGTGGAAAACAATCCAGAGCACTACCTCTGTGCAACTTCCAGCCTAATTACTCAGTCTTACCCGAGTACTTCCTTCCTCGCATATTCCACTTATTTTAGGACCTTATTGCCTTGATCCAGGTGAGCTGACCTGAAATCTTTTGAGAAGGAAAACTAGTTCTGTGACAGTTTCCAAATGACCTTTCTCTCATAATAGAGGTATTTAAATTCACCTCACATTTTGCAGTCTTAATACACCATTCTTAACAGCCATAGGAAAATATAGTCTGACTCCTGTAATGAATTACATGTACAATATTATTTGTGGCAATGTATTTTTCCTAGAAAATTCAAAACATATCTGCTGAGACATCACTTGGCTCCTGTATCTCCTGAAGTGAAATAAAATCCTGAGTTTTTTTTCTAATAGCTGTGAAATTTCTTAGCAGGCGTTAATAAGAAGAGTAAAAATCTTTTCTCTTTTTCCCCCCCAAGAAATAAATTATGTTAGACTTTGAAGGGAATTTTGGAACCTAAAGATGAAGAAAGATATCAGGTGGTGTTTAGGAAAACATCTAAAAACTAAACACATTTTTATTTTGCTTGAAATGCATTCTTCACTGATGCTGTGGTACATTTTATATAATTTGTACAATAGTATATTTCTTCTTAAATATTTAAAAATCTTCTCTACTGTCTGGAAATCTCGTTCAGGAAGATGTCATTTTAGCTTTTCATCAACCTTAATGGATATATTTATTGGTATGTATTTTAAAACAACTGAGCTTTCCTTACTCAGCTGGTATCAATTAGAGTTGCAGAATTTTTAGCTCTCCAACCCAAGAGTGGACCAATATCAGGTAGATGTCACTGTTGATTTACTGAGTGACCTAGAGCAGGGTGAGATGTACTGGCAGCATTTTCTACTCAGAACTATTCCTTGGCTTGCAAGGACAAGGAGGGGCTGAGAACCTGGGTGATACCTGTGTATAAATCTGGGTGGAGGGTTTAGAAGCTGAAGCACAAAGCTTATCAAGCTGCACAACCCACTCCCTGAAAATGCTTCTTCTTTTTTTTTTTTTTTTCATATTTGCACGTTTCACATTGGTCATGTGGAGTATTACTCTTTCAAGTATAAAAACTGATGTAGTCATGAAGTAGTTGGAACCAAATAAAAGGTTTTTTTAATAACAATACTGTAATTCTAGGCTCTGGAGATTTGTTGTAACAGTGACTCCAAGTACAGAGAATACGTAGAGCAATTGCAACTGTTGTCTGCTTGCATCCTCAGAAGAAAGACATGTCATAGCCCAGTGCTGGACTCTCTCCGGTAGCTCCATGTCCCTCTTGTACTGGGGAGCCCAGAACTGGACACAGCACTCCAGGTGTGACCTCATCACCACTGAATACAAGGGCAGGTCAAATCCCTCAACCTGCTACCAACACTCTTCCTAATGCACCCCAGGAGACCATTGGCCTTCTTGGCTTCAAGCTCATTACTGCCTCATGGGCACTTTGTTGTCCACCAGGAATCCCATGTCCTTTTCTACAGAGCTGCTCTCCAGCAGCTCAGCCCACAGCCTGTGCTGGTGCACAGGGTTATTCATCCCTAGTGCAGAACCCCGCAGTTGACTTCGTTGCATTGCATGAGGTTCCTATCTACCAAGTTCTCCAGCCTGTCCAGATCCCTTGGAATGGCAGTACAGACCTCTGGTCTATCAGCTGTATCTCCCAGGACGGAGAGTGGATTTGGATGTCTCTGGTAGAGGCCTGGCCAAGAGGAAGGCTTGCCTGGCATGATGGTGGCTGAACTGCAAAACCTCTCAGGTTTCCTGGTCTCAGGAATCAGATATGCAAATGTACTCCTACACAGAAAATTGGAAGTTGCCATAAAATGAAAACAAAATGTTAGTGGGGTAGATGAAGCTGAGCATTGGAAGATCTGAGCTCAGCATGCTTGCTGTATAAAGATCACCAGATGCTTGGAAGTTTTAACATCAAAACCAAATAATTCTTTCTATGTAGGCATGCTCCATATCAAGCAGAAGTTACAATTTGCTTGGCGGGAGCTCTGGCTGTGATATACATTGCCTATGTTATGTAGAAAGGCAGGCTAGATAATCATGAGCAATCCTTCTCACCTGTGACTTGCATCTTCTTTATCTATCTTCACCAGTTTATTTATGTCACTTCATTTATTCCTCCACTCAGTCCTAGGCAGCTCACGGCATTTAAAAACACAATTAGAAACTCAGCATACTGAGTGTTACTCACAGGACCAGAACATTTCAAGTTTACCACTTCTGCACAGAAGTAAAATTTCTCATTTTCCAGCCGTGCCTAACACAAGACTCCAGCTACACTTTCCAGCTGCCATCAAACCCTCCACTCATAAACCATCTACTGCTGAGCAAACATAGCCCTTGCTAGAGGTCCTGGAGACCCTCTCTTCTTCAAGACTCTCATGAGGTCTTGCCATGTGTTCAAGGCATGAAGCAGTAGCCAGCAATAAGGCAGATGTTCAAAAGGGACTGTCAGCTTGATCCATTGCACATCCCTAGAGCGTGCCCCCAGGCACTGACCGCTGCCACTCAGAGATTTCATTAATTATAGAGTCTCCACACTGATTTTTCAGACATTTTTTAAAAGGACTTCAGCTCTTGAGCATGAGCTGTGCGTAATATTCTACCTGCAGTTATTTGCGTTGACAAGATGCACCTGTGAAAATGGAGGCTGCGGTCTGCAGAGCCGTCCCTGCACTGCTGCGGTAAACGTGATTCCCACTGATTTCCCACAGCATCAGTGTCACTGAATCTAGCTTGGTTCAAATAACTGTGATTACAGCCTCACAGCCTGAATCAGCCTATGATTCAATTAACAGCCTGATTAGTAAGACACTATTCCATTCTATAATTAGATTAATGAGAGCATTCATTCAGAAGTTGTTATCTCACTTAATAATGACCTCACTGATTATTCTATCTCTTTTAACTGAGTGGCTGATTTTGATTAAAATAAATATAGCTCACAGCACCTGGAAATTCATTCTTCTATTAGAAAGATTCTGATAGGAGGAGATTCCCTTTTAAGAATTTTTTGAGAGTGATTAAATATTTTGGTCCTCCTGAGGCTGAATTTTCATGTTTTTAAAGATGATATTTTTGAGATATTTCATGATAAATTATTTATTAAGTCCCATATTTGTATTTGCAATACATCTTTTCCTACTTTGACTGTGTGAACATAATTTCAGCAGAAATATATATTTGCATGCTATGCTGATCTAAGAAAAAAACACCCACAATTGTTTATACCCACAAACAATTTTGCACACACAGAGACAAGTTATATTGAACCTCATTATTCATTTAATCCTGGACCTTACATAATAATTCCTGATTTGTGAACAGACACAACCATCAGCCATCTCAGCAATTTAGTCTATCAGATCCCTGCTGTTTATGATATTATTTGGTGTATTAATCTGATTTACAAAAGCTGTAAGAACCAGAAACCACAATGTCTCCCCATTTCAAAATGAAGAAGGCAAAAAGATAGGAATAGTTAGCAGGTTGTAGAAAAGGCAAAACATACCTGATTGGTTATCACATTCCCACAAGTAGCGATAGCGAAACTCCGTCCTACTATTTCAGATAACTTCAGTCATGTCAGCAGCAGAGTGAATCCGAACATTTCCATTGGGAGCTCTCATTTGGGGAAATACCTTAGCAAGACAGAAATGTCTCTTTATCCAATAAATAAATAAATAAATAAAACACTAACTAGCTTCTTCAAAGCACGTCTTGCCTGTGGACAAGCAACCACTGAAGGAAAATCATGAGAAAGGACCTGCTCTTCTTATGTGGCAAGGGATGAGCTGCAACCACATCCTGCCTGTGGTCCCGAGGGCAATCTGTGCTCCCTACCCAAGAGATTTTCAGGGAAGTCCTGGCAATGGGTGCTCAAGGCTGGATGCCTGCTTTGTGCTTCACCTTTAAACACAGGGGCCTCACTCTGTCTCGGCTACTGCCCTTTTGCATTTCAATTCTCGCATACAGTATTGCAGTGTGAGTCACTGGGTTGGTGTGCTCCCGGCTTGGAACAAGTCATTTTCCGAAGCTGCCTGAGAAATGCATGGTTTTGCTCCCATTAAAAGCAATTACATGGGAGCACAGCAGTCCAGGGCTGGCTTCATTTGCAGCACAAGCTACTCTGGAGGAGGAGAAGGGAGAAGAACAGAGGCCATTTCCAGAGTGGAGCATGTTCTGGAGAAGACACAGGTAGCCACTAGCGGCCAATTTTAAGCCGGTTAGTATTTCACAAATTTATGCAGCCTGGTTCCTTCAAATTTAGATGCAGCAAGACAATGCCAGCCTGATACTTAAGCTAACATCACCATCAAAACTCATGACTGAAAAAAGGAAGGCAAAGTTCTCACCAGTATGGTGCAGTTAGCTAAAAGGACTAGGGTAATGCAGCCAGGGAGATGGGATCATGCCTGTCACCCACTTGTTCCTTGGAGCACTGTGTCCACTGTACGGGAGACGACCCACTGCCCGGGCAGCTCTCCCAGGGAGGTCACCTGCTTTGCCTCCCATCCTTCTCTCTTTTCAGAATAAACACTGTGTCACATCCGCTCATCTCAAACATCCTTGTGAAATGTCCACAGTATTAAATTCCATCCTGCCTTACACCATGCATGCTTTACATTCCCAGCTTCTCATTTCCTGAATTTCCCTTTGGTAGCCACATGAAACACATGCACATGTTAACTATAACTGTTTCTAATTCATTATTAAATGATTCCAACTCATCAGATCTGCCTGCGAAGCCTGAATCCTGCTTACACTGTTTGCCCTGGCTGCCAAAATGCCTTTTTGTAGCTCTGAGACTGAAGCAACAGATCCTGGCAGAGCTGAGGAGGAGGACTCTAAAACCCAGACTTTGGGTTTCAAACCCTGTCAGGGTTGGTGCCCTACCAGTTCTGTCAAAGAAGACAGAATCACAGAATCAGAGAATTGTTAAGGTTGGAAGGCATCTCTGGAGAGCATAGAGTCCAACCTCCCTGCTAGAGCATATGGCACAGGGTCGCATCCAGGCGAGGTTGGAAGATCTCCAGAGAAAGAGACTCCACAACCTCTCTGGGCAGCCTGTTCCAGGGCTTTGTCACCCTCACAGTAAAGAAGTTGTTCCTCATATGGAAATGGAACTTTCTACATTTCAGTTTGTACCCAGAGCAGACACCATATAAGAAAGATTCTAATTTGATCAGATACACTTGACAGGAAAGATACACCTGGCAAGGGGTAGAAGTTGAAGACAAGAGGTTGGATCAGCTGAATCTGTGACATTTCATTTGCTGAACAAAAGCTTCATCCTTCTTGCTTGAATTCCTCAGCTTATCACATTCCTCAACCCTCACTTTAGAACACAGGGTCCAGGTAGCTATTACATGGGAGGATTTGCTATGGGTTGTATGACAGCCTCAGGGCAAAAGTTCATTTTATGGACAGCCTGGTAGCAAAATCTGTTTTAAACAATCCTGTTCTCGCACAGCTTGCTCCCACCCTGTGCCCTTCAATTCTGCTTCAAAAGTAATTTCCCTCCCTAGTTCTTTTTTTTTTCTCATATATATATATAAATGTTTACTTAAAGGTTAAAAAACCCATTTCCTGTGAATCAGAGGATGAATCTGATGTATGTGGAGCTAAGGTGCTCTGTGGACAAAGACCATAATGAGGACCAACATTTGGAGGTACGTTCTAGGTTTCTTAGCTGAAAGAGTGGAGTGCGGTAGCCCCCAGAAGACAGACACCTCCAGAAGACAGTTTTTCCTGCAGAAAGAGTGCAGGTAAGAGGAAACTATCTCTACTCTAGCTGATAAAGGAGAGGAGATATGCTGTATTAGACCCTCAGCTTACCTCTCAGCTTACATCTGCTTCTCTTCAATTGCAGTCAAATATAAAACTCAGAAGCAGCAGATAGGCAGACTTGTAGACTGGTCAAGACTGACCTGGCATTCAGAGAGAGACCTTCTTGAGATTTCTGCTAACAGTGAATGAGTTAGCCATTGTAGCTGAGAGGAATAGGGACTGAATAAAAGAGGAATAGGGACTGAACAAAAGTCCCTGAAAATAGGGACTTTTATTTTGTGATGAATTTGTTCAAATTTGGTGTCTGTCTGAGGATGAGGTAGATCTCCTCCAGGTTCATTTGCCTGTAGTGATTTGATCTTATAAACTCCATAAATTACAAAGGTCCAGAGATGTGAAAATTGTATGAGTTGGTCAGATAACTCATACCTGTAAGTGCAACTGCTCACAAACAGGCATTCTCCTCAAAGGTGGGAAAAACACAAGAAGTTACTGTTTGGCCCACATTTCACTTGTCTATGGGCCAGCCTAGTTCTGCCACACAATTAAGCATCCTTCAGAGTGACCAAAAATGAACTGTCCCAGAGAATAAAATACATTCTTATCACTTACTTGAGCATTATTTCCTCTGAAATTGCATACATTTTCAAAGCTAGAAGGTCTATTGATCACTTGATACACACGAAGAAGAAACAATGTTTGATAAAGGATAAATAAGTTTAATGCTTTTTAACTTTTCTTTGCCAGAGTGGGAGGGAATTAAATGTGGTATTTCCTCTTCTCTGATCTCAAGACTTAGAGCATAGTTCAGTTCAATAGTTGCTCCATAGAAAAACATTTTCAGCGTTGGTTTCTCTTCATGGCCACTCAGCTTCTACTCTCTAAGCTGTTACAAGTGCTTAGCTACTTCTGAAAGCCCAAGAGGTGTTTTTGGACAAAGCAGAACTTGATTTTTTTCTAACACAAAAACAACAACAACAACAAAAATGAACATGGACTTATTTCCATTTGCAAGTCCCCTGTGAATAGCCAAAGCACTGTTATATGGAAACTGCTCTACAGCAAATAGCCCCCTGTTTTCATTGTGGTTTTGAGGAACAGAACCATAAAAATACCCATAGAGCTGGATTGTGTCAAGTCTTAAGACTCAGAAATGTGAGGATTTTTTATTTTTTCATGACTGGGTAATGGCAATTCTGAACATTTTCAATTGAAGTGACACAGTGGCTTGGCAGAACCTGTCAGCTTCCCCCAGAAGAACATGAGTATTTCTAAAGGAGCACGAGTACTTCTAAAGGAGGTTGCAGAATGTTAATTGCCTATGGATCCTGTAAAATGAGAACTAAAATACCAAAGGTTGCTAGGTCCCCATCAGTCATTTTTTTTTCCAGAATTCAGCCCAGGCTGCAGCTCAGACTTATTAGAAAGGTAAAAGACTTGTTTTTAAGTGCCTACTAGATGCAGGATGAGACTTGTCCCTGTCATTCCCTTCCAGACTCAGGTCAGGAAACACTATCTCCATCCACAGAATCTGTGCAAGACTGACATTCTCCTAAGCACATTTCTGATGTGCAACCTTTAGAGGCTTTACCGGAGAAAGAAATTAGAAAGAACACATTAAAATCTGTAAAATAAGAAGCATGAGCTGAAACAACTGGCTCTGCATGGAAACCTCTTCTTTTCTCCTCTCAGTGCCACTCCAGTATGTGAGAGAACAAATTCTGCCCCATTTACTTCAGTATAACCCCCTGAAACCCAGATATGCCACTAGTGAGTTGACTTGCTACCCAAAATTTGGAGGCTGACTTTTTAATTCAAAAATTATTTTCAAATATAGGGGGGAATATTCGCTTTAAGTGTATGTGATGATTTCAGCAACCATGACAGAGTAACATTTCCAACCAAGCCCTGTCCCTCCTGAAGAGGCAGATATAGTATATCTGTCACTACCTACTAACGATCTCAAAGTCTGTGTCTTCACCAGATGTTCTGTTTGATGGTGCCAAGTTGTTCAGTCTTATTTAGCCTTGCTCTGAAATAGCAAACTGAGGTAGCGAAAACAAGATAGCCAATGTGCTGGACAGATGAACTGAGCTGGTTAGTTAAAGCTTGGTGTATTCTGCTTCCACCGTGTTCCTCTGCCAGATCTTGATTTAGGTTCTCTAGAACTGGGTTGCCTATCTGCATGTTACTGTGTAGCCTCCTCTTGATAGCTATATTGCTAATATGGTGGAGCAACATGTTGTGATTTATAGCTGGTTCTGCTATACCAAGAATAGCGAAGTATGTTAGCAGAGGTCTGAGTTTGCCACAGGGGAAGTGCAGGTTGGATTTATCTTATCTTGTTTGCTCTGAAGAGTTATAAAGCACTCATGATAAAAAAGGGATAAGCCCAGTATAGATGCCCAGTGAGATAAAGACATGATTAGTATTACACTAGTTTATCAATACAGGAAAGGCTTTAATCTCTGTGCCCTTAAGGAAAGACTGAGGAAGAAAATAGCTCTAGATTTCTCTCCATGTATTTCAGTATTCATGTTATGGGGAAAGACAGAGGTCAATTCAATGATTGTGGTGGAAAAAGGGGTCCTGGCAGGCAGGTAGTGATTGCACTGGCCAGACAAGGAAGCCACGGGATCACCCTGCTGCTAAGACAGGGCTCACTACGTCTTTGACACTCTTCTTGCCCTCCTTCTTCTCTCTTCTGTCTTCTGGACCAAAGTGCTCCTAACAAAATTGAAATCAGATCCTTTGTAGGAGCAGAGCTGGTCTTTTAAAGCTAA
The DNA here is from genome assembly GCF_059628265.1 of Tinamus guttatus. Lineage (NCBI taxonomy): Eukaryota > Metazoa > Chordata > Aves > Tinamiformes > Tinamidae > Tinamus > Tinamus guttatus. The sequence continues at coordinate 3,045,607 of NW_028288831.1, forward strand.
ACCCTCTAAATACAGGGAGGATTTTGAGCAAATCACTTTCACTCAAATCAGCCATAAACACTTCAGGTTTTAGAAAAAGTCTCACCCCCTGAGGGCAGCATTAGCCAACACAGTTGTGAGCAAAGGACTTGACGTCCATTCACTTTCTGCTACTGAACAATCAAGTACCAGAATCTTTTATGCATTTAAATGGTATTCACCTAGCAAATGGCAATTGTACCACTATTATAACCTACTGCTAATGAGGAGGCAATGCTGGTTCTTGATTTCTGGGGGGCTAAATCCTGCAGTTCTTACACAGTTTGCTGGAAAGAAATTGACTTCGATGAAAACTGAGGGCTGTAAGATGGGCCATTATGGTAGGGCATTAAATGGCACCTCACTATGCAGAACTCACGCCATAGGAACTGCCATTTTTTTCTTAGCATAAGTGCTTGCAGTTGTGCCGAGGCTGCTATTTAATTCAATCACTGGTTACATTGTCCAAATTAACTTCTAGGATCAAATTATAAATATTGAAAATAACCATAATTCTGCTTCCCAGAGCAATCCATGGTTTATAAAGGACCCAACCTTCTGTCTATATGTATAACAGTATAACAGCTGAAGTCAGTAAAGATGTGCTAATTTATAACAAGGGACCTCAGCAGCTCATTAATTTTGCAAATCAAGCATTTGGACATTGGGAAATGCCTTCAGGAAATGTAGCCAGGTTTCTGGTGCACCTTAATTGCCCATGTTCATTATGTTGATTGGTGAACAGAGATGCCACTAGAGTAAAAGCTGAGGTTTGCACAGTATTTAGCAAATGAGTTCTTCTGAAGTCTGTTTTATATGGAAAATTGATCAAGATAATTATAATACTGCAATTTTACCAGTGCAACTCCCACTCACGTTCCATCTTTTTCAAGGATGCTTTTTCCAGCTTAGTCTCTTTGCTTTGCTTTGAATGCAGTGCAAGATGAAACAAAAATCTATGCTGCACATGAGTGTTCATGTGAGAAGTCGTACTTGTAGGTGTATAATTACACTAGTGGAGTTAGATTGGTGAATTTTCCTTTGAAGGCCATGTGCTGAAGTCCATGTGCTTCCTTGCATTTATTCGAAATTTTTAGAAGTAATTCTGAGATTTGTTCTGACTTGATGGTGCTAAGAAAAGGCATTCCTAGGGTTTAGCACCTTCTAACAACTCTTGTCGATTATGGGGTTTTTCTTTTAGAGCACGCCTTGGACTCAGTGTGTCAGTTTGTGCTCTTCTAAGAGACGTGACCTGCTTGGGATACACCTTAGCTATGTCTTTAGAAGTCATCAGGCTTCCAAAAAACAGTTCTGATAAAGTTAAACTGATAAAAAGTGGGATCTACAATGAGACTCAAGCTAAGAATACTGTGCTAGGTAAAGGTAATATCCACATAAGCAGCAGGACCGGAATGCTTCTGCAGATGAGACTGCTGATAGGTGGTTTAACATGTAAAGGACTGCATCATGCCACTATTGACCCAAACAATACCCCAAACCACAGAAGTGTGATGTGTCACATGCCTTTCATCCATATCTACACAGTGGGACTGTGTGTAAAAGAATCAAGAACCTGAAAATCTCAGCAAGGTCAGCATATGATTAAATAGGTTTCTAAGTATCACCCCAAGAAGCCCTATTCCAAACACTAACCTAAAATCAAATTTGGCTCTTTTTATCCCATAATCCTATCACCTAACACTAGTGTATGTTTGTCTTAAAAATAAATATAGAAAACAAAATTCAAATCTTATGAGAATTCATCCAATGTTTGTAAAATAAGGGATCTCACTTATCGTTTCACTCCCTAGAGGTGTAGATTTTCAGCAAAAGAGGAGAATGAAGTAACCGTGAACCATCAGAATCACATGTTTTTATGTTGAGGAGGGAAATGAGGATTTATTTCTCCCAGTTCGAGTCTGTGTGTCAACCAGTGGATTCCCTCGTCTTCTGGATCACTTAGCATAGACCCATCAGAAGATATTTAGCCAAACTGTTTTGAAAAAAAAAAAAAAAGGCCCAAGTTTGTGAGCAGATTCAAACCACTTAAAACTGCATTTTTCAGCAAATACCTATTTTCTTTCCATTTTGTCCAGCCATTGTCCAGGCAGGATCCTAAGCAGAGAGGAGCGTCAGGCTGGGTTTAATCCATGCTTTCTACAAAAACACACAGTATCTGAGACCCTGCAAGAGAAGGTGACTCCTAATCAGAGCATTAGTGAATGTCAGAGGAGCCTGTGGGCTGGATTTAAACAGCTGAAGAGCTATTTAGGCACTGAAACCCATTTGCGGAGGTAACCAATGACCCTCGCTGAAATAGTCATAACAAATTTGAAATGAGAGCTTTTCTCTACTGCTAAAGCTATGCATAAACAGCAATAAATATTTCAAGTGAAATTGTAATGTAAAAGTCATATTTTTACAGCCCTTCTCTTTCCCATGCTAAAATGGAAAATCTGGTATTACATGGCGTTGTAATCTCTGAACATCTTGCAATGATATTACACAACCATTTGGCCTGCCATGTGAGCAGGGGTTATTTGGCCGTATGGCCAATGGATCAGGCCAACCTACAATCTGACATTTCCAATTTCTTTGGTATTTCTCTTTAGAACTTCACTCACCATTTAATATAATATTTGGAGGAGTTTTCCAATTAAAAAAAAAATAGAGAAAATGAGCTTGGAGTCATTTTAGCCCCTTGCATGGGCAACTGTCAAAGTCAAGGCTAATAAATTCATGAAGTCCCCTGGCACTGATGTTGTTAAATTAGCAGATGGCTTTGTATGAGTGGACCAGCTATCTGATGACAGCGGGAGAAGACAAGAGATCCAGAATAGAGGTTATGCTTAGCACATGCTATCCTATTTTTTGTGTCTGTTCTTTTGCTAACCCTCCTAAATCCCAGTACCAACAAGCTTGAATACTCATCCAGACAGCTTTAGGATGGATATGCATTTTTTTTAACCATAGTTCTGATCAACAGTAGTAATTTGTCAGACCCAATCTGAAGCAGACCCTGTTGGTTCACAGCCCAAGTTAAGAGAAACAGTGAAGTTACCAAAAAGTGAAAATTGTGTCTCCGTGAGAAGTGTCAGCACACTTAGGTGTTGCTGTCTGTAGTTTTTGTTGGTTTCTACCCTAAACCTGTTCCACTGGATTGCATTTATTACTATGCCACTCTCTGCATTTTGATTAGTTAATTTTCTTTTAGCAGTCTGCCAAAAGGAAAACACTTGTCAGTACTCTATGATGTGGGGTTTTTTGTGTGTGTTTGTGTGGTTTTCGTATTTGTTAGTTTGTTTGCAATGAAATGTGTTTCTAAAACATTCTGGTGCAACTTGCTGTCTGAGACACCAATAATTCAACATAGGTGGAATTATTTTCATGACAATCTCCTTGTGTTGCATGGTATCCTATTTTTCTACTATACTTCTAATATTTCTTTCTTTCTCATTTGTTCTAAAGCCTGAACTTCACTGAGGTTGCACTAAGGATCTCCAGATGTCTGGATCACCCCTTCCCCTGTCATTTTATACAAGTTTAATGTTTGCCTATCTATGTGCACAACACCTCACAGATTCACTGAACATCCTCACTGAGTTTCTGATTTCTTATGCCACTTTTTCTGGAGTTGTGACTTGATTTTGCCATATCTTCTCAGGTCTGCTGTATGGGCGGTTGGGCCAAGCCCCTCAAATATGTCTCAGTTCTGAGGTCTCCAAATATTTCAACAGGACACAGGAACTTGAGCAAGCATCTGGGGCACTCATCTGACCATATATGCAGTCCCGGGTTCCAGCTGCTACAGAGATCTGTCAGTTCAACACTCCTTCCAAGCTGAGAAAGGGACTGGCCCTCATGCCCCCAGCTGTGCCAGTGCTCCTTCCACTACAGGAAGGCCCCATGAAGGGAAGTGGGACCCTGCATTTGGCTCAGCAAAGACAACTGCCCCTGTGGCTTTGAACAGCTATAGATTACATATATTAGGCAACCTAAATATCAGTATGCATTGGCCCAAGAACATTTTAGGTAGCTTCTCGAGGCCCTTCATACCACCAAGGATATCAGGAAACTGAACAGGAACAGAAACTGCTCTTCATAATATAATGATCATGATCACTTCTGGACTGGAAAAATAGCCCTGCCCTCATTTCTGAAGAAATCGTAAAAATCTGGTTAAGCAATATGTTTGAAGACATTCTGAACAACTCACAGATGTTGCAAGATGGAAAAAAAAAAAAAAGACCAAAACTGTGGAATACATCATTTGCACCATTTTACTGGCCATTTGACACCAGACTACTCACAAATTCTGGGATGTTTCCAGACAGGAAAAACTAGTTCATTTTATTTGGGATTCCAACCTTGTTTTTAACTGACAGGTCTTCACAGGGAAAGTAAAGATGAACCCATCCTCCTGGCCACAATTGCTGTGGTTTGCTACTTGCTTTTGTTGTTGTACAGATCTGTTTTCTTCAAGAGCCCCAGGTTGCCTGTGTGCTAGAGGATCACCTCAAAAAGTAAAGTCCTTCGTGTCTGCGAAGATCAGGGCTTTGGATCTGTTTCCACATGCGTCAATGGTGAAAAGGTTTTCATAACAGGTAGTTGGGATGCATTAAGGATGCCACATTGACCGATCAGGTTTCCTGCTCATACTGTTTGCATAGGACCTTGTCCTAAATTGACGGAGCTTTGCCATTAACTGTGAAAGTAATAGGAAGTGGCTGCAAAAAAGTTTGTTTATTCAGTCATGGCAGCTGATGATTGAAGTAATATTTAGTTTTTTTGTTTGTTTGTATGCTTGTGTTTTCCTAATGTTACTCTTCCGAAGCAGCAGCAGATTTAATTTGATTGAATCTCGAGGTGAGCAACATCTTCCAGGCTATGTCTAGTGGTGCATCTGTGCAATGTCAGCTCACCATTTAACACCAGTTCTGTCCAGATCGAGCATGACCTTTGATTACATTCCTGCTGGATTAACCAACCCATGTGACCTTGTATTAATACTTTCTGTTGGCTGTAAGACAGGAAATACCAGATCTGGCAGAAAGCCTGTCAAGGCAAAGTTCCTTTGCAAATATGTCAAAGAAATTTGAACTTTCAAAGTGCTTTGTGCCAGGTCAGTGTTTTGCATGAACTAGTATTGCTCATTTTTTTGATGTAGAAGCAGGTGATTTACTATCTCATGGGCACTTTTGTAATGAACTAACCTTCCCAAGCTTTTGCAATATAAAAGACTACTATTATGGTCATTTTACCAATGAGCGATGGATCTTTTATCAGTTTGATGGCTTGATCTCAGCATATTAGCTCATTTGTTCCAGGAGGCAGAAGAAGAGAAATGCATGGGATGAAAAGAGAAGAGGGGAAGAAAGAGAGAAAGAGACAAAATAATATGTAAAACCACACAATTCATAGAACCAGAATGGTTAAGGTTGGAAGAGACCTCTGGAGATTGCCTAAAACCAAAACAGAGTCAACTGGAGCAGGTTTCTTTAGGCTCCAAGCATATAAAAGAGTTATTTGGACAGATGCTCCAAAAGGCCATAGCGGTGCCTCTGCGCCATTTCAAATCTCCTCTAGCTCTGTCCTGTTCCCCAGAGCATATGGAGATCAGACACAGCAGAGTTACTAACCTCTTGTAACTTCCACTAATTTTACACTCTTAGGCACTCTTGAAATTATGTTTAAGGTGATCATCTAGGTAAGTGACCTTTTAGACAATGGTAGAAAAATGTGTCAGCTATTGCCCATAGCAGGAACCCTAAGAGAAATCCTATAAACTATGGGCTGAGACCACAAGCAGACCAACAGGACAGCAGTCTGGACAGCTCAATAGGAAAAACACCCCAAAATGACTGTACAGGATGTGGAAAAATAATATGTCAGATGGCAATAGCATTGTGAGTTTGGTTTGGTAAGAGACAACACAAATGGATTAGACCAAAGTACATCCAAAATTAGTACTTTGAAGACAACAGCACATCAAGTGCCATGCATACACCGCTTGTACAAGCTATTGACAGGTATTTATGAAAGATTGAAACAGTATATTTGGGAAGTTCCTCATCTTCTGTTGGTGCTGATCACTTACTGGCATTTAGCATTGTACGTTTTCTGTGTATTTTAAAACAAATCCAAGTGAATATACTCCCCAAAGCAATAATTTTCTTGCAGCTTCTTCCTCGTGCACTGAATCACAGGACAGCTGACTCCAAAGTCCTTCTGAGGAAATGAGGAAGGATAGGTTGGATGAAGCCCCTTGGATCTGGTAAGGTTGAAACTGGCACTTTCACTTCTCACAGTAGGATAGGAATTGGAATATAAAATCAGCTTCAGTTAAAAGGTCAGGTACATAACTCTTCACAGCTCAAGGCACAAATTTCCATTTTTTTCTAACTTGTTAAATCTTTGGAGAAAGACTCTGTCTTTCCAGTTGTGGTATTTTATGGCAGAAATCCTCAAAATCTTGCATGCAGCAATGAGACAATCCACAAAACATGAAATGTCACTCACTAATTATGTTTTATTCTTGACATCATATCTGCTGATGCTGATTGCAGGATGCCTTGAACCAGAAGGAGCTCCCAACTTACAGCTGGTCAAATTCTCCACTATGCCAATGATTCGAAATTTCCCTAATATTCTGAACTGGAACAAAATCAGATGTTCAGATTTGTGAATTGCTATTCCTATTTTTGTATGTGGTAGTAATGCAGGATTACTCTGAGACAAAGCCAAACAGGCCTTGTCCTCATCTCTGTCTCAACAGTATGGTGGTACTGGAGGACACTTGCTATAAACCTTTTTCCATATATATATATATATATATGAAAGATATGTCTTCATTTAAAAGATGGGTGAAACACCTAAACAGCCTTTCTGGGGTAGCACAACTTATCCTTTTCCCAACATGAATCAGTCTCTGTCATCAGTAGGAATGCTACATGCTGAGTTGACCATGCTGATAAAAAACACCATTACAGATTTTGTTAAAGTGGTGCAACTTATATGAGCTCTCAAGTAGCTTTCAGCCTTGCTCATAATAATTTAAGCATCTGTTGCTCACGCAAAATCAACAGAACAAGGTTAAAACTGGTAACAGTGTCCACACAAATATGCAAACATCTTTAGATTCACCTGGTGGAACCTCTGGTTGCAAATAATACCTGATCTTAGACCAGTGCACGGCAAGCTGTGCCAATAAACCTTAAAGGCGCCTGCCAGTCCTGAAGTGGTTCTGCCTAAAAAGAGGATGGTTTGGCTCTCTTTGTAGTCAGGACCTGTTCATCTGTATTTATCTGCAGAGTGGATATCGTCAGCCAGCAGAGTGCAATGGGGCATTCAAATGCATCTTTGCTAGAGATCTTGTGGCAAAGCTACCTTTACCAGCAGGTATAACACCCTGACTGTGCAAAGGGAAGAAAGTAGTCAAAAATCCAGATATTATCTGATACCTCCTGTGCATACCTCCTGTGAGGTAGTGAAGACTACCTCACCCAATCGACTTTTGAAGCTGGGAACTACCCATTGCATCATGATGCTGTTGATGTCAAATCCAAGTTCTTGTCTGCTGCCAAAATCTCAACAGAGAATTTTGCAGCAGATTGTTTAAACAATATTTTGAGAAAGCACTACTAAATCTCAAACTCACACATCAATGGAAGGCTGATGATGTTGATCCACAAAACATCACAGGACTCTGATTCTTAAATTTATTTCACTGTTTGTGTTTGAATTCATTCACTGAGCACAGAATCTACACTGTGATATTACTGTATTGCATGAATATTTTAACATAGTTAGTGTTTTCACTCTTCCTCCAAGAAAAAATCCCTCCAAGCTTCTTCCTACCCCCCCCCTTTTTTTTTTTCTGTTTCCCTGTTTGCCTGTGTTGTTGTTCCTACCTGATTTTATCAGATCTTTCTAGTATGGAGGAGTTTTGTCCTGAACATTTTGCATTTTGACCTTCACAGTAAAATGCTTGAAAAAGATTCATTTTGCCAGTAAAGAGTCACAGAACTGTAACAATTCAACCACATAGCAAAATAAATGCCATCAGGTTTGCCCGGCGTGATTTGCCGTTTAGAAGCCCTGCTGCTTAATCCTTACTGATGTTAGATGCTGCATTCCGTTCTCCTCCTCTCTCCCTCCTGCTGACAGTAGCTCTAGTCAAGGTAGTGTCGCGGTGATACCACAGCGGAGAGTGTTGCTACCCTCATCTGTTGGTCATTGCATGACAATGTGGAAAAGATTTATTCTCTGGAAGGAAAGCCTCAATAGTCTAGACATCATTAAATCAAGAGAGGCTAATTGCAACTTCATTGCCTGGAGATGGTAGCAACAAAACTACCTATATGCTTACTTTCCATCAAAGTGCCCAGAGGTGGTATTTTGAAGGCGTCTATTACTTTGGTAAATATTTATATACTTGGATAGAAGGAGATGGATGTATTTTCCATACATAAAGTCAATGAAGTACAAACAAGATCATTAGTAAGTAAGCATTAAAAAAATCACCTACATCAACAGTACAAGAGCATTTTAAGGTGCGCACTCCTGTGTAACTTGTATCTAAAGTCCAAAGAGAGCTGACTGAGATCTCTGCTGTACTGAAGTTTGTTTCTGATACATCGGGGTGTTCAAGGAAAGATCTAGAAAGCAGAAGTAGTGGTTGTACACCAAGGTGGCAGGCAGGATTCCTGAACCCGCATCAGTCCTAGCAAAATCATGGAAGAGGCAGAATCAGTTCCAACTGCTAAAGAAAGCAGAGCTAGCAATATCCTGAATGTCAATCAACATGGTTTTATGGAAAAATCGGCCATTTTAAACAAACTTGATTTCCTCCTCTTCTCACATTGCACTTATGACTGTGGCTCACATAAATGATGGACTGTAGTGTGCCAGAGTCTACAACCCAAGGGAGTGATGGAGCTAACAGTCAAACCTAAGCTAATTTGAATTAAGCAGAAATGTTCTGATACCATGAAGCTCATTTCAGATGAATTGTGAGTATTTTCTCAAGTTTTCAAGCAGATTTTTCAGCTTAACTTTTGTTTTGGTTACACTGCTCTTATATCAGGTGAGTTTTCTTGCTTCTACAAAAAAGTACTGTACTCATGTATATCAGTAGTGCAATTAAAAGGCCTATTAATGCTGAGATATCACAGGAGATAACGGAAATGTGGTGTTCTCCATAAGCTGGGAATGGCAGGGAGGTCTTCAGAGGTCAGGTTTTCCATCTTTAATCATTTTTGCTGTTCTTTGGATTCTCCCCAGTATTTTTTATTTGGCACCCAAAACTGGATACAGAACTACCAAACTCCAGCTGAGGCTTCTTGAATGCCAAGTAGAGCAAAATAATTTCCTTCTATATCTTATTCCCATGTGAGTCAGGAGGTTGTTAAAACCTCCTGAAAAGAGATTAGCTTCTTTGCAACAGCATCTCATTGCAGGTTTGGAACACGGTTGTGACTGACTGGGCAGTTACTGTACATAACAATTTGATTTTCACTACTTGGTTTCACATTGCTGACACTCCTCCTCCAATATATCAAGATCTCTGTGAACACTAATGCTATCTCACAGAGTGCTCTAAAGCACTCTCAGCTTCTTCCCTTCCAGAGGAAATGGATTTCACAACTATGCTTCGAATGCCATTATGTACATTATTAAAGAAATGTTGATGAGAGTCAAACCTGGATTGTACTCATGGATAATGTTTCCCATATAATAGGACATCAGTTATAAACAGTCTCGATTTAGGCTTTTCCAGACAGAAGTGCACTCTTTTTTTTTTTTTTTTTTTTTTTTGTTATAGCTTTCTATTTTGTTAAACTCATGGTGATAATTTCCAGTGGGATACAAGGAACTGATCATAGAAATATGGATTTTTTTTTTTTGGTTTAAGTGTATTCCTGTCAGTGTTACTGGGGCTTCTGCCTATGAACAGCACAGTTAAGACGCTTCTCCATTGGTGCATGGAAACACACTGAGAAGGTGTGTGCTCACATATGAGTTGTTGTGGAAATGTGGGTGCTGGGGATATATTTGACCATTCTGTGTCTTGGCACATCTATGTCTACCCTCTTGGCACTGAGCAAAGGCAGACCCTCCTGCCCCTCGTCTGGAGGACAGCCACCCTGGCACCCTGGTAAGGCAGTGGAGAACACCACAACCCCCATTTAAAATACAAACCCCCTTATGTGATCACAGCATCTAGACCACAGGGACAGCTCTTACTCAGGCAACCCAAAAGGGATATCTGTGGGAATGTGTCTTCAGTTTTTTTTTTTTTTTTTTCCCTCAACCTTTACTATACCAGCTATTTCTCTCCCAGGAAACAGCATCCTATGAGTCCCAGTAGAGCAAAGCTGAGGTTGCTTCACCTGTCACTTCACTGAGACATTTTTGCGCTTGAGGATCCTCTGCGAGCATTCCTGCACATTTTGTGTATGGGAGTGACGGGAGTGCCACTGTTCACAGCACATGAAGTGACTTGGTGCTTTCTGATGCTCCCGGAGTTTTTGTTAGCAGTGCAACATGTGGCTAGTCATCACTGCACTAGAAACATAACCCTCTCGCCCTGTGGTATTGGGAAGCCTAGTAAGCATCCGCAGAATGACTTGATCTGTACTATTTTACAGACTCTTATTGTGCTGTGAACTCAACTGTGATTTCACACACAGTGATTGCTTTGCTCTCCAACTTGCTGGGCTGACCTTCAACCTCCAAACAGTGTTGGCTGGGCCCAGGAGCATCAGAGAGCCTCCAGCCAAACACAAGTAACATCAATTTGGGCTATCAGGACTGGGCAGGTTGCTATGTGCTGTTCTGGTCATACTTCTGGTCATACTTCTGGAAATACTTCTGGTCATTACAGCTCTGGAATTTTACAACCCTCAAGAAACTCTTCAATGAGTTTGAATACGTTTTATCAAACTGGATATAGATCAAATTCTTTAATGTTTTAAACTAAATCTTTATCAATAGAAATTAAATGATGAGATTAAATTTTAAGAAATTTGGCTATTTTGTGGGTGTAGTATTCTGTACGCCTTCTTGCAGTATTCCAAATAAGAACAATTCAATTTCTTGCATATTTGGAAATATGCCAAAAAATGGCATGAGAATATCAGAATAGATTAAAATCAAAATAAGTAAACATCAGAGTGAGTTAAAATCTGAGTGAGTTATTGCTAATGACTTTCAACCTTCAGTTTAGTTTTCCTTTAAAAATAACTATAAATTCAGAATCTTTACTGGAAACTAAGTGAATATGAAACTAATCCCCTGAGACTGGCTTCAAATTTCAGCTCTAACATTCTTTTTTTTCTTTTTGTGTGTAAAATAATGGAAATGAGTAAAAAACAGTGGAAAAAATATCATTTTTCTCCATGAACACAAAGGTATTAAGAATAGATGCAACTTGAAAAAGGTTTTTTTTTTTTTTTTAATTTTACAAAAATCAGTAAATAGACTGAGATATTTCAGAATATGGGGAATTTCTCTCATTGCTCCCAATGAGTGTAAAATCACTGAAAGATTTCACCCCAAACCAAGTTGTTTTGGCTTGATTTCTAAGATTTTTCTTCCCTTTATTAAAAAAATAAAAAATCTATACAGCTAAATTTGTAATTCAACCGCATGACAACCAAGAGTCAGAATTGCTCAGATTTTTCCATCCATTTCTACCCATTTATTCTTTTGACAACAATTTGCCACAGGCCTAGACCATCCTGAAACTGGATTTATGCATTAAAAAAATCCAAATACAATAGTTGCCCTATTCTAGCTTAAATTTCAAGAAGGAATGCTAGGCCCCTCTTCGCATGTTGTTCCTCTGCTCCCCAGTTCATACACGGAACTGCTGCTGCTGTAGATAGGATAGTTAAAGTTTATTTGAAAAGTAATTATAGGACAGACATCCTTAAAATCTAGAATAATATGCTTACTAGCAGCTAATACAATTTTTCCAAGAGGTATAGACTTCAGAAAAATTCTAAGAATCACTATCAAAAATAGCTCACATATTTTTAAAATCTTGGCTTATGAAAACTATATTTTTCTTTGAATTCTCCAGCTCTTGGTTTATATTTAGCTTGTCATATTGGGTAACATCAGTTGCAGGAGTTTATTATTGGAAGTAACACAGTTTGACTGATGCAATGTGATGTGATAGGTCACAGTCTGATGTTTCTCTGAGTTATTAAAATGGTTTAAAAAGCTGTAGCAAAAGGAAGCCTCCTTTGAAAAAGAGGACTGATGTTTGGCATTAGCCTGTTCTGGTTTTATTTTTTATTTTTTAAATAGAACCTAGCATACTACAGATTCAAGTCAGATTTTACCTTCTGCTAAACCTGCCAAACTCCAGTATCAGGATATGACACATTACAACTGCATCCATGACTGTAGGCACAAGATCTGGGTAATAAAACATGCAAATTTCCATGTTCTCAGCTCCTCTCTGGATATAACTGCTTGTTTTTTCCTCTTTGTACCATCAGCAGGTGTTTCACAAGACAATCGTTCCCTGAACTATACCCATTCTTCACATCTACTTATCCAAGGAAGAATGTGGGAAAATGAAACATACAGAGGAGTTCCACAAGAACATGTCTGTTCCTGTTTCTCGGACAGTTATTGGCCTCCACTTTGGGCAGGGAGGTGCTGGGGAGTGGACTCAGATGAGTTATTCTTGGTTGCCACCATTGACACTTTGCTCACCTAAGGTTCTTCTTATAGCTACCCTGGGACCCTTTCCTTGGAGTGGGTTTTCAGCCCCCCATTCAATACAGCTGGGTCTCTGTGATAGCAAATATTACACAGCATCTCGCTACTAAAATCCAGACAAAGCCTCCAGGAAAACAAGATTTCCGCAGTTCACCACTGCGCTAGTCAGGAGGAGAGTGGCCTGGTTTGTGGGCCCCTTATTTTCATGGAAATAGCTAAAATTCATCTCAGAGACTGTAGAGAGGGAGATCAAGGGACCCCATTCTCTCCCACTTCTGTGGCTAAAGTTATCAAGTTTTGGTGGAATATCTCAAGACACCCCTGCACACAGCTCTGGGGCAGCAGCACCAGGGCCAGGGTTCTGGGGTATTTTGCCACTTGCCAGTAAAGCAAAAGCCACAGAAGAAAATGCACTAATAGGCAGAAGACAGTTTTTATTTAAGGAAGTATCCTTTAATTTGATTGTGCATTCCTCCCTCTTTTTTTTTTTTTAAATAATTTCCAGATTTAAATTAATGAATTAAAATTTACGTGGAAGAGATTTACCATAATATTCAGAAGATCTTGTACACATGTTCCCAAGGACCAAGTTACACCAGGGAACAAGGATTCCTGTGTAATTAGAGGGAGTAGTAATTTTATTGCCGAGAAACTCCACTTCCTTTCCTACGCAAATGCTATTCCTTATGCAATCTCATCCCTTCTTCCTTGTTTTAACATACTGTTACAGCAGTAACAGTGGCCTTCTATGCCAACATTTTCACTAACTGTCTGTTTATTTGGGGTTGGTGTCAGTGGTTGGGACAACTAATATGCTGAGTTCATCTTGAGCTTAGAATGGGACCTATACATTCAATCCAACCCTGGTCTTGCTGATATTGATTTACCCCTGACCTTAGCAGGGTCCAGGCTTCAAAAGTGGGTTAGATTTCTCTGCCTCAAATACACTAAAATTCAAGTCAGGAGAGTGGAGTGATCCAAAAAGAAAGGGGGAATTTGGAAAGTGGAAGAAATATTCCAGGAGAGAATGATATTTCAGCATGGACTAGTTGGATGTGTAAGTCAATGTCGTAATAACAGTCAGGAATGGTACTCACTATTGCTCGCAAGTGCTCATGTGCAAGTGCCCTATTTGACTGGCTAGTAACATCTGTCATTTTGCATGGAAATTCCCTATTTTTGGTCATTTTTTTCTGACTTTTAAGTAAGGGAATATTTCAAAATAATATCCACACTTGTTCAATTTTAGATTGAACGCATAGATTCGTTTTGAGAGTATTTCTAAATTAACAATTTTGTATAAATGTCTTTTGACTGATCTTTTGAAGCAACTGAAAAGAAAAAAAAAACAGAAAGCAAAGGACATCCTAAAGCCACTGTTTGGACAGTCTCTGCATCATTCCTGGGCTGCATTCAACTCCGCTCAGAGCTGGGCTTTTAAATGCACTTAATGCCAAAGTACAAGTCCCAGCTTTTCAAAAGCATTTAGAAACTTCATTCCCTCCAATTTCTGTGGAATTTAGATGTTCAAGTATCTTTGAGGATTACCCTTAGGCATCTCTGAATAGCAGAACTCCATCTGAAAACAGATATCGCAGTAAGAGAAGGGTTTTCTTGTGAAGACAGACTTCAAAGATTGAAACTGTTACATTTTGAAGGAGACAAAAGAAGTGGGGACTAGATAAAGTAATGAGAAATAATGAATGGTCTAGAGAAAGGAAGTCATTTTCCTATTCATTATTTTCATATTTTGAACACCAGAGGCTATTCTATGAAGCTGAATGACATGAAATTTAGAAATACTGAAAGGAAATTCAATAAATGATCACTCTGAGGGACATGATGCCACAATGCAGCCTTGAGGCCAAAATTTTAGCAGACTCTACACTAAAAGAAGTACAAAAATAGATTTTTCTTTTTGACTTTTTCCTAAAGAAAAAAAGAGGCCTGAAAAAATTAATCCAAGATGAAGAAATGAAAAAATAATTTTAGTTTTTCCTGGAATACTAAGTTTTCTTTTGAATGCTAGTGAACATTGCTGAAGCTGGACCACTAATGAACACCCAGGCTGCTACTGAAATCTCAGTGTACAAACTGAGGTATTGGCACAGAGACACATCCTATCGCCATCACTTCTGCACGTTGACAAATGCCCAGTGAAGTCCTGGGCAGTGTATGCAGTAGATGCTGAGCTGGCCTTCCCATAGGTGTTTTTTCAGGAGCTCTGCATGTGTTCTGTGCTCAGAATTGAGTCACATATCCACAAAGGTTTGAAGCAGAGAAGGAAAATGTAGTTCTGTAGAGTGGTCAGGAAATTATTAACCCCAAAAATGATCTCATGTTTGCCAACTAGTTTATTTTAAAAGAAAAAAAAATAGGGAGCAAAAATTGTCTTTCTGGGCTGTGAACACACAGCTGCAGGCTCCTCTTTAAAGCAGAGATGATGGAATATTAACTAACTCTTGGAAAGAAATTAAAGACCTTCAGTTTTCATAGTCAACAACTTCCAAAAATAATTGAAAAGAAAGAAACCAAAATACAACTTTTCTTTTGTCTTGTGCAGTCAGCTCAACACTGATGGATTTCCTAACATGGATTCATCTTCACTAACATTAGTACCTGAATTACCCAACTCTCATTACTGTCCATTTTCCAGAGAGAAAAGCACCCTAGAAAACTGTTCACTTCTCTGGATGAGGTGGGCTCCACTTTGAGGGCACCCTAATCTCTCTGCTAACTACAGAGACAGTCAGCACTGAAGAAATCTCAAACTCTCAGATGACTCAAGTGAGAGGGGAGATATCCTGCCATAACCCTTGCAAGGGGTCTTAAACATTGCATGCTTTGTAAGGCTGAAAACATTTTAGTAACTGTAAAAGAAGAAACTGCAAAAGAAGAAACAATCCCATAGATGAGATAAGATATTTACACTCACCAAGCTTTGGCAATGTGTATCCAAGTCTTTCTAGGGAAGCAGTGCAGCAAATGGCACTGGTATTTTCAGAGTTTCTTGATATTGGAATAACAGTTCATATAGCATGTCCAAATACACTGGACTTTAATTGGTTTTTACATTGCAATCAGGAAATCACATCATTTAGACATATCCTAAAAATGCATAAAAGAAATGCCAGCGCTCCAAATTCAGCTGCTATAGTATGTTAGTACGTTTGCTACACACATTTTTCACAAGTAATAATGAGTGACAAAAATAACTGACCTACTTATAACTCTGCAAATACCTGTACCTCACATTCGGAGGCAGTGAAATCATCATGGAGACATTGAGAACAAGTCTATTCTTGAATACCCTTTTTAAACTCTTTTTAAATTATTCCAATTTGGGCATTTTTACCATGATTCTTTTTGTACACTTCACAATTCCCTGGAGCTGTTTTTGCAGTTCTAGGCACATCTGTACGGACTGCAAAACTATCAAGATCATTAATATTAGAAGACTTGGGCTCTCCCAGTTGTGGGAAGTCCATTCTCATGGTGATAACCTGCTCAATAGGGTCGACTTGCCTGTACTATGCATCAAACCAAGCCTACACATTTTGTCCAAGGCATTTTCCCCCTTCAAGCTGAGATGGCCCATTCTTCTGCAACTGGGAAAATGGCCTTGAACTTCCATAGCACTGAGCTGCAGATCCAATTTTGAGGATCCAGGGTGTTGCTGGCTCTCTCCACAGCGTTGTTTTTCACTCTGCATCTGGTGAAAGTTAGGAGTAAAACCTCCTGCATGAAAATAAAGATCAGGTGAGGTCCTCTTATTTGGATATGAACCCAGCAGATCAGGAATCACTTCCAGTTTAGTCATTGGGACCTATCAAGCACAGCAAAGATCTAACCTTGAATGACCTCCTCACAATGCCCAACAAACCCTTCAATACATCTAGAGCTTATCAACTTCTCCTCCTCCTCTCCTCTCCAACACAGGTCTCTCTTCAGCTTCTGCATGCTGCTAGTCATAAGGCCCTTAATGCTCTGGGAGGTAATGAATATCCACTGTCACTTGTCACTTTGGTGCCACTTGGTGTTTTATTGTGCAGAACTCTACAGTGTGATTCACCTGTCTGCATTTAGATGAATACAGTGTAGATATCTGCTATGTGAGCAGGATTTTTCAGCAGTAGAAATGCAAAGAGTAGGAAGTGGAAATCTTTTCATTCTAGTGCAGGTGGTTAGGATCCTGCACTGGATTTGCCCGTTTATGCCTACATCTATAGGAATCCAGGCCCATGGGAAGTTAGACAAAAAGAAAAAAATAAAGAGAAAAAAAACCCACAGATGACCCCTTTTAGCCTTAAACTCTAAAAACATCTTAGCAAACATTGTATTTTTTTTCTAGTAAAGCACTGGAATTGGTCAGCAGGTTAGCGCATCAAGTAGTAAGTCCTCTGGGAGGAAATGTGCATCTTGGTGAGTACGTCAGGGCCGGGAAACAGTCTCACAGCCACAGCCTGGTTGTCTAGCTGCGTTCAGGAAGCAGCCGGTGTTTGTGCAAGTACCTGTGTCTGCCAGCAGACATGGGGTAGCACAGCAGGAGAAGAAAGAGAAGGTGCTGCCTTTGGCTGCCTTAAGAGTTTTTTTGTCAAACAATATATTTCCTTCTACAAATGTCATTTTTTTCCCCCACAGTCTCTCACTTTTCAGGTTACACAACAAAAACACCATGCCACTGTATTTCTCTGTTGCTGGAATATTATCCCAGCAGTTAGTGAAAGCATTTTTTAAACTCTGATATGTATATATATGTTTATACAGGGGCACTTCAGTAATAGATAACAGAGTTTTGCACCTACTTAGACAGAAATCATCCAACAGTTGAGTAAATTCCTTAATCGTGATGATGCCACAGGACACAGACTTCTGTCTTGTGTATTTTGGTTGGACAAAACTTGGTTAATTTGTATTGCAAGTGGCTTTTTTTTTTTTTAGGCTATAACTTTGCAGAAAGTAAAGTACAAATTGTTAATCCCCTAAAAACATTTAGCCATCTCTCTTTCTCAGCATCCCCCAATTTATGCAGCAGACCTAGCTACTGATGGGAAGAAGTCTGTGCAGAGAGCAGACTAGAAGCATCCGAGGTGATTCTGCTTTTCAACGGCAGCTCAGCTCACAAATCCCACCTCTATATTCACAGCTCATCAATTCCACTTTCATATACAAAATTGTTCAAGCAAACACTAGCATAAAAAAACCCAAGATGTCACCATCATCAAACATTTCAAGCCCAATGCTCTCTTCACAACTCAAAGCAGGAAGACTTGCAAACATCTAATACAAGCAGGAAAGATGAATAATATATGAAAGAAAAAGCAAAAACCAGGAAACAGTCAGAAGTCTGAGCAGCTAATTGCCGTACATTTCCCATAACAAACTGACAGACAAGGAAACACATCTAAGACGGGACGGATCATGACAGCAGAGGTAGCAAGTTATAGCAACACCAGAGCTTCGAAGAGAGAGACCATGCATCCCTCCTTTCACTGAGCACACAGGTCACACATAGTGACAGTGACATTGCTCCATGCAGACAGAAAACACCCTGCCCAGCATCCTCTACAAAAGCAAACTCATAGGTATGCAAATTTGCAAATTTCAGGACGACTATGTTAGCTATACTAACTATAAAAATGGATAACTTCATGTTAATATTTACAAAAGACAGTGTGAAAAAATTGGGGGACTAGTGCTGCAATGGGAAAACAGAGCCAATTCTCTTTCCAGCAGTTTTGAAACCAGAGATTCATTCCCCACAAGAAGAGCACCTCAAAAGCCCTGTCCACATCTTACCCTTTCCCCCCTCTTTTATTTCCTTCCTTCAGTCTCTCAGCTTCAGTCTGTGGCTGACAAAATCTCCCTTCTCTCCTTCCTTCCTTCCTTCACGTAGATCAGATGTGTGCAACCATCTCAACACGTTTCAGGTTCAATTTCCCCCTTATTTGCCACACCAAAATGAAACCAGAGTCAGGCCAACGATTGTTTTGCTCCCTCAAGTTAACACAGCAGAGAACATCTCACACTTCTCATAGCCTCACCACGAGGCCGCACATCTTCCCTGCAGCTTTGGGAGATGGCTTTCCTGCTGCATCCCAGAGGACACAGGCAGGACAAAAGAGCCGCTGTGGAAACCAGCTGTGGGTGAACATTTTGTGGTGGATGGACATTTTGGAGACCATCGTCATTTCTAGCGGATATGACGACCCTGTGCTACAGATCTGAATAGAGGCCTGGAGGAACCACACTGGATTCCTTTAGAGAGAAGTTTCCCTGCTCCCAGGGAGGTTGAGGGCAGCTGCTGTTTTAAATGCTTCTGAGGGCTTCCAAGGGATTGGGTTGAACCTGGTGTCTCTGGGCTCAGCATCCTTGGCAAGGGGCCATCACACCAGAACAAAAGCCTTTGGGGTTTGTTGCTGGGGCTTTGGCACCTTTTTTTTTTTTTTTTTTTTTTTTTTAATATAAAATCTGTCCCTCTGCTCTCCTGCTTTCTCAGCAAGCTCATGCCCATCTCCGTTCCCGCATTGGCAGTGCCGTGTGCTGCAAAGGCAGCGCTGCTCCTCACAGCTCTCCCCGCTCACTTAATTCCTTAGATAGCTTTCTATACCCTGAGCAGCACATTTGTTAGTTGACAGGTTTTATTTTATATTTCATTTGCCATTTGTCAGCCCAGTAACACAGATTCATATTCCTTTTTGATGTTTCTGTGTTATCTACAAACACTTTAAAGTCACAGCATTCGCTCTTCTCCTTGCTCTGAAGCTCACATCAGCAAGAGCACCTCCCTCTAGTGGTCTGAAGGCCACTTCTTAAGACGCGAAGCAGCCTCCAGATGCTGAGGGTCTGTCTAGCTTCAACAGATGCCAGCGTCCTAGGACGGTGAGCAAGAAGTGCTGTGTATGAAAAATGCCCAGGACTCCGTCCTTTGCCAAGTATGGTGTGGAAGATGTGCTCTCACCGTGGCCGCCCGGCAGCCAAGCCCTTTGTGGAGACACCGTCCCCGGCAGCCTCAAGGGCTGTTACTCACATTGCAAAATATGGAAATAGGCGGTCCAGGTCACATGAGAAAGTCAGGTCCCTGTTTCACGGTCCTAAAAATGTGTAGGACTCTGTTAGCATGGAGTAATAACACACTTCTGTTCCTGCTGTTAAGCCAAGGAAACTAAAATTAAGAATCTATTAAAAGTATGCAAAGATCAATGAGCTTTATCTCCCCCCCCCCTTTTTTTTTGTTGCAAACGAAGGCCGTATTCAGACACACAATATCTGAGATCAGTGGCAATTTTCTGTCCAGCTCCATGCACTGCCCTTAGTGCATTAACAGGCTGGGTATTCTAGTCTGCATCCAGCACAATACGCACTAGTGATCCTGACATGGGAAAATGCACTGGAAATGCATTGCACTGGAAAACACTGCAAAATTCACAATCTAGAGTTATGTTTTATAATTTTTCACAACCATTGATGGACGTATTTCCTAAACAGATAAGTTCACGTACAACCTTCTATCTCATTGCAAAGCCACAATATGGAAACATGTTGATTGAATTTGAACATGCATTTTCATAGTATTTTAACACAACTATCAGATTTTGCTTTTCTAAAAGCTGTTTTGTAAGTCTGAAACATTACTTAAAATATAAAAATAGTTAAAGATATTCTTTATTCCAGCTCATTTACCTGAACAAGTTGTAGGGAAGGCAGAGAGGAGACTCAAATCTCATCTCTGGAACTAAGGCTGATGCCTAGACATAGCATTTCACCAGAACAATTACTTTAACCCTCCAACACAGCTAAAGTCAACATAAAATCCACTTAAGCTTTTCTGTAAAGAGAATTAAACAGCTCATTCTAGTATTTGTAAATTCTGGTATCAAGCATGTAACAATGAATAACATCTTATAGGATATAGGTTGGAGAAGAAATGGCGCTATTAATAGAAGGACCCAAGTATTCCTGGATAGAATTGTGACCATTTTCTTCATCAATTAGTCATGGAAACAGTGAGAGGTGGATGCTATTTTAGACTTAGTTTTGGCAAGTAATGAAGACTCGGTAGAGAAACTGGTAATAGAAAATAACCTCGGATTGCATGATGAGAATTAATTCAATTTGAATTAAAGGGAAGGAAAAACAAAAGAAAAGCCTGTAAGTGGCTTCAAAGAGGGAAAACTATGAGAAATTAAGAAAACTACTTCAGGAAATCAGTTGGAGACAGATGCTCAGGGAGTCAAATGTGGAGGAGGTATGGGGATTTCTTTAAGTTAAGGGTCCAAAAACATATGGAATTTGCAACCCTACAGAGAGGAGGAGGAAATTGTGGGGGAAGCTCCCAGGCCGAATGCATAACAACCTCAGGAAGGATACGAGCGGTGAGCGGAGAGCTCTGAGGACTGGAAAAAAAAGGACTGGACAGCAAAGGTGGGTACATTAGAGAGATGAGGAGAGCAAATATCAGATGTGGATTATGTCATGAAATAATGTGGTGAGCTCTTAACACAAAAAGTGGTGCAAAGTTTGTAAGTGTTTATGAGGAAAAGTGTTTATATGAGAAGATCTGGGGCTACCTGATACTAAGGAAGGATCAAGTCTTAAGACAATGATATGCAAGAGCTCTACACTAATAAATCAAATTTTGATTAGAAAAGTTGGAACAAGAATAAGAACTTTAATTGGGCATTCCTATGTCTGACGAGAAAGCTAAATTAGAGACCTTAATGCACTGAATTTCTGCACTGAACTGAGAAAGGTGATACAGAAGTAGGAGGTAAGTAGAAACACTGCAGTTTGAGATCAATAACAGGCATGAGTTTAGAACAAATTTTGAAGGAAAGAAAGATGTAAAAGTAAATAGAAAATAGGAAAAAAAAAAAAAACAAAGGCAACACTGATTCATTCAGGATAGCTCAAGACATACTAACCCAGCCTCCTCTTTCAATTAGATATCAGATATTCCAAGCAAAAAAATAGAGATTTAATCTGTGTGGACTTCAGGGAAATATTTGATGCAGAGTCTCCTGGGAAGTTATTATTTAAGATGGAGAAGATGGGGATTAGTGCAAGAATTGTAAGGAGCTAAAGAACTAGCTAAAAGGGGAAAAAAGGAACTCTCAAGCTTGAGAGGGAAAGTGACGAAGTTACAAGATTCAACTTTGGAACATATCAAACTGATCTTTTACTCAGTGACCTTGGCAAAGAAAGCAGAAATGAGGTCATGAATCTTGGTGCTGACACAGAATTGGGAGGTGTGAGTAGTTTTGTGGAGGATCAGAGGAATTTGGTGATTTTGAGGACTGAAATAATAGAAATGGGATGAAATTCCAAAGTAGAGGTTTAGATTGTGCATTTGTGATCTCAGCACCAGAAGTTCTCCTGCATGATAGAGCTTCCAGATGGAAAACAGAGAGGCAGAAGTGTAGCTTGATATATTTGTTGTATTGCCACTATCATGATGTAACTGTGCAAACTCTAGGAGGTATGAGACAGTATCAAATACAGAGTTTCAAAAAGAGATATTGCATATGAATATTAATGTACAAGCTGCCGGCGAAACCTCATCTGAAGTACTGGGTACAACTACTGCTCAAAAAAGGTGAATAGAAATTGAACCATGTGCTGAGAATTGGCAGAAAGAATATGTTATCCAGGAGAAGATAAAAAGCTCGATTCATGTAGTCACACTGGAGGGAAAATGATTCATCTTTTTAAATTAATCAGCAGAGCAAACTTTAGGGAAGAAAGGGGTCTCTAAAGAGTAATGCTGGTATAAGACCAGAGCTGTGTAAGTGGCTGTGAACAAATTGGACTCAGAGTTAAAAGGTCCTGTAGCAGCAGTGGAGTCAAGTCAACGAAGTCTACCATCAGAAACCATGGTGATAGGACACTCCATGGTTTTCAAACATGCCTATTAAAGGGATTATCCAAGATGATAGCCAGAGACAGCCCAGATGGCTCAAAACAAGAAGGACCTCCCTCACAGGTCAGGGTTTCTAAAGACACTGTAAAAGGTATATGCATTCCCTCAGAAACACAAATCAGAGGGCTTTTTAAAAAAAAAAAAAAAAAAAAAAAAAAAAAAACACAAACCTTTGATTTTAGGGCAAGAGATGAAAGATTTCTTTTTTTTTTTTTTTTTTTTTTTTTTTTTTTTTGATGACTGCTATGAAGAGTTTAGTGTTTGTTCTCCCAAAGGAAAAAAATCATTGCTCCTATGTAGGGAGGTAACCGTCCATTTAGCCTGCAGAGACTTAGAGGACAGCTGTATCTGAGTTCAAATGAACAATCATTTTACTGGCACTTGTAGGCTTTTGTCTGACCTGCTTCACTCACCGTTAACATTATTAGCATATCACAAAAGACATCAAAATGCCCTTAAGCAGGTGAGGTAGCACCAGAGGGTACAGAGTGGTGATGGGCTCAGGGGTTTGCCTCAGAGCAGTCAGGCACAGGGGTCAGACCCGATCCTGCCACTGCAGCCCTCTGTGCCCATTCTGCATCAGCTTGACCCAGCACCACCACTCTTAATGGCCTAGCTCTAGGAGGCACCAAAATGGCAACCTGGAAAGGATTTCCTCTTGCTCTGTTGCCCAGAGCTGAGCAGGGACCAGCCTGAACCCAAGCTTACCTGCCACTCTTGATGGATACCCATTGATCCCTTCCTGCATGACACAGCACAGACTAGGGCCAGTCCTTGGCATGAGGAGCATTGCCTCAAGCAGGTCACTCACAGAGGTCCAGGCCCTCAGTGTCAGCTTCCTTAAAGCACTTTGTGAAGAGAAGTTTCTCTACCCTCCATGTGGAAGCACATTCAGGATCAAGTCTTCTCCTGCAATACACCTCCCTTTCCCGTTTATATTTTTAAAACAATGCTCAAGGGGCTCTACCTCCAACACAGCAGGCCCCAATTAGATTTTCTTCTGGCTTTTGTGTTGCTTACCAGAGAACATACCCCAGACCACAAGGACACACTCCATCAGCCTCTTCTATAGATTCCCCAAACACTTCAGCTGTCCTCTGTGGAAACAATTGGCTATTTCTCTACCTAGATCCATGTCTCTCAGGAGTGCCTGTCATTAACTGCTATCACATATCCTGCAAATGCTCCTTGCTCTAATTAAGAAATAATTAGTGACTCCAAAGTGTGAGGTAGATTCCCAAGTTCTTTGCTACATGAAATAAGTATCTAATCTATCTTCTTATTTTTGATTTCAATTTAAAAAGATAATATTTCCTTCTGGTGTCCTTGTGTCTGCAGTGATAGTACTCACCAGTCATACTTATCATAACCAGTCATACTTATCATAAAAGTTTCTTGATTTCTCACAATTATCCTCCTGTGAAAAAATAAGAAGACTAAAAGCTTTCCTTCATTTTCTTCCTGTCTCCTACATTATCAGCTCTATGCCCTGATTCAAGTAAGGCAGCTATTTGCAGAAATACTGCAACCACAGTTTACGTTCCCACCTGCAGCCACTTCAATCACCTTGTTCTTCAACACTTGTTCCAAGTCCTGCAGGTCCTACAGTTCAGTCCTCTGCTCAATTCTCACAGCAAGGTCAGAATTAAGCTATCTTTTGTGTTGCATGGAAAATAGTGTTTTAAATCTACATTTTGTGTTTTCCTAATAATTAGTAGTTACACAAAGCTTCCTGCTGGGGGAACTCAGCTCATTATTTCTGGGTGCCTTTAGGGTATAGGCTGAATTTTGTTGCAATTCTCACACTTTGGTTTTGGCAGGCTTGATGTGTGAAGCCTTTAAATGAGCATCCTTTGCTTGGTTGATTTTTTTACATTTGTTATGGCCAAGGCAGAAGGAAGAGGAAGTTTGGGCAACAAGCAACACCTTTAATGCTGTCTTTACAGGTTGTCCTCCTCACAGGGGGCACATGAAATTCTTCCCAATATTCTCCTTGCCCCTCTTCTCTACCTAGACCAGGACCTGGGGGAGTGACATCAGCTGCCAGCCACAAAGACTATTCCCCTCAAGAGCGAACCCTCATGGATGGGCTTCTTCTTGTTGCTCCCATTCCAGGTGACCCCTCATATGCTGAGAGAAAGGCTGATCTGGGATAACCCAGGGGTACCAGCTACTGCAAAGGCATACACCCTGGGCAGAAACTAGAGTTCCCTGGCTCCAGGGTGGTTTTGTTGGCCCCCCTGAACAGCCGTTACAAGCCACAAACCACCAAGGGACAATGTGGCTGCAGTTCAGCTAAGTTTCATCAGTGACATTTTCCTCTCACAGTATTCCCTGTATAGCAGGATCTGGAGCTCTGTTGTTGCCTTAACACTTTACAGGACTCTGTGTGGGTGTTTCCAGCTGGCAACTCAGCTCCGTGGGTTACCAGAGCCCTTGAGTTTCACTGTAGGCCCATTGCTCACTTTGTGCCTCGCTGCATGAGTGCATCTACCTCTAGATGATTAGAATCAGGTCTATTTCTGGATACCCTTGCCCAAGTGGATAGGAAAATCTCCATTTGTGTGGGTTATTGGGAATTCTGCTATGGGTTGATACAGCCCATATGTTTCTGCTGAGCTGGTAAGCACTAATATGTTATTTTAGAAAATAGTAGTTATTAGCTTTTACCATGGAAAACTTGCATTTGTGGGACTCTATTTTTACCACTTCATGTTACCACTATTTCTACCACTAATTTATTCACTAGGTTAGAAAAAATGTTGTTCCATGAATTGTAACTGTTATGATGCCAGTACTGAGTTTATCGTGGCTCCGGCAGTCTCTTAATGTGGAGCTACTATGTCCCATTTCAACAGAATATTTTTCTATAAAATGGCCCAGACAGCTGAGCTAAGTAAACAGTGAAGGTAACTGGTTGATCAATGGCTTTCAATGAAAAAAAAAAATTAAGAAAAAAGAGGGAGAGGGCTCAGTTTGGTGGTGGTTTTCCGTAGGGAAATTCCAAGTTTAACATATTTGCCAAAGTATAAAACAATGGCTGAGTATTCATGGAAATAATACTGAATTCCAAAAATTCTCCAAATTTTGTCTTGAAATATTTAGATTTAAAAGTTCATTATTTACTACTTGCTATGCTCTTGACCAGCTTTTTTTGCGAAGAAGTCTACATTTTTATTTGTGATGCAGTAGGATTTCTGCCGCCTAATTTTTGCCTTCTCAAGGTTTGGTCTCTGGTTATCTCTGCAGGCTTCACTGGTAGGAAGGAGAAGAAAGATGTACTTGGAAAGAGGCAAAAGATAATCTGCAAGCCTGAAGGCCAGCATGGGAGTTCAGTGATACCATGTGAGTCTGCACTCCTGTGTGGTCTACTCCTCCTCTTACTGTGGTTTCCAGTGGAGGTCAGCATAAATCTAATGCACAGAGTGGGAAAGAAATTGTTTCTTTCCTGCTTCTGCATCTTCCCAGGTGTGAGCTCTTCACATGGAGTCAGACAGGATATTGCTAGGAGAAGGGAGTCAGACACATCAGCATTTTCCTATCCCTTGAAAGGATTTTTACTGTGTTCCCAACCTGAGTGACAGAGGCAGCATGAGTGATGGCTGATTCCAGTGCTAGATATAGGCTGCTGTATCTAGCAGCCTTCTGCTGGCTTTCACAGCACATGCTTGCTGCACTGAAAGCCTAATACTAAGAGCTGGGTTCAAATACAGAGATTTTGTCGGGCCTTGCATTTTCTGGTTGCTCTTCTGTGGAGTATTAGATAAAATTCTCATGGACAATTAGAACTAGGAGAATATTAACAAAGGAGAAAATTATGCATTGAACATTTTGCTTGCAAAATTCACTGAATAAATTATTCAGATTTAATGTGGAAGAATAATGGAGGAAATAATTGAATAATGAAATATCGTAACTTAATGGACTGTTCTATTATTAATTTTATGTCTTGGCCTAATACAATAGAACGGAGAATTAAAACAAAACAAAACAAAAGGCCTGTTTTCATGAAAAAAGAGCAATGTGTCTGTTTATGAAACTGTGCACAGCACTCATGAGTTTCTCATAACTCTTGTAACAGCGCTCTTGCATTGCTGCCCTGCATTGATGACTGAGATATTGCATGCAAATCTAAAACCTTCCGTTTTTATAATAATTCAGGGGGAAAAAAAGTCTGAATTAGGTCAGCCTAGAACACCCTTCCATGCTATTACAAACAAACAAACAAAAAGAGAGTTTTTGGACAATTCTGTGATTTTTAAAACCCTAAGACAAGCACTGATTGCATGTTAGAGATTAGTCTGACCTCCACCTGGCTGCTATGTCTGCAGTGGTGTTCTGTGTACTAGGTGTTTCAGGATCTTCCTCCTTACATTTAAGCACAAACATTCATGTTCTAGAGAATTGCCTTGTTTTGCTTTCTGGATTCAACAAAGCACTTCAGTATGTTGATTAGTCTAGTGAAAAGGAGTTTGGAGTGATCTGGTGTATTATGGAGGAACCTGGCAGTGTGCTTTGCCATGAGATTTTCTGGTAAACCCTCTTGAAGATCTGGAGAAGCTACTGCTTGCCCTCAGATGACAGGGTTGGGTGGACATGCAGGGTGGTGGTGAACCAAATGGGCAACTTGGATTATTTTCAGCTTTTCTGCATGAGTTGTCCCTAATTACCTAGAAGAAAAGTCTATGTACAAACAGCTGGGAGCTCTGTGCTCCTTGAGACCTGGCGCCTAGAGTCTCTGTTCTTTTACATAATAGTAAGCAGAGGAACACTTCTGAGAAGAATTTGTTCCTAGGATGGATTCTTCTTTGCTGTTTCCTGAGAAAGCTTTTCCTCTTTTGAAGAAAGAACATGACTTCACACCGGAACTTAGGGTTTTCCAAATAGGCTTCTGCATTTTGTTTCTACTGGCTAATGAGAAAGGGCAGAGGGTGCTTTTAGGCAATGATTTGCTGCCCTGTGTGGCCATCTACCCTCACATCTTACTAGCTAAGACGTAGCTGTCTAGCAGAGTTCACCTCCAGACTGCTAGTGCCTTAAGGTGTCTCCATATAACCCCCTCTAGGTTTACTGGGTGTCTGAGCTCCCAAAATAATCCTTAGAAAACTCATTGATTGTAGAGCTGGAGCTATCCAGCTCACTGTAATGTAGGGGCCAACACCTGGCCAGCTGAACCACTGGACACGTCAAGAGCATAGCAAGATCGCCATAGACTTTTGAGGAAGCATCTACACTACCTCCTAGGCGGACGTGTGAATTTAGGTTTCTGGAATAGGTTTATAATCTGAAGCTGAATCCTCCCCAGATATCCAAAGTCAAGTGAGATGAATCCCCCCTCCAGGAAGGCTGGATTTCTTAGCAAGATTCCTCAGGTTAACTGCAACAATTTGAGGGTAGGAGCCTGACCACTGAACTACACATTATCTCTGTGGGTCCTAAGCATCCACAGTTTTTATTTCATCCAAGGCATTGCTGAAGCTGATTCCTGATTCTGGTCTTTTACCCCAGGATACATATGGCTGAGGTGCACCTCTCCTTGCATGCAGCATGAGGGTAGTATTGATGTGGACCCTTGTAGCAAGGCTTACATTTCATTTCATTAGTTACCATAACTGATGAACCCACAGAGGGCCAGTATGTTCTTTAGCAATTAACTGAACTCCAGAGACTGTAATTTGTCTTGTTCATGTTACAGCACCAAATGAATTTTGCTGTGTTTAATAATCATTCTAAAAGCAGATCACAGAGCTGGGAGGGAGGGAGAGATCATATCAATCATTTGTTTTCTAACTCTTTCAAGGAATTTCCTACTGTGCTTAATTTCTTGCTGGTGAGTCCTACATGAGCCTCGGGAAGGCAGGCACTGCTATTATTACTCATTTTTTTTAATCATCAGAGGAAACTATTTAGCTGTACCAGAAAATTAACATGCTCCCAAATTCAGGAGGAGCCAACAATTGGGAAAATGCAATTTTCATGGACACTGTCATATTAGTCTAAATGGTATACTTTAGGGCATTTTCATTTAGGGTTTTTTTAAGGAAATTTAGCTAAAGCCCCTGGTATTCTTGCTGCAGAAATTTTTTTTGGGGGGGGGGCATGGGACTGGGATATTATCCCACTTTGCACATGTGACAGAGAGAAAGTAATTGGCTTGTCCAAATTCTGCCAGGGATACTTAAACGTCCCGAATCCCAGCCCAGGACCCAAGGTTAGCGAGGTACAAGCATGCACTTTTGCTTGTAGTAGAAATAGTACTATTTCTGCAGCTCTGTCCCTTCTCAGCTGATTGGGGAGGGGAATTGGCCATAGAGAAGGGACTCACAAAGTGGAGAGTGAGCAGGATTTGCTCTGACTAAAGAAGAAGAAAACTAGCATTTGCCTTGAAAGACAACTCGGCTTCAAGTAATTGTCAAAAATCAATGTAGACAAACTATCCCTATTCACTAAAAAATACTGTTTCTACCTCATTCCACCTGAACTCATCCAGGATGGTGCCCACTGGCAATGCTCCAAGGTCAGTCTCCCAAATTAAGAGGAAAACATCTTCAGACAGTCCTCTAGAAGAAAAGGATCTCCCTTCAGCCTGTCTGCCTTGCTCACCCTTTTAAAGTAATTGTCTGATACCCATTCACTCAGCTCCTGAGCTGCATACGGACAAACCTCCAGGACATGCAAGTCTTAGGACACTCAAGTTGTATCCCAAGGAGAAAATCATACCCACTCTGTACTTCTCTCAAAATTGCACCACTCTTAACACCTGCAAATCACCCTGGAGTTAGCATGAAAAAAAAAAAAAAAAAAAAGAAAAGGAAAAAGAAAAAAACAACAGTAAAGACCCTTGATGATGCCCATTGTAAGTTGCCCTCGGAACATCCTGGAGGAAACTGTGTTTTGTGATGTTAACAGCAGCCCATATAAAGACTTCATAAAATTCTACACAGTTCAGTATGGGTGGTGGGAGCAGGGGGGGAAGCAGGAGGGGGTGGGGTGGGCAGGGGGAAGTACAAGGGGTAGTTATTGGCTCATATAATTTCTTCCAAAGACTCCCCCCAGGAGCCAAAGGGCTTTCAGAGATACTAATACCCCCATCTCAATAAATGCCCTTGATCTGAGCCTGTGGTAGGCGATGCTGGCTGTGTGATTGGCGCGTCAGGGGGTATGCTGTGTTTGCAGTCGTGTGCTGCTTCTCCCATTTGCCCAAATGCTTTAATTAAGGCCATGTCTCAGGATCTCAGCCCTGTGCACAGAATTCCCACCGCTCAGGATGGTGCCTCTGATGCTGCTAGCTGGCAGGAAGGGCCGTGAGATGGAGGTGCAGAGGCTGGAGGCTGTGCAAGGTGCCCAAGAAGCCCTGGGAGCTGCTGGAAGGTGCGGGAGGGAGCCCAACCTGCAACACGGAGAGAGCCAGGCTCCAGGAGCACTCAAGAGGCCCAAGACCTGGCTCTGCCTCTCTTCTCAGCAAATGTCACCTTCCAGATCATCCTTACCCTTCAGAGCAGCCTTCTCACAGTGCATTGTGCTCTCCTCAGTGGGAATGTCTGATTCAAAAAATGACCTGGGCTCCTGCTCTGATATCCTTCTGATGTGCTATGTCTCCGTTGTAGCCACAATTATCTCATTTAGGAGACAACAACACCCCAGGGGAGGCTCACCTGCTTTTTTTCCCTGCTCTTCAAATGCATGAAACTGAAAAGAAGCATCACAAAGGAAGTTTCCACAACTATGCTGAACTCTCAGACCTATTTGAAAAAGAATTAGAATAACTTGAAAACAATGCAAAACATTTAAAATAACTATTCCGTTTTCTTCTTCCTTCTTGTCAATCCCTGAGAAAAAAAACAGCAGTGATTCAGAATTAGTTTGGTTCTTTTTTTTTTTTTTTTTTTTTTTTACCTCTTCATAACTTTAAAAGGAAGTTGCAAAAGAAGTTTTGAAAATTCATACAGCAGAAAGGAAGGAATTAAGGAAACAAAAGAGAGAGGAAGAATTCCACTATGTTTAGTGGGAAAATAAAGGACAGACAAGACAAAAACAGGCAAAAGGGTCAGGACAAAAGTCAAGTATGGGAACAATAAAATGGCAAAAGAAAAAGTTTAAGGTCTAGAAGGATTCTCCAGGCAGCTTCAACTTCTGTGAGAAGGAACTGGACTCAGAAGATCCCCTCCAGGTTTGACTGGACCAGCCCTCACCAAAGCATCCTGCCCTCTGGGGCCATGGATTTTCCTGCCCTTCTCGGCAGGATCTTCCTGCCGAGATCCCTCCAAGCTCAGCACCCTGGTGCCAGCAGCGGAATTCTAGGTCTCAGAGGCAGGACATGGGCTGCATTCATCCGAGCTAAATGGCGTCACAGGATAGGCCAGTTCGGATGATCCATGGGGAGCGCATCTAGTTTAAGGTCTCAGGATTCAGGTTTGGGCCCCCATTTCCAGGCAAGCACCAAGCCTGGAAGAAGCAAGCGCAAGAAAGCGAGCTTCAGGTGTGCACTAGAGGGCACTCCTGCCATGTACAAGTTGTGCTGATGCTTCCCAGAAAGATTTAAGGTCTTTCCAAGGCCAGAACACACCGGGAAGACATAATGCAGCACCAAGAGGAGGGAGAAGGCCTGCAGCCCCCTCCATCAGAGAGACTGCAGTGGGGAAAACTCTCATACACTTTCCCTCCTACCTCCTCTCCGTGCAAAAGCTCTTGCTGCACTCACAACAGAGATGTCCGAGGAGCAGCTTCCACCTTCCTCGGAAAAGCTAGCCCTGCCCTGTGGAGGGGTTTCACACAGGGAGGAGGAGGCTGATATTTCCTGGGCTGTTTCAGGGCTCCGCAATCTGTGAGAGAGGGACACAGGCACCAAGCACGGAGGTTTGTCCCCATGCAGCACCCTTTTGCCTTTCCCATGGAGCAGGATGTACTGCTGCTCGATCCCACCAGCTCTCAGGTGGACTTCTTAGAGCAACATCATCTGATCATGCCTCCCACCTGCCTGCAGTCCACGAGGACTCGCTCTGTCATCCCCTGCAATGTCCTGGGCTTAGCAGAGAGATTTACACTTCTCCAGCTCTAAGCACCCAAGAAGTCCCTTGTCCCAGGCTCACCAGCTCTTGCCTGTCCCTCTAGCCAGAGACCTGCAGGCTTGTACCCCTGATGTTCATCGCTGGTGAAGGCACAAAAGACACTGTGATTTGCAGCAGTCAAAAATGCAAATTCCACTGAACCAAAATCAGCTAGTCCTGGGAGAGAGCTCTAAGGAGGAATCACTTATGCTCTTGTTGCCCTAGTTCTTCCTCTGGTTCTTCTGTAAATGGGTGCTGGTCTGTTCCAGCGCAGCTGCACTTTCACTCTTGCATTGACTTGCCATGCAGTGCCAGCCTATTAATCTTCTGGGGCAAGAACCACCAGTTAATTCCCAGAACAAGCATTTCTTGCCATGCATATGGTGCCTGATCTTGCCTTTGCTGCCAAAATCCAGGCTACAGGGATCAAATTCCTTTGTGTTATTTTAATTTATGTTCAGGGTTTAGTTCAGATGATATGAAATATATATGGCAAATGCACACCCCATAGCTTCACATCTACTACACAGTACTGCTGAGCATCAGACAATAAATTTCCTGTCTGCAGCCAGTTTGTTTATTAAGACTACCAATCTGCCTGGACTGGTGCTTGGAGTCTGACACTGATGCTTGAAATTTCTGTTTTAATCACCTCTGTCCTGTCCTTTCTTTGGGGATAGAATAATAAATTCTTGTGGTGCCTTAATTAAAAAAAAAAAAAGAAAAAGAGAGAGAGAGAGAAAGGATCAAATTCTAGTTTCCCAAGGAGCTGGAAGCTAAGTTGTCTGAATGGCTTCACTATGAAGACTTCTTCATGCCCAAACTGAGCATCCTTGAGCTTATCAAATGATCTCTGCTTGCATTTTGGTAGAGCTTCAGGATTGATTCCTCCTTAAAAAAAAAAAAAAAAGAAAAAGGCAATGAGTGCACCAGGTAGACAGGTCACTCTGGAAAAAATGATAGATATGCATTTCTATACCTAAAGCTACACAGTCCCCAGCTGATGTGGGAAAGACCAGGTAAATATTGAGCTTACAAGGCCCAAACATTTCTCACTGCAGCGATTTTCTTTAAGCCTGATGATTTTGGGGACTGTTATTCCCCCATCTCTGAGCCTGATGTGACAGACCCCAAGAGTCTGTGGTGACACCTGAAGTTCTCTGCAAATGCTCCTTCATTAAACCTACCTACAGGCCTTATTCCCACGACTGATTTCTACCTGTTTGTTTTGAAGCACTTCTCTCCCAGGCAGTTCTGCTTTCTCAAGCTACACAAAACACGTGTTATTCTGTGCTGGCACAAACGGACTGATAAGAAATTTAACATCAAGGCCTACTCAGAGAAGACAGAAGATTGTCACAGATGATAGTCCCAAGGACAGGAGCTTTGCACATGCAGTGTTTCTCTCTCATGTGACAGTTATTCTCTTCTGATATTTTTCCCTGGTAAGATGTTAGAAATCTATGCATGGAATTCAGTGTCTTCTGCCTGCCCCCCACGTCCCACTCCCAGCTCACTGTTGGGTGGATTCATACACAGTAATTTCTGAGCTTTCTGCTCCTTTCGGCCCATTGGAGAAAAGCTCCAGAAGATCTTCTTCCAAGTAGCCACACACCTGGTTCTGTTCTGCTCTGTGATGGAGGGCACATGCAAGGGCTGGTATTGAACACACAGAGCACAAGCCTTCCGCCCTGCTTAAACCACTGACCTTTTCCTGGGGTTCTTCAGCATATATTTTGAGAAGGCAGAATTTAGGATGGAAAGATTATGTTTTAATGAGCTAGCAATCACAGCTAGTGCTGTGTCTCAGAGGAATTCATTCTGCCTCAGTAGCACAAGGAGCAGGTAGCTAGCTAGATCCAGACAGGCTGTCAAGAGAAGAAACTTCCATCCCACTTGCATTTAATGCACAAGGCACACGTGTAGCTGCCATAGGCCTCAGATCCTGGAGCTCAGAGGACTGGAGGAGTAAAATTCAGTCTGTAGGCTTTTCTAGACCCATAAGAGGGCAAACTGGATTGGGAGACCCTTTCTTCCTTTGAAGTTTGTTTTGTAAAACAGACAAAATAGGAGAAACTCTGGAACAAGTCTGGGGGTTGGGTCGCATGAAATTCAAATGGCAATATTTTAATTACTGCTGCAAAGAGTTAATTAAAACAGAGAAATACTGTCCTGGATTCAGATGAAAAACAACCAACCCCTCTCTGCCTGGTTGCTGTTCAAGGGACAAACTGCTTTGACCAGAATGCACAGAGCACGCAGCTCTGCCCCCAAACCATATTCCTTGGAGTACTTGAAACAACGTGTTGAAATTAGGCTGTGGCAGCCAGCAGTCAGATGGTGCAGCCTGAGTCAATGCTCCGTTAGCAGCACAACAGCAGCCTCGAGCAAGCCGTGGGGAGAAAGGGGCCTGCATGCTCCTGGAAGCCAAGCAGCATCCATTCCTTGTCTAACCCCAGCCACCATTCAATTGGAGGTGCCTTCACCTGCAAGCCTTCTACTCTTGTAGGACCTGGCTAGGCCCTCTAAGGAAACCACTGCTCAGCACATGCTGCTGTGCTTACATGTACACATGCTTCAAAAGTTCCTTTAGAAAGCAAGATGGGGCAACAGGCTTTGTAAGAAAGGCTGGTTCCCACCCTACAGCAAACACTGGCACACACAGTAGCACTTGGGAGTGCAGCATAAAAAGTTCCCAGATTTTTCAGGCATGCCATCTCTGCTCCTCAGTTGCTCCATGACAAGATAGCGCAGAAGCAACCTTTTAGGTCCCAAGATGCAGATAACATGTAGAGGCACCCTGACAGACAACACAGAAGAGCAAGCTGCTGGAGCTGGTATGAGAACCCACTACTATGTTCTCTAAAGCTTGAGCACCTTCCATCTAAACAGCTTTTAACACCACCCTACCAGTTTTTCCAGAGCCCAAATGCAAAATGAAAAGCCAGACCTGCCAAGTCCACACTTTGATCATAAGGCTTGTGACACAGTTTGCACCCACCTCTGACCCTGCAGAGAGGAAGGGATCTCACACAGTCATCTACCTTCCACCTTCTGGAAAAGGTCCTCCTCAGGCATAGGACAGGGCTGATGAGAGAGTTTGTCTGGTGTGATATTGAATCTCAGCTGTTAACATGAAAAACATTTCAAAAGACTAAATAGGGATAAAAAAGTCCCTCCAATCCCACCACTTTGTCTTTTGAATGATCAGCAAACACCCCTAACTACATTATAATTGATTAGGACACCATCTGTTTCTATGCTCATTTGTAGAGTTATTGATTTGGGGTAAATCCCTAGAATGTTTATTTTGTGGACAGCTTGTTCTGATCCATGACATTCATTCTGAAATTAGCCATCCATTCAGTGGTAACTGCATCCCCAAAAGGAGAGATCCAAGCTCGCCGGGCTCTATCTGCTTTAGTGCACAACCCTTGCTCTTGGCTTTCCCAGCTAACCCTGCTCAGGACTGCCAAGCACAAGACCCAAAGTGCGACATCTCCTCATTGCTTTTTCACAAGAAGGCACATTGTCTCTTCCCCTTAATTTAAATCTGTTGACTTTAAGCTAGACACATTTCATTTGCTGTCATGCTTTACTCATTAAATCCCCCAAATTACTGTTTTTACTAACATGCTCTTTTAGATACTTTATTACTTAGCTAAATTTATTTATTTACAGAGAGTGGCAGAAGAGAAAGACAGCTGGAGCAGTTGTTTGCTAATAGTCATCCAAACCACAATGTGATAGCCACACCAGCAGAGCAAAAGCACTGTATTTTGGCATACTTAAAGTATGTTGTACAAGTTCTGGGCAAAGCAGCTAATGGGTCGCTCAGAGAAAGACATTTCCCCAGACGTGGGACAGATTTTCAGATTTCTTAATTGTCCTCAGATATTGCTTGTCCACATGAATACAAGCCAGACCCCCTCAAGCAGAGATTTAATGGTGTGAGCAGCACACTGCAGAAACTCTGGAGTGATTCTTGCAGCATGTTAGCGTCTAATAGACAGGATTAGCAATGGGTTCAATTGCAAACCACTAAACTCTGAGTAACTGATTAAAAAACTGAGACAAAACAAATGCTCCTTTAGCTTCTTCATTCCTACCAGTCATTCAGATGTGTTAATGTTTTCAATAGCTTCACGAGCATAGCACAAGGTAAGATGAAATTATGTGGATGGGGCTTTGTAATGGCCTAAAGGATAGACTACTGCCTTTGTGAGATACCCAGAGGGAGTTTTCTCCTCCTTTCTGACATAATACCAGAAATGAGTCTGCTTGTTCTAAGAAGTTCTAACGGGAAACAAAGATTTAAGGGATAATTTCATGAGGGCATGCAGAACAGGTTTTTGGGAAAACCTGGTCATGCTGGATGAACTATAGTTTGCTTAATCCTAGAAAAGTGCCACAGGCTAGCCTAGGATTAGTTTGGGCAGATGACATCTCCAGGTATTGCAATATCCCAGAGTGGAAAAATGGTGTTGAGAAATCAATGCTTCTCCAACTGGTTGGTGTTCAGTAAGGAGGGGAGTATCCCAGGGTCCACACTGAGACCCACTGGATTACATTCTCAGCCACAGGGGTGAGTCACAAATCCTCTTTTCTGCTTAGCTCTGGCAGACTCAATAATGAATTGAACACATCTGGGATATCTCACACATCTTGTCCACAGCTAAGTTTCCTCCTACATTGTTCATGAACATCAGCAATACCCAGGCGGGAGTCAGTGTACAAAAACAGATGAATATTCACCATTACACAGCAGAGAAAGGCACCTTGTTTGGTGGTCTCAAGATATGGCACACATTTTCTTGTCCCATCCATACTGCCTCCAAACAGTGTGCTCCTTCTGCACACTGTGAACTAGGTCTGAGCTGTTTAACTCAAGGCAACAGCAGAAAATTGATCTGGTAGACAACTGAACATCTTTTTTTTTTTTTTTTTCACCAGATTAGCAGAATGGATCAGTTGAACTTGAGTTCAGAAGTACCTGAGCCTGCACAAGAAAGAAATTGGATTATATAGGGAGCCACAGGATTGGGGGAGGAAGGGGAGCTGTCAGCTGAAAAGATTTTTACAATGCACAGTTTCAAAGCTACTATTTAAGGTACATTAATTCTAAACACTTGCCATGTGCTGATGATATAAGTACAACAGCAACAATTTGGAGCAAGCCTCCTAAAAATGAAACAGTGTGAGAGATCCTTATCATCAGGCAACTGGAGATGTACAAGAACTCTTCTAATATATCTAGCGCAAATCTCATGGCACTGTGCAAAATGTAGCTCTGAGTTCGACCATCTGCTCTGGTTTCCTGCCTTACACTGATATTGTAGTCCAGCAACATTCAGGTTGTCAGCGTAAATGTGACTTAGCCACTGCCTACAATTCCCAATGGGTTTTACAGGGAGAGATTTTCAGCTACAGGGTCAAGACATTACTGCAGACACCGGGGCTAGCCCCATTTCCTCTTATTTTTTAGTGCCTCTATTTGCAAGAAAGCAAATAGTTTGTCAGTCTCAACCTCAGTAGGTTGAGACTAGGTTTTCTAGCATAAAGCATGCACCCCTCTCAGTTAGTAATTTCAATTTGTTGCATTCCTACTATTATTTTTTTTCTGAAGAGCTGTGATGAGCATTTGAGCTTTGAACTGTCAGTGGTGCTTTGCTTTCCCAGAACTTTCATCTCAACCTTGCCTGACAGCCTCAGAGAACAGAGATGAACAGGGAGCAAACCCATCTGCCCAACAGTGTTGGTGACCAGCTTGTAGGTCACTGTGGCTTGTGAAGCTCCACTCTCTTGTTTGTACTTTTTATACTGTTGAGTCTATGTATCAGAGAATGAAATGACAGTGGCATTGTTGGCTTATTTGCTGGTTAGAATACTGTGTTTTATGGTGAAGATGCAGTACAGCTTGTAATTCTGCTGAAAGGAGTTACTTAGATTGGAACAGAAGTATAAATTCTTATTTTCATGCACTTACATTATTAACTGATCCTAGTAATTATTGCATGAAAGCCTGTGATATATTGAATCCCTTATCCTGATGTCAGGAAACTGCTATTATTTCTTCTGTTACAATTAAAATGTAGATCAGCATTGAGACTTATTCAACGAATTCAAGTTATTTTTCTTCTGCTTCTCTTCTGCAGCCAACATGAGTGCTTGGGGGACTTAGTGTGGCTCAGAAATGGTTAAGTGCCTGTAGCTTAGCAACTCATCTGTAATTAAGGGCATCTGTCTATATAACATCCTCCCCTATTATGGGCGGTTGTGCTGACAGGTGCTAATGGCTGCCATTAGAGGAGGTTTTGTTCCCAGACAATGACAGGGCTCGTTAGAGGCTGTGGCTGTGCCAGGCCTCCCCTGGGGTCCAGGGAACCATCAGGTCCTTTGTGTGCGAGGTACCAGCTGCCCGGAGCACCAGCGGTGGCCCTGGGCTCAGCACAAACCCTTGGCAGCCATGAGGTGCCCATGGCAAGGCTTGACCATGGCAGGGCAGGATGGGGCTGGTGGCTTGCAGCATGAAGCCACTAAATGCAGAGAGTTTACCACAGGTGCCAGCTAAAGAACAAAACCCAGGATTTCCGGGAGCTGCAAGCTGCTGGTGTGATACTACAAAGTCCTTTTATTTTTCATGATTCCAAAGTGTTCTTGAAAATTCTTGGGAAGGCGAGCTGCTTTATGTCTGCAAATCTCCTTAGGTGAACATAGCACTAAGAGCTACACTTTGTTCTTCCTGCAAGTCAGATTTGTTACTTGCTTATCTGAAGGGGGCCAAGGGTAAAATTTTGACTGTTTGTATTGCAAGATGACCCTTGGGAGAAGTTATAGCAGCTTAAAAAGGGACATCCACATTCCAGAAACAGCTCTTGTTCACTCAGCACAAAGGAAAAAAATGGGCATCCTTAGAACAAGATGCTTATTCCAAACCTCAAACAATATCTTCCAGAGCTAGAAACAAGTCCTAATGGGTTCCACGAAAACTTTACTGCAGTACTTTAAAGGGAACTGACAATTTTAAGGTAATGATTGCAGTCGGTCATCTCACAAATATCAGAAGGCAGGAGAAGTCTGGGAGAGTCAAACCAAATTTTGAGGCTTAACTTTAGGCCAGAAGGAACCTCGTGACCATCTACCATTGCATCAGCTTTTTCAGCTTTAACTTCATCTTTCCACAGGCAGAATAATTTAAGAAAATAAGTCTGTAAGGTATGACTGCACATGAAAGAACAAAAAGGTTTTCCTTTTTTATGCATTTGATCAAATGTATAGCAGATTTTTTTTCTCAGATTTCCTACAATTGACAGCATATATAGCTTGCCAGATTGTGATAGAATCATTACCTGGGTGCAACGCATGCTATTTGTGTAGTCTGTCATTTTATTTTCAAGCTGTCATTTGTATGATAAGGTGGTCTCACATAAGCAGTATCTCCTTGAGGTCAACTTGAATTAAAAGTAACCCACTAAACCCACTGCTGCTGTTTTGCTAGAAATCCAACAGGATGTAACAATTTCTTTTCTTGTATTTAAACAACCCTATAAATCATGTTATCAGAGCTCATTGCTGCTCCAGGATGGACCCTTCCAGGTACAGAAGGCAAACATCTCAGCTTTGCTTCACTGCTTGAGTTCAAGAGATGCTGCCCGTTGCTGAGCTTTGACCTTTACAATGTGGCAGGAGTTCCCTGTCCTGTGCCTCCCCTTATATGACTTCTGTTCAGAAAATAGTTTGGAAGGTTGCTAAAACTATCCACAGTTCATGCCAATAAGATCTAATTTGTTGTATACAAACATTTCCACTTTGTATCAATTTCCCTAATCTCTGGGTAAAAGCAAAGAATGCACTGGAAGCTTTTATTTTCCACGAAAAGCAGAAGCATTTTAGCTGTCAAGTTTTGCTTTTCATACTCTGCAGCTAGAAGATAAATCTAAGACAAGTCGACAGCATTGTTAAGCATGCTGAATCAGACAAAACACAGACACATAGACAGCAGCCATCTGATAGGAGAAATAATTTTAAAGTGATTTTTTTTCCTTTTCTTTTTTCTCCTGTTGGTTGAAATCTGCACTGTGTATTAGGGATCCATCTCTAGACTGTTATTGCCAAAGTGGTCACGAGATATATGTCCGCTGCAGCAAAGTAGATAAAATTCAGGTGACGGCAGCAAAGACAGCTATTGAGATGCATACCGCTATGAGAGCAAATACCAGCCAGCAGGATGGGCTTGACCAGAGGAAAAATCATCAGGAGAATTGAGATAGCCAACTGCCTGTATTAGAGACATATCTCAGCCACACAGGGCTTGCTGGGATAGAGAGATATTAAGAAATACACATTTTATCCCCAAGTTATGCAATTGTATTAATTTCCCATACCTCACCCTGGTGAATTCCTCAATCCTCAGAGTTGTCACCATCTCCCACAAAACTTTCTTTATCCCAATTCAAAAGCAAACAGTTAAAGATATTGGCCACTTGTAACAGGGCCAAAGTAGCCAGCTTAGGAAGTGCTGGCCCTAGATGAGCATTAATCACATCTGAGGGTAGGATAGCTTCTATATCTTGCCACATAATAATAGAGGATCTATTCCAGAAGAGAAGTAGGGTTATGCCAACAGCTCAGGTATGCATTTTGCTTACTTATCATTTATTAGCTTTTTTTTTTCAAACTGAAAAAGCTTCTTCTGTAGAAGTGCTGGGAGAAAGCATTAGATCTTTTTGCTAATCAAGTGTTTCCTGGAGCAGAAGCTAAACCATAACATTCAGCTATAAATGTTGCTAAAATATGGACAGTCTATCACAGTAGACAGTGAAACAGAAAAGCGTCTCTGATTAAAGTATTTCCCACTGAAAAGAAAACCCTAATGCATGCATTAGCCATAGTACCCTGGATAACACTTTCATCAGGGTCTTGACAAGGCCCTAGATGGAAAGGCTGAGGATCAGATGTTTCAGGTCCTTTGGACTCCACCAGAAGAATGGTCTGTTATTACCAAGCCTGTTCTTAGCAGTGGTTGTCTGCACTGCATGGACCTAGGAAATAATTAGTAAATTCATACATTTATTTCCGCTTTAGCAATTATTATTCCTTCTTTTCCCTTAGCTACTTCCATTTCACAGCAGCCTCCCCACCAGAGTCCCCTAGAAATACCTTCACAACAATGCAGGAAACAGATATAATCATTTTGCTTTAGTTCATATTGTCTGCCCAGCAAGCCAGGCATTCAGTCTGCACTTTATTACCAGTCCTAACTGAAGGGCTGCAATATAGTTGGTGATCTTTTACCAGCCCTGGAGACCCGTCATAGCTTTCTAACATGGAGAGACCTAACTAACCTAACCGCTATCATCACATGTCTAATTAGGTCAGAAAACACTACAACCATGAGAGTGGCAGATTTGTTCTTAGGACACTGGAAGTGATCTCTTTGCAGTAATTTTAGTGCTGGAAATGGAACAGCTGCTAGTCTTGCACACTGCAGGCACTTAAGCTGATAATATCTGCAGAGCTCTACTTGGAGCTTGATGCAAAATGTTCTGGTCACTTGTTCTCTGGCAAAAGCAAGCACAGACTAGAATCCGCGACAGGACAGGCTTCTGGAATGGGCAGGGATGGTGAGAAACATGGAGGGGATAAACACCAGAAAGGAAGGAGAGCTCTCCAAACAAAGGAGAATGTAACTTCAGACTGAAGGGGAGTGAAAAGGACATGATCATGCAGAAACCAAAATCAGGAGATAGCCCCAGGCTATTCAGA
This sequence comes from Tinamus guttatus, assembly GCF_059628265.1. NCBI lineage: Eukaryota > Metazoa > Chordata > Aves > Tinamiformes > Tinamidae > Tinamus > Tinamus guttatus. The sequence continues at coordinate 3,087,091 of NW_028288831.1, forward strand.
CAGTGCATAGAAAAGACTTCAGAAGAGTTCTCAGTGTTACACGGGTCTGGAACCACAGTGAAAATAGAAGTTTCTTTGGAAACACTGAGTTTGAGAAATACAAGTAAAAAGAAGTTGCACCCAGGAGAACAAGTCAGCCTTTCCAACACACAGCAGCAAACTCTCCCATTTACACCACTCCATCGCTTTCCATTATTAGAACCATTTATTCTTCAAAGTGCTCCCAGCACCCCCACACATTTAAGCCATATTATTGTTCAAATTGGTGTCTGAAAACAGACTGCATCAAATTATTTCACCTATTGCCTTCTGCCAGCCAGTGTCTCTCATGGCTCAGCCATGTGTTCCTAGACTACGAGTCCAGCTGCTCTTGTAAATCGTGCTCCAAGCACATGTACTTACATGGGACATTCAGAATTATTTTATTGGTATATGTCCTCCCCGTGTGCCCTCAATGGGCTGCTTTTGGCAACATTAATACGAAGTTGTTCTACTGGCTTGGAGCTTCTTTGTGTGTTTATCCAATGCCAAGCCCAAGCAATGAACCCATGCCAGGTAATTCGTCATTTCTCCCTAAATGCTATAGACAGAACCATGCTCTTGGCTTGCTGGATAAAGGGCTGAGAATTGCTTTTCAGCCCACCTAATGAGGGCTTGTGTTTTTCTACACTGGGAGGAAGGACAGTCTTAATTTCCGATTTCTTTCAAAGACAGCAATTTTCTTCCACAAAAAAGATCAGGCATAATAGACACATCATGGCCTATTCTGAGTCACTCTTTAACCATTTGCACTGATGTTTTCTTTCTTCTCATCTTCCTGCTAAGGCTCTGAGACTCAGCATCCTCCTCAGCTGCTGCCGTACCATTTGCACCCGCTATGAGAAACTTCCATGCCCAAGAGTTTCACACATGGCCAGAAAGCCCTCTCCCCAACTTGCTGCAGGCTGACAGGAGTCTCCGTGAATTTTAGCCTTAAATTTGAGGTATTCCAAATGGAGCTCGCCTACCCCAAGATTGCAAGATTTGACTGAATTTGCCTTGATTTAACTTGAAGAAGCCAAGGTATGGCACACAGAGTGAGGCTCTGCAGGAAAGGAGCTTCTTACTTGTCTGAAAATCATCCAAGTGATGGACTTACTGTGCAACATTAAAGGAGGAGGCTATATATGAGGTATCTCAACCATCAGATCCCAACTGGGCTCCTGCATTTTCCCATGTATGCAAGTATTCGTGGGGAATTTAGGCTTCCTAGCAGTGGTAGTAAATGGGGGATGAGATGCCCATTCCTGCTGCTGGATACATGCTTTGGAAGATTTCTCCTGATAGAAACACCATGCCCTAGCGAAATATAATCCAGCTACTTTATATGAAGCAGTTTCATTGAGGAATCTCACGTCCAGGTTAAGCATACCTGTCAAGTCCTGTGTCAAAAAGTTGTGTAAAACCAATGATTGCAAACAATTGCCATGCAAATATAAAAATTAGCAACAGGAAAATGTTCCTTATGTCTCACAGGTGCGTTAATAAGGGAAGGGTTGGAATGAACACTTGATGTGGTTCTTATAACGCTCCTTTAAATATTTGCAAGAAATGAAACAATAGGGAGGGATCCTAAAAATTTGGACATCAAAGAAAGCCCAAGAAAAGTGAAAATGTGCACTGTAGGCACAGTGGACGTGGCATATTCCGGGCTCTTAAGAAAGCATCTACGTGTTTTAAAAGTCAAGAAGAATCAACAGGAGAAAAGTAAAATGAGAGTTTTCAAAGGAAAGCTATGGGATGCAAAGAGTTAGTTTTTATAGAATTTTAAAATTTAACTTCCTTTTTTGGTAAACTAATGGAAAAACGACTAAGAGGGAGGATATCACTAACTCATGTTTGCAAATGAGTCTTCCCAAACTACTTGGTCAGGGAATGGGGATCTGTGTATGATTCTTGGGATTCTTTCTGGGATGAGCTCAATAACAGTAAAATCAGATTTTGTGTTAGCTGTGGTGTGTTGTGTGAGCTTTGTGACTCTGACTTTCGTGTTAGGACCATCTGAAAAAGGGTGAAGAAATCTTTGAATTTTATGCTAGCGCACTTTAGCAGAGCAGGGTTTGTTTTTCTCTGGAATGAATGGAAAAAAAAATATTTTATGAAATGTTCCTTAAGGAAAAATTTCATCCTGTCCAGAGGCTCCATAGCTCAGGGGTTAGAGCACTGGTCTAGTAAACCAGGGGTCGTGAGTTCAAATCTCACTGGAGCCTATGGGTATGCATTTGTAAGAAAAAAATAAAAAGAGGAATTGTTTTGTGTCCTCCTAAAGATAGCTTATGTAATTTTCAGAGGAACCACCCTGACTTTAGAAAAAATAAAAACAACATATGGTGATTATATCAAATGACAGGCAGTGAGAAACAGAGAGAAATAACAATGGTCATATTTAAAGCTGCTAACGAATACCTCTAAATATGTTTAAAGAAGTACAGAAAGCAGAGATAGGAAGACCCTGACACTGTGAGATTTAAAGCCTTGAGGCCAAGCTTCTGAACCTCACAGGCCTTGCAAAGAATCTGAAACAGCTGCTAGAAATTCACAGACAAATCTGGCTCAACGTTTCATGCTCCAACAGGACAATAAAATCATTTCTCCAGAGCTCAGAAATTACAGAGCTGGCTGAAAAATAATAAACATGGTTTGTGGAGAAAAAAATAATATTAGTTATCAGAGTTTTTTCTGAGGAGGGGCTGGAAGTTTCCATTTTTAAGAAAAGGGGAAACCTAGGAGTAAACTTTTATTTTGCTTTTTAAGCTCAGTGAATTCCAGCTCAGATATATGCAATTTCATACTCTACCTTTGCACGTTTTTCATTTTTTGCTCATTTTCAGATAGACTGGTTAAGTATTTTGTGCCACTGAAAAGAACAAAAACAGTAAAGAAAAATGACATTTCAGGATTTGAAAAGAGCCTTTTCCCTTGAGGAGAATGGGAGTGGGTGGAGAAGGCTCAAAAGTGTAAATTTTGGTCTCATGATCTGGCCATTTGAGAAAGAAATCTTTTGAGCTCCCATACCCTTGCAAGACCAATTTCCCCATGAGTTGACTGCGTAACCTGCTTGCAACTATGAGCAAGTAAATGGGGTTCATCTAAATGTAGCATTGTCCCTGCTGATGGAGGCCACCACCCAGATGCTGGTGCAGCCCCAGGAACATCAGCAGTCACATAAACCACCACAGCAGGAAGTCAACAGATGCTGGACATTTCCTCCTCTTTTGAACCATCAATCAGTGGCCCTGCTGAGTCTCAGCAACCTGGAGGCAGATACGGGATGTTAGGAGAGACAGGTCACTTGGTTGCCCCTCTTCATCCGTTTCCTTATAGTTGAGTTTTCAGAAGCAGGAAGCATGTCCTACCCAGCTGTGGTAGGTTGATGTGTTTTCTCCATGTAAGAAGTGGCCTACAGGAATTTTCTAACCTCTGTTTGTATATGTCACAGTATGGATAAAGAAACAGAAGTCAGCAGGGTTCCCATTAATCTGCAGCCTAATGAACTAGCACAAGTTACTCTTATTGTAGCCCAAGATACTGGAACGTGGAGAGATGTGGCAGGATTTTACTAAATGGGAATTTCTCTCTAGATTGTTGCGCCCAGATGTTTGTTTACCCACTACTTCATTCCAGCTTATCTCTTTATTTTGCTTTTATATGACACTGCTGAGCAATATCCAACAAGATCTTTGTGGCTCAAGCTCATTTTTGCGATCAGGCTCATGGTTACAGCTTAGCTGAACCTGACAGTGATGAAAATGATCCTTTGAAAAATTAATGTCTCTCACCTCTCTGCAAAAATGAGTAATGGTCAGGATATGTTTTTGCTGATATCTTAATCTGCACACTAATTAATATTTATGTAAAAGTGCCTTCTACCCCTGGTAACCTGCTGCAGTGCATAGTGCCAAACATCCTGATCTCACTTATTGAATCAGGGTGTCATACAAAGATGACTTCTAACAGTAAGTCATCCTCGGATCCCTTTAAGATACATTCCTTTTTTTTTTTTTTTTTTCTTTTTCCCTGGTGGAAACAGAGCTTTTTGAAGATAGAGATTCACAGGAAGGGCCATGAGGGCAAACTTCTTCAGACCCATGTCCTGAAGCCCATGTAAATGCGTGAAGAAGAAAGGCTGGCTCTTCATCATCTTCATTGATCTGTATAATGGAAATGCTTCAAGCAAGTTCCAAAATGCACTAAAGGTTGCATTACTGACCTGTAACAAGGTCATTCTGCTTATGGGCTTCCTCAGGAAGGGCTCTTTGAACTCATGACCTGCCCTGATTCAGATCTAGACAGTCTCTTACAGCTTTTTTTAGAAAGATATAAAAGCATCTTCCTGTATGTCCTAGAAAATTTGTTTTTTTTCATAGTTTCCTAAAAACTTCATAATAGCATTTCTATTTTTAAAAAGTATTCTAGACACCGTAAATTTCTTCAGCATGTTTTTCATTCCTGTGTCTCCCTCCAAAGGTTGCATCAAGCTAGAGAGAGACATCACTTATTCCAGTGTAAACAACTCTGAACTCTCTGGCCCAGCAGCCTGAACCATTGAGGTACCCGCGGTCCTGCCCTGATCTAAGGATCTTAGCAGAGCTGCATTTCTGGCTCTGGATGTTTCAGAACTGGGTCTAGAGTCAGCAGTTCAACCTACAAAGCATGTAAAAAAAACCAGCATTGCTGCACTTCCGTGGCTATACACAGCCCCATCTTCCCTTTTCATTTTTCCTCTCAGGACTGTAAAGTCCCATACAGATTTTAGCTACTGAAATCTGTAAGACTGCAGAACACCAGAGGAACAAAAGTCACTAAATTTTTTTTTCAGTCCTTCAATTAATGTGTCCAATCTCTTATCCCCAAAAAATATATTGTCATTTAAGCTATAACATTTTAAAGCAAATCTGAAATTTTTAACTTACATCTTTGAGAAAGGGTGACTCTGCTGACCATCAAAGTTTCCTTTTTGACAGTGCTAGTCTGTATCTACCAGCTGTGTCTGTTTTGCAAAGTCCCATGTCCAGGAGTCACCCCCCAGCTCTTCCCCAGCTTTCCCACACCTTGAAGTAGATGCCTACATATGGTCAGATAAATGCCACAATGAAATCCATTGGCTGTGAAAATCAGGCCTGGGCCCCTCAATCAAGTTGAGGCATCTACACTGCAGATGTTCTTGTGAAAGTAAATACACCTGCTGCTCTCTCAGCCCTTTCACTGAAGGCCAGGCTATTATTTTAGTCAGGTTAGAAAACCAAATGCTATTTGATGCAAATTTCTTTTCAGATACAGGAGCCCCAGCACCTGGCAAAGAACATCTCCATTCTGCAAATGGGCACAGCAGTTCATAATCAACAGCTTCTGGCCAATGCCAATAGTCAAACTTTCTGCACAAGTGTGTGGAAAGAATGAAACTCAACTTCATGTAGAAAACCCTAAACAGCAGATCATGTGCAAGCCCAAGCACCCATGACCAGGTAAAGACTGAGACAATTTTTGTCAAAGCCATAGACTGATGGGATAGATTTTCAGGACTCTTCAACAGTGTGATTTGGGTGGTCAGCCTTTTTCTGGAAATGCTCCAACTTCACAACCTGTTACAGACCACGGGAGTCATGTCAAAAAATTCCCTATTTGTCTAAATAAAGAGACTTGAAGATCTTGTCTTCTGAATGGGAGATTCCATAGGGATTCATACTGACATTATCATTCTTCATGGGTAGAATAACATTGACCTGACCATGGCTGTCTGAACAAGAGGTTACCTTATGCTCATCATCACAGCAAACATGCTCATACCAGTAAGCCAAATATCCATAAATGACCTGGAAAGAAATGTAATATCCTTGTAGTTACAGCCATTCAAACCAAACTATAAAACCACAGCTGCATCCGTTTTCACCTAGGCACCTTGCCATGAGAAAAAGCACTTGAATGCAGACTGAGATGGGAGTAGGAGTCTGCTACCATGATACAGCAGAGGAAAACAGGGTCTATCTTAAGTGAGGAGTGTGTTTAGTCTAGCAACAGGAAGACGGAAAGAGGGCATATAAATACTGCAAAAGTAAATACCTAGAAGGGGAAAAACTACTTAAACTAAAAGTGACAGTATTAGGATGAATGAATATATTAGGCTGGAATTTAGAGGTACTTCTCTAATAAGCAGGGGGATAATATTTTCAAGCAATCTGAGCACCAGGTAGAAACAACAAAAATTAGAAAGAGCTGAAGACCTTGAATGAGCTAAGAGCTCCTACCTGTGCCTTTGTTCTTAGATGATATGTCCAGGTCTAAATTCAGCAGGGTACCCTGTTTTGCAAATATGTGAATTAATCCATGTGCATTTTGCTGGTCCTTCAAGTAACTTGTTTCTCCAAATATTAGCAAGACGAGGATGACTTTAGGTCTGTTTTTCCCCTTTCTGGAGAGCATGTGGTGTACCTGTCAATTCCTTTGCCTCCCTTCCGCCTGCTATGGAAACAATTCACTCCCTGTGCAGTGAGCCTAGTTATAGAAACTCAGTTGCTCAATAATGGTCATCTATTTATAGCCTTTTATAATTTGTTTCATGACAAAGAGTTTCTGCAAGATGCTCCTTGATTCCTGCAAGGAATTAATGATTTTTCCTTTCCTGTGCTACTGAAAGTACCTTTTGTGCTCAGAAAGATGACTGCAATAAAGACCATCTTGTGTATTCAGAGTAAATCATAGGGACTTTAATAAGTTTTTGATGAAAGCTTAGAATATCTGTTTTCCTTCTTCTTTTTTTTTTTTTTTTTCAATCTTCTGGGTCAGATGAATATGACTTATCTTATATCCTCTAAGGACAGAACAGAAATGGAGTAAAATGATCTAGATTCTATACATCCTTGCACATTGGTAGCACAGCTGCTTAGTTCTCTGCAGAGTCTCTGGTGACAACATGTTGCAAAGGGAAAGACAAAGTCTGGAGATGGCGGTGAATATTCTTAATTTTCTCATTCCATAACTGTCTGTCACCAGGCATGACAGTCTACTTATTTCTGTTAGACAAGTGATTATATTTCATTGAAACAGATACAACTAGCTTGATAAAATATTCTTCAGCAATTTTCTTCAATAGATCTTCATTCCTTCCTAGCTACCATTAAATTCCTCTTGTCATTTTGGAGTGCAGAAATGCATCATTTTTGTTCCAGAAAAAAGTCTCCAACCATTTCTTCATTTTTTACATCCTTTTTAATCTGGAGAAGATTTTTGCTCCCTCAGATGAAATCGCTCATGGCCTGTCCTTTCTGCAGTGTTGCTGGCGAACGCCTGAGCTCAGAGAGAAGTCACTCTATTTGCAGCCCGCATGTGGAAGACCAGACTTGTCAGAGCCTCCTCTACAATGAAATTGCATAGCCAGAGACCTTGCCTTAAACAGCCTCTACCCACCTGCCATCAGCATTACCTAGAAGCCATTACTGATCTCAGCAGTGGCCCATGAGGTTGGCATTTCTTTTGGAGAGAAATAGCACCTAATCCATTGAGTAGTCTCTAAAGGCAGCACACACTGTCTTGTCTTCACTTGTAAATTGGGGTGAGCTCTTAAACCCTGACAAAGCAGCTGAATGACCTGCATGTGATGAAATCTCTGGTGGAATGTGGCAACAACGGTGAAAGTGAAGATACTGAGCAAGGATGACCAATAACTGTGGGATCCAGAAGTGAGTGCTGTTTGCACAATGCTGTTTCCTCTTGTGCTCCCTCCCATTGCTTATTTCTTCAAAGAAGGGCTTGGAATATTTTAAACCTCACTGTGAGTATGTTCCTCCAAGACATGCCTGTCTTATGGCTGTTAGTGTTAAGGCTGCTGAGAGATCTTGTCTTTTCATTGACCAATAATCTCTCATTCTTCTATACTGCTGGAAGCCATGCCATTCATGGACTGAATTTGGAGTCTGAAGCTGTGTATTCAGTTAGATTTTCTGTCTGGCATTTGTCTAATGTTAAGATATTAAACTACACAAGAGCAATGAGCATAAACCCAAACTGGCCGAACAGATGTTTCTAGAGCATTGGATCTTCATTCTAGAGTATTGATTCTTCAGTCTTGGTTATTTCTGCTTAAATCTGAAAGACAGAAACAGAAAATGTGTCAGACCTTGCTCTGTCCCTGGGGCCTCAATGAGCTGTGGAGTTCGGTCAATCCTTAGGTTGTGCCAGGGGAGGTTCAGGTTAGATATTAGGAAGAATTTCTACATGGAAAAAGTAGTCCAGCATTGGAAGAGGCTGCCCAGGGAAGTGGTGGAGTCACTCTGCTTTGCAGTGTTCAAGAAACGTGAGGCACTTAGGGACATGGTTTAAAAGGTATGGTGTAGAGAAGCTTATGGTTGGTCTTGATGATCTCAAAAGTCTTTTCCAGCCATTATGATTTTATAATTCTTTGATTCAGACTTGCATTTCACCAGTTGTCCTCTTGTGACATGGTCAAACCATTGTCTCACAGCTGCTCCAATTTCTCAATTATTCTCTTAGGGGTACCAAACTTCCTGCTCCTCCATGGATAGTCCTTGGCCCTCAGTCACTCCTCTGTCTGGCTTTTTCTCTTCTTCATTTCCTGACATTTGTCTTTTGCCTTCTTTCTTTGATATTCCTCCTCTCCAGAGTGTTCTCACTTTTTGATCACCTGTTACAGTTATGATATGTTCCTTCTGTCAGCAGGACCCTCCCCGAGCAAGCCAATAGTCAGAAGATCTCGCTGGCTTTGGAAGATGCACAGAACCATTTCTGTGCTGTCAGCAAAATGTGTCTGAGACCACTAGGAGGCATTATTCCTCCACTGAGGGCAAGCAGGCCTTGTAAAAGGCTCGCTCGGCTCCAAAAGTTTTGTCTTCTCTTGGCTACAGTGCCAGCAGTGCTGTGCTGAACCACAGTTACAGAAAATACCGAGCACTAGCACTGTGATCAAACCTGGCATCTTCTCAGTCTCTAGCTGATAACTGATGATTTTCAGATGCTTGATCCGAGATCAGATCTGGGGACTCTGTCCCTTGCCATGAGAGGGCAGCACCTCGACTTTATGTCTGAGTCACTCGGGAATAGATAATAATACTGGGCTTCCAGAAAAGATGCATCACACTCCTCAGAAAACATTTAACAACATTTAACAACCATATTTTACTTCAGGTCTAAGTAAAGCATAGGTTGTCTAAACTAAACTCTTTATATAGCTTTCTTTCTAAGGGAGACTGTTTTCTTCTTTGTATAATCAGTTTCACAAAAGGATCCCAAATTGCCAAGAAATTCTTCTATTTCCTCTCAGGATGGAGGCAAATTGTGTTTTGTTTTGTTTTCTCAGCTGTTGTAACCAAAGCGGTTCAAGAATTTACAGGGACCGGACAGAGTTTATGAGTCTAAATCTCCAGGCAGGCTTTTGGGCTTCCTATACACCCACTGCTGCAATACCCAAGCTCTTCACCATCAACAAGCCCACCCTGAATGATGAAGTCCCTAGCACAATCAGGGAGCCTTGTGTTTGCTTCCTTTCTCTAGTGAGCCTTGTGTTTCCTTTCTCCGGAAGGTAGAGCTGCCTGAGATGTGCATTTGCTTTTATTTTACCTCGTGTCTTTCCCTCCCCCACTGAAGTGGTGAGAACAGCAGGATCCAATTTGCAGCGAAACAGCACAGTGCTGAATAGTTCAACATCTGCTGGAGTGCAGAGAATGCTTTTATGGAAGCCAGGGGAACTGAACACAAACAGACTGCTTTCTATATTTGGGCTTTTCTGGCTGTCAACCAAATGACCAATTTCACTATACATCAAATGGACGTGTATCTGAATATTTCCAGGGGGTGGTATATTCACATTGGAAACAAACATGTTGCAGGAGTTACTCTGCTTTTGTTTGTCGAGGTAGTTTTCCCAGGGACCATATGAGAACCTCCTGATTGAAACACAACTGACTGTGAATATACAACTGTACCAGTGTTAGTGGAAAACAACATAATTGATAACACATCAAGTGAGGATCCACCCCATAATCTTTTCTTTGTCAGTCATGTCAAGGGTATGACCATGAGAAAGTTAATCATACAACAAGAACATGTGAATGTGAGGGGTTGAGAAGTTAAGGATTAGTTTCTGTGAGTTCATTCCTGCCATGAAATTCATAGACTGAGCATAAACCAAAGAGAAGAAATATCCCCAAAGAGAACAAAACAAACCTTTCAGATGGTTTCATTGGCAATAAAAGTTTTTCTCAATAGCTGGTTGTGTTGGCTGATTTTGAAAGAGAAGTCATAGCTGAAAAAAAGCTGTTGGTTTATTCTGAGTGGGAACTGAAATGTTAGATTCTCTGCTGACTGGTGCTGGCCCCAAAGTCAAATCTAATATTCCCCTGGCATTTCAAAGTGTTAATGAAGTCCAGGGAAGACATCAACTCATGTTTTATATTTCATGAAACACTAATGGCAAATTCAGCCTGCTGGCCCCAACTGAGCAGATGGCCAAAATGAGGCCCTGGCTTCATTTCAGCCCCTTTTGTAGCCTCAGGGCCGATCCTCAGCTGGCGCACACCATCATAAATTTGAGATGCTCCAGCCATTTCATCCAGCTGGAGATCTGCTTTTCCAAATGTAAATATTGTATATTCCAAGCATTTCCCCCAAGGTAGATTTTTATCCTTAATGCAGTCCTACATCTAATCCTGGACCTAGTCCAGACCCTGGAAATTGTCCAGGATTTCTTCTGCAGTAGAATCATCCTGATCCAAGTTACACCCTTTTTCTTACTGGATATTGCCTTGCCCCATAGGTTGTTTGCCACCAGAGCACATGCCAGTGCCATATGCCATTAGATATGATGTTGCTGCTGTTGTAATTCTAAACTTGTAATCTAGTGGGAAGATGTTCCCCATGGAAGTATTGCTGGTGGAATTCAGGTAAAATTCCCCCTTTCCTATTAAATGCACTCTATTGCCTTTCAGTGAGCATCAGAAGAAAGGCATGTCCTTTTTCAAGGTGAGAGGAATAAGTTATGAAGTTATGTATTCTGATGGCAACAAATAGTTTATCCTTTGCTTCTGGCCCCATTAATTTAAGAGACACTCTGTTCTCCGATTTCTATTTTTTGCTGTACCATAACTCTCCTCTGGGGTTACAACCATTTAGTTTCATCAGAGTTTCAGAAATAGAGAATTAATGAAACTCTGAGTTAGTGATTAATACTGAGACAAGGCAAGTGTTACTTTTAGACTATTCTTCAAATAGAATATGGAAAGTCTCCTTTGCATCTCACAGGGAAGGGTGTTGGTGTCAAATGCAAAGATCATGAGACATTATATTAAGCTTCTAACAGGAATCCTAGTCTAGTTGCCTGGAAATCAATGGCAGGGGAACAGCTCTGGGTCGAGGATGGAGTTACACAGGGTGAAGCAGAGGCAAATGTGGAAGAAGCAACGGGCACTCAGTTCTGTAGTCCGGAATCTGTCACCATTTCCACATGCTGGAAGTTTAGGCCAAGAAGACTCTGTTTATTTCTCATCTAGACAACTGTTGGTCACCCAATATGCAGACGGGCCCACAGTTCATCAGCAGAGCACTTGGGAAAAGGACAGTGATCCAGGAGAACGATCTGAGGATAGCTGTTCCCAGGGGGCAATTTGCAATGTCTTCTGCCGCACATTCTCATACTACTGAGCATTTCCAGTCACAAGCACCACCTCCTCTCCCCCGAGAGTGTGACCCACATAGCTGGGCTTGGAATGAGGGTTGCGGTGACACCTATCTTAGAAGCTGTACTGATTCAGAGGACTGGATTTGATGCCTGAGGCTGCAAATGGAGGAGTGCCTGGGAGCAGGTTGTCTCCTGGTCTGTAAGCTCTTACCACAGGCATCTGCAGCTACAGTAAAGCTAAGCCAAAACACTTAGTGGTCTTGCAGGTGAATCTACACAAAATGGCAACCCTGACTTTGAGCATGATTCAGCTTATGCATCAAATGGAGAAGGGAAAATATTTGTGAGCAGCAGATATGCAACCGAAAGGAAAATAGCTGTCTAGTAACTGCAGTGGCCTTTCCCTGGCATGGTTACTGAGTACAGTGTCCTCATGAAACCAGTCCATCTGGGAAGGTCTCTCATTTTGCTGTAGACCACAGACAGTCCAGATATTTTGGTTGCCTATCCACTCATCTTTGATTTACTTGTTACACTATGTTTCCAGCTCATGGTTAATACTGGCTTAGAATATGGCTTCAGGAGTGGAACAAAAGAGCAGGTTGTGAAACCTTTGATTCAAAAGCCTAGGTTTCCTTCAGGCTTAAGGACAACACCAAGCAATCTTCCCTCCTTGTGGTAATGAGGTTCTTGATGGTTCCAAAGGTCTCCATGCAGTTCTGGGATATTGGGCACACAGCAGCATTGCATGTTTCATAGTACAGGATGAGCTGAGCATAACTCAACTGCATGGAAGAAACAAAATGAAATCAAAAGTAAACCCAAAGTTCTCCCGTTTGCTTAAAAATCCATAATGTCTGAAGAGAGTGCAGAGTCAGCTGTGACATTCTTGGGTTGTTATTACATTGGATGTTCTGTAAGTTTTCCTCTCCTTATACACTCACTAGGCACCAAGTGCCAACACTAAAAATTGACTTGTGATGTGGGGCATTGCGTGGCAGCCCTGGGCTACAGATGTGTACATCATATAAGGCCTGTAGGAGCCACAGCAGGTACCAAAGCACAAAGCTTTGGTATCTTACGCAGGAACCAAAGCACAAAGCAGGCAGCATAAATGACAGCAGAGTTCAGCCTTTCCAAGTCACTGTTCAGAAAGTTATTTAGCTAACTTAAGTCTAATCACAGTGGTAAAGGTGTCCCAGGAAGAGGAAAAAAAGGAAATAACAGAAATCCTAAGAATCGCTGTTCGCACATGGCTACTTGCAGATTCTTCTAAAGATGGGTGAGGGGCACATGTTTGGGGGCAGCAGGAGAGCCAGGTTGGGCTTTAGGCAGTATAACTGGTGGAAATCTTGAGTCAGGTAGTTGGAAGCTCCATTTCCTGGCTTGAAAACCCCATCACGGGTGTTTCCTGCTGCTTGGTTATTCATGGCCATGCAACTACTGGTTGCCCTTCCCCATATTGTGCTATGCAACGGATGTAAGATGTCATTGGCCAAGAATTCCTCAGCCAGTTGGAGAACATCGTTAGGATTTTAGTTCTTTTACAAGTTGCTATGCAATCACAATGGCTGAATGATGAGTGGAAAAGTATTTGCCAGGTGCATCCTGCAGGTCAGGAGAGATGTGTTAAAGCCATGCAAAGAGACTGCATGACATGAAGATATCTCCACGGAGGGATTTCAACAGGATCAAGGCTCATAAATCAGCACAGGGCTGCCCACAATGCCCAGGCCTCAAGGCTTAGCCAGGGGGAAGGTCTGCATGTGACCATATTGTGATCCCTCTGAAGGCAGTGCCTGGTGGGGTGTTTGATCACAGACGTCATCCTGCTTTGCAGAAGCAGTGAGCATGCTGGAATGCTTGGATGTGTTCTGTGTCTTTTCAGAAGCCTGCTCTACCTTGATGTTGCCCTGCTGGAGCAGAGGTTGGACAAAAGCCCCCCAGAAATCCCTCCCAACCTTAGTTATTCAGTGGTTCTGTGATTCACTGGAGCAGATCCTGCAGCAACAAGGGGCTACCCAATGCCATGTTAACAAGAAAGAAACTGTGTAATTGTGATAGTGCCCCATCATCAAACTCCTAGGAGCTTTACTCCAGGATTTTAGTGAATTGTTCAAACAGCATTGAGGTATCTACCAAATTAGCCTGCAAACCATCCACATATCCCATATCATTTTCTGTTTAAGCTAAAAACCTGTTCCAAAAGGTGCATTTTCCTCTGACCAGGAGTGATGACAGTATGAACATATGTCTCCAACCCAGCCCTTCCTGAGCTCAGAAACCCTCACTTAGCCTGCAGGCATGTCTATAAGGTCCAAAGCACCTGATTATGTTTTCTTTCTGAGTTTGGCTGTCATGACTCCATTCCTTCCCCAGTTCTGTATTTTTGATCTTTTTTCCCCTTCTTTTCCCTCTCCTGGTAGTCTGACACAGTGAGCAGGGCGAACAGCTGCCCTGAAGGGCTGCAGATGAGCAGCTTTCTGCTAGCGATGTGCACTGACAGATGGGCCCAGTAAGTGCCCTACTCCAATTGCAGCAGTAGGTCCTTCCTGTCCAGCCTTGTCAACACTTAATAGGACAGGTGCCCAGGACAACCCAACTAACCCCACCAAAGCACAGTAAAATGCACCCAACAGCTGCAGACGGATCAGAGAGGGGCTGATACCCTGGGGCGCTAGGAAAGCCCAACACTACATGTACCCATGCCAAATCAGATTAGTGTCAGCTGACATTTCATCTGACTTTCATGGCACCCACAAAAGTTTCCTTGTTTCCCATGCTTGGGGGCCCAGCTGTGCTCCACAGCATGGTGCTGAGCTGCCTGCTCCCATCAATCCTAGGATGACATATGGCTGCTGTCCTGGGAAGGACAAAGGAGGCTGGACACACTCTCCGTCCCTTCTTCCCTTTTCTGATCAGCAATGCACCTTCTCTTCCCCCCAGAAATCAGCAGGGATCTGGGAGTGGGGAAGGATGGGGGGTCATTCAATACGTGGTGAAGAAGGAAAGTAGAAAGCTGAGGGAGGAGGTAGCTGCTCAGGAGTGATATTTTCCCTCTGAAATTAGGTCAATTAATAAACAGGCAAAATGAGGAGAGAAAGAGAGAGAGAGAGAGAGAGACCACTGGTCACACACCCTGAACTCCTTTTCCCTACATTATCAGATGGCATTTTAGTGGCTCTTGGTGCAGCAGACTCATGAAAGACTTAAGTAGTTTTGTCCAGTGTAAGAGCAGGTGCTCTTTTGGCAGGGAAGGGATTATCCTAAGACAGTTCCATAAGCAGGGAAGGAAACCCAAAAGGAGCAAATGGCCTTGGACCAGCTCAACCCTATTTAGACTCATTTATTAAAGAAGCATCAGAAAGGATGGAAGCTGGAAAGCTTTAAAAAATAAAAGCTATTGCCAAGACTTATGTTTTCCTGCGATGTTTGAACTTTTGCTTATGTTCCATGTTCCAGGAGTCACAGAATTGCATAAGATTCCTCTTTTATGCTAAACAAAAATATTCTGGTAACAGAGGAAGAACCACTCACAGAACATATACAACCTAAGCAGAAGCCTGAAAATACAAAAAACACATAGCAAAGAAGAAAACAGAATTTATTCTCTCAAGATTGGTACCATATTAGAGCCATATTTATGTTCTAGGGGAATGTGTAATGTTGCTAAGCACTTTAGATTGAGCACAGTGCATATCCTCACCCTTGGCACATCCCCACAACCTCAAAGTTTGACTGTCAGAGCAAAGTTTTTTACTCAGTTTCTTTTTCTCCATAGTAAATATTTTCTATCTTTAAAAATACAATTTTGAGAACTGTCCCCTCCACCATATTCCCAGGCTTACAGATATTGAGACCTTTCTACTACATTAACAAAGGCTGCTTCAATGCTACATGGTACTCTCTGTCAAAACTTCTTTGAAAAGAGCTGGAGGCCTCTCCAAGTGCAATTGCAGACAATGGTACAGCATTGGAAGTCTGAACCCAAGTCTGACAGACATAATGATTCTCCCTCCTCCTGAGATTTAACTTTTATTTCAGAACTCACTTGTCCCTCCACAGAGACGACAATCTCCCTGAGAGCCAACAAGCTGAACATTAAGAAAGACCCTCTCGTTGCCTGTTCCCAGCCCTGTCTCAGAGCTCGTGCTAGCTGTTCTGGGCTCTCCTGCAGGCTCAGAGCTTGGTTTCAAGGACTGCTCTCCAGATAACAACCCTGAGTTATAATGACACCAAGCTGACGTGACCCAAGATGGTCCATGACTTGCAAGTCAGGGACCCACTATCACATCCAGCATTTGTAATCCACTCAGTGCATTCGATCTGCAAGGGGCAGGGGAAGAGGTGGGGACGGGGGGCATTATAACCCTATACGTGGCACAACCTGGCTCTGCAGCACCCTTACTGCTGCATTCACAGCCCATCACTGCCCTGGGTCACAAACTGCTTAACCACGTGCTTCCTTTTCATTCTGAAACTACAAGACAACAGCACTGGGAATGTCTCAACCCCCTACAATACTGTTACACAACTTCAAAAAAATTCCCTGCAGGCACTTCACAAAAAAGATGAAAAGCAAATACAAGGTAGCTACAACTAGGACAAGGTGTCCTGTGCTGAGAACAGGAGGCTTAAGAGGTGTTGAGGGGATATCAGGAGTGATATCTCTTCACCAGAGATTCCTGTGCTGAAACAAAATGAGAAGTGAAATAAATGAAATTCCACAGCAAGAAATCCCTTTTCCACCCCATTTGTCCCATCTGCTTTCTTCTTTGCCTAGCCAAGCCAAGTCTTTCTTCCGCTGTGCATCTGGAAACACGGAGTCTGCAAAGTGGCAGGGGCTTCTCCATTTCTTCTCACCCCACTGCTGCCCAGGCTGTCACAAGCTCCAGCTGTGCTTGAGAGACCTGGCAGACACGTGTTCATCTCTGCATGTAAAAAGACAAACTTGCTCACGAACCTGAGTATGTGCTTCCTTCAGAGAAAGGAGACGAATAGCTGAACAGCAGCTTTCATTGAAGGCAGGAGAATGAAGCCCCTTAATTAATGCTTGTAAAGTAGAATGCACTAGAGAACACTCACCCCATCTGTATTAAATACCACCAATCCTATAGTATCTGTTGATGGCATCCCAAACAGTTCCTTTTTATAGGAAGCAGGAGCAAGTAAGAATTATACTAGTAGCTAATAAATTATTTCAACTGATTGTTGAGTATAGTATCTTTTTCCTCAGGAAAAAAATAAAAAAATAAAAATAAAAACAGGTCACCAGCAGATAACAGTTCAGTCTTTTTCTGCTTATTCAATAGGATTTGCTGCCAGTCTGAGAGTCATGAACTCTTCCCAGCAGTCCTGCGAAAGGACATTCCTTCCTGAGAAAGGCTGCAGAGTCTGAAATCTTGTTATCTATCATCATGCCCCAGCTGAAAGGAAGCAGCTCTGTGGGTAAAGAGTAGCTGCACCCAAGAGCAGGCGCTAACCCATCACAACTCTTAAGGACTTCACTGGGAACATTCGTACACCAGGAGAGCCAGGATGCTGGCAGCAGGAGTGCAAAGTTCCTCTCAAGGTATGGCACAATGAAAAAGCATGTAGTGGATGGAGCCCCCGAGGCTGCAGCTATGACCCCAATGGGTCACTGAGGCCGGTCACACACTCTAATCTTGGTATCTTGTGGTTAGACTGTAATTCAATACAGTGGGAGCTCATGGGGTCCTTTCCCCTACAGGGAACCCAGCATCCAGATGAGCCTGGATAAGATCAGAATTGGGGATAGGGTCTCTTTCCGGCAAAGAGGCACATTTTGCTGATGGGCTTGGGTATGTAGCTTTGCTGAGGTTGGCCGGAGTTAACCTATGCAGAGTCTACAGGAACCCTCAACCTGCCACAGCTGAAGAGAAACAAATAGCTATAAAAGTTGTGGAGATGGATTCGCTTTGTGTACCAAAGTTTTTTCTGCTTGAGGAAAGAGAAAGAAACCAGCAGGTGGGATCTTCCAGTACAAAAAAAAAAGGCAGCTTCTTAGGTCCTGAAACCACACAAGGAACACTGTGTACAGCTGCTATCATCCTTTACAAGGGAACAGTGAGATTCTGGTGTCCTTCCCTCAACAAAAAGTGTGTGTTGGGAGGAATGAACTGTTTTGGGGAGAGCATTGAAATTTCGTTCCAGGATGTGGAAGGAGAGGGAAAGGCTGATACAATTATGATGTGAGTGCTTTTCAGTCCTCCTTTTTGTTCCTGTTTGACCAAGTCTAGTGGGAGCTGTCACGCTCCTGGAGGTTCAAGGCTCAAAATTGTTCCTTTTGAATTTCAGGAAAGAACCAGGTGACAACCTTCCTACACACACTACATTTTCTGGCCAGCACAGAATAATATAGATTCATAAGTGCCCTTATAACCTCACAGTTATTGCCCTGGCTACATCCACTGCCCCACTCTGCAGGAACTGCCTCAAAGGGCTGGAAGGGGCTAAGCAATGAACAGCTCCAGCATTAGCATCCACCTCACACTCCTACAGGAGAGCTCACCTATGCATGTCTTTCCTTGAGCAAGTCTTGGAGGCATGGCCATCTATTTTAGACCTCAAAGCCAATCTGAGGCTTTCCAAGCCTTCCCCTTGTGTGTAGGAAATTTCCACTTCTCTAAAGGACTAACCTTTCTGGTTAGTTTGGCACAGGCTGATACTCAGTGCAGTGACTACTCACTTGGGAAAGGAAATGTCCTTGAATTACAGGTCTCACTGGTAAATTCAAACACATGCATGCCAGCTGATCCTGCTTGTGAAGTCTGAACCATTATCTCCTACTGATAAAGTAATGATTTTTGAGGAAATCCTCTGACATTTAGCTTGCAGATGGTACCACTGAACAGCAGATCTTTCCTGAAGAATGCAGTGCCTGGAACCAGAGAAAGTGCAGGGGTGTGTGGTGCTGGCTAGGAAAGGGAGAGGGACATTGTGATGACCAGAGCACCCTATGGCTAGTCAAAAGCAGAATTTGCAGCCAGCAGGCCATAATCCCAAGTGGAGGTATCTGTCACATATTTGGATGGAGTAAGTCCCTCTCTGCCATACCATGCCACCTTGCTAGAGAAAACCTGGCTCCAGAGCTCATTTGCTATCATAAGAAGATGCAGCGCTCATCTCTGGGGCAGAGAACCACCCCAGCTGCAATATCATGCAACTAGGTGTTGCCTTTTCCAGTTATTTACCTCCCTTCTGCCTTTCTCCTTGCCTCAGCCACCTGGTCCATCCCTACCATGCCAATACATTGCTGAAGGTACACAGGCCTGTACAAAATGATGAGCAAGACCTCCACTGAGCTGTGGGACAACTTGTTTTTTTGGCTTAGGGGGAGCTGAGATACTAGGGAGCATGCATACAATAACTCAGCAATTAGTCATTCCTCTAGCATTCATATTCTTGCTTCATTTCATCAGCCTGCTGTGAAAATCAAGAATTACTTACTTTCTGTATGATTTTTATTGTTACAGTACTGTGTCTTCATTTCTCTGTTATGTTTTCCATCAGTCAGGAAGCATAAAAATGGAAAACAAGCTTTCTCCTTTGTTATTTTTCTTTCATTAGTGAGTTTAGGTTAGGGTCAGGTTATAGTTGACATTATGGCTGAAATTGTCGATCAGGGTTAGGGATTACAACTGGGGTTAATCTGGGTTAGGATAAACAGATGGCTTTAGTCCTTAGGTATAATTAGTGATGGGTTACTTTTGAGGTTATAATATACAGAAGGAGGTTTGTTTGTGTCTATAGGCTTAGGTAAGGTTTAGGCTTAAATCTGTGGTGATGGTTAAACCGGAGGTTTTGAATTTAGCTTCTAATGTTTAGGAGATAATTGCCTTTGAGTTGAAATAAAAATTGAAATAATTCAAAGGATTAGAATGGCATTAAGGTTATGTATGATTTACAATTGCATTATAATGGATTATAGTTAAACACAATCTTAGGGCTGATTTAGGGTTGAGTTTGAATCTAATTAGAATTAGGATCATTATTTGGCATAAATGCTGTGATTCCAAAAATTTACATCAGAACCTTGTAGTCTCTGCAGTCTTCTTTGCAGGTGATGTCTCTTTGCAGGTGATGTCTCTGCTTTGCATCTTTTGCCTAAATCCATGCCTCTGTGAGGGTGGGAGAGACAGGTGACTCCTGTCAGCTCCTGGTTTTTAGTCTGCAGGGAAGGAACACACAAATCTGTGTGCTCACACACAGGGACATCCCTGTGACAGCAGCAACACCAGACAGGACACTCCATGCCTGTGCAATGTCAACTCCAAGGTTGGGAAAAAAATTGGTGGAAGAAGACCTGGACAAGGTTCCCTTATCTCCAGCCACGCTCCCTGCCAACCATGCAGGTTCCTGCAAGGAAACTTCCTCTCTCCTGCACTGCATCACCTGCCTGCAATGTTTTTTAGAGGGTTTGCAAGGGAAGGACATGCTCCCGCAATGTGCACAGACCTTCCGAGGAAGCCAAAAAGGATTCCCAAAACAAATAAGCATTGTTACATACCTCTAAAATTCATGACTTAAAACCAGGGCAGCTGTAAGTAACTGCAGAGATAACTTCAGAAATATGAAATCCTTGATTCTACCAGAGCAAATACAGTTCAGTATTTGCTAGATGGAAGAATACAAATAAAAAGGATGTTTTGGTTGCAATCCATGCTTTTATTAAATGAGGCAAAAAATGAGTGAGGCATGGATTTATTTAGACCATGTTGACTTTTTGGCACTTTTACAGCCATTCAAAGCAAGTCAAGGGAAATATTAGATCATTTAAATCTACTTTCCATTCTATGTATAAGCTTTTATGAATAAAAATAACCATACTTATTAGAAATAATTCTCTCTTCTATATGTAATTGTAACGTCCTGAGTTTTATGCAATGCTATATTGTACAGTTACTGTAAAAGCAGAGAAGAGAAGGCTCAATAGACTGTTTATTGGAGCGGATGTTATTTTTTGTACTTTATAGGATACATATTCTGTCAGAATTTGTAAAATATTAATCAAACAAACAGAAAACAGAACAGAAACTACATCCAGAAATGAAAATGATTTCACAGCAGCACTAAATCTGTAATGGTGCATTCCCCACTTCTTTTCTGTCAACTGTGCCACCTAAATGTTTCATTTACAGAAGGTTTGCTTTTGTTTTGGTGTTTCTTGACATTTTATCTCAGTTTCATTGAAAAAAAGAACAAAGAAGAGCAACTGTCTGTGAATAACAATACTAAGAAGCAATTAACCAGTAGAAATCAGAATACATGATCATGCGATTAAAGTATGTGACAACTCACATGCACAAGAGGGAAGAGTAGTTGCATTGCTTAGCTGCAGTGTATAAAAACCCAGTGTCTATAGCACACCATGTGTCACATTCCCACAGCAGCCACCCAAGATCTGGTCAGCGCAGAGCCTGGAGGAGTCACCTCACCTCAAATTCCCACCCATGTATGGCTCATCAGAGGTCTCCATGGCTAGAGTGGCTGCTTGGGCACCGAGATCCAATGGAATCATGCGTATTACCCATGCCTACAGGCAAGCAAGCTGAATCTCATCTTCCTATACTGGACACTCCAGGCACAACTACTTCCAAAGCTGCACCAAGATCATATGAACTTCACAGGAGAGTGTACAATGCATCTCTGGAGATATAATCTGAAGAATGTGGCAAATAGAAGAGCCATGCAGCTACCATTCCTACACCCAGGATTTCAGTATTTTCTATTAAGCAATTTTTGTCATCAGCTAAATATTTTAGCAGTTTTATTTTTTTTCCACATGCTTATGACTTTTTTTTTTTTTTTTGTAGAATATCATGACATGAAGTACGCTATCCCCATTTTTGTTGAAATTTTCCAAAGCTAAGATGAGTGTTGATGGCACCTCTCTCTTCGGGTATTTCATTATATTGAGTGTTAGAAGTATCTGTTGTGTTTTGTTGGGTTGGTATCTGTTGGCTTTGTTTCTGCAGGTTTGGCTATCTATGGCACAAAAAGGAAGCCTTCTTCACTAGTGTATTCAAGATCCTAATGGATTCTTTCTCTGACATATACATAAGATTTCAAAAGTCTCAACAAACATTGTGTTTTATGGATCCATTTTTCAGAAAGAGACTGCATTAAAAGGTAGGGTTGTTGTAAAAGATTAAAGATTCTTGTGGTCTGAAAATGCATATACGTGATCATTTCTTCAGGAAATTCTGGTAAATTGTGCCAAAACAATGGTTAGAT
Organism: Tinamus guttatus; assembly: GCF_059628265.1. Taxonomy (NCBI): domain Eukaryota; kingdom Metazoa; phylum Chordata; class Aves; order Tinamiformes; family Tinamidae; genus Tinamus; species Tinamus guttatus. Next base: position 3,109,013 of record NW_028288831.1, read on the forward strand.
TTTATTTTTGTTTCAGAACAATTTTACTCAGCTGGAGTTGCTGCCCTGGCTACTCTTTTTCTGTGTTTTTTAGTCTGCTGTGGAATTCAGAGAGATGCTTGCACTTTGACCTTCAGGACCAGCTGTTTAGTCCAAAAAACCCCAGCTTTGCCATATGTGGATGCATGACTGGAAAGATTAAGTCTCTGGATTGGGATTCCCAGCATCACATCCTTGCAGACTTCCTCAACCGCTGTCTAAAAGGTCCTTTAATAACCTAAATGTTTCCTGGACCTAACATCTTGCTTGTTATTTCCTTAAGCTTTACTGAAACAGGAGAGAGTAGGCAGGAAGCTGGGGAGATGCTTAGAAATCACCAGAATTTTTTATTTTTCCCTTGCTGGGTCAGGAAGGAATATCCAAAATCTGTTCTGTCAGGCTTGTTTGAAGATCTTTTTGACATTAGAAAATGTCCAACGTAAGTAAAATTCAGAAACACCTACTTGTTTTTTCTTTTCTGTTTGGAACAGAGGCACTTGGGGGGACTATCTTGAACAGCCTATGCCTCTCTTCTAGGGTGCTTGGTAACCAAACACCAGATAAGACCCACCTTGAAGGAAGCCTTTGCAGTCCATCAAGCAGTTGGCTCTACTGTCGTATTCCCTGTGCTCCTGATTTTGTCATCAAATTCATTTTCTCCAGATATCGACCTATTAAAAAAAAGCTACCAAAAAAAAATTTAAATCACTGAGCAGTGAGATCAGCCCAGCCACTACCTAAAACAGCCTGAGAAATGACAGTGACAGTGCAGATCAGAACAGGGTGGGAAGGGTAACATTACCTGGGGACTTAGCAGCTGAGTTAAGGAGGAAGAGTGGGATGAGGAAGATGTGTCAGGGTAAAAGAAAAGAGGGGATAGAAGAAAAAAATAGTCCAAAATCAATGGGAAAAGGAGGAAGTGAGTTGGGGAGAGGTAATGAAAAGAGGTAGGTAGCACAGGCAGACATTTATAAGCAACCGGGAGCTGTAATTGCGGGCAAGAGGTCTGCTCTGGTAGATGATGGCCTGAATGATCTAATGGGTCTTTTCCAGCTGAGCCTCTTAGTCTCCACAAAACTGCTGTAGTCGCCTTATGTAATCTGTTGGAACAAGAGACATTCCAGAAATAGCTTTCCAAAAGAAAAGTATTGAGTTAGTACAATTTTTTCTTAAATCAGTAAGGAAGGAGGGGGAGAATTTTCACAGTAGCCTCAGAGGGAGTATATTTAATATCAGACTGTTTTTATTCCTACATGAAGTTTTTTTCTGGCTCTATTTATACACTTAACTCAAAGTGGAAGACGTTTTTGAGGAGAAAAAGGCAAGATCATGTTTATCTTATGCAAATAAAAAATTCTTTTACATTTCAGAAGTGTGCATTGGCAAAGCATGAGATCATTTCTCTCTAACCTATTTTTTGGTGGTCTTTAACATTTGATTGGGTCCTTTTAGTGGCTTAAGACACGATACCTGAGTGAGAACGAGAGAAAGAGAGCATGGGCCCATACCTGCATTCTCTCATGTCAGATAGTTTAGAGCCAGAGCAAAAAGCTGTCCTATTTCTGTGAGAGATGAATGAGTTATTCAGGCCCAGACTGATAATTATGGTTTTAACGTGACTGTTCTTCTTTCTCCAAGCCCTTCTGCTGTTTGAGAACTACCCTGTCTATCTCTAACCAACAGGTCTTTGGGGAGGAAACCTGCTTTTTACACAACCAGTCAATGATTTTTATGTGAGTTTGAGAATGTGTTAACTGTCACCTGTACACTCACTGCAGTCCAGCACACAGAGGAGCTCCACAAAGTCACAGACACAAAGCAAGAAAAGGCAGGTAAGATGGAGTGTGGTAGGATGATGGGCAGGGAGAACCTCGTGCCCTGCAGAACAGCAAGTCTGAGAGCCATCCAGGCCAGGCAGGACTATCATTGCTGGCATGTCCTCAGCTGCCAGGTGAGGATGTAAAGTGATATACTGGGGATGTGTCCATGTCTCTCACTTCCTCTCCAGATTTTGTCACACTGTGAAGCAGCACCAGTCAAGAGGCAAAGTCTACCATGTCCAGACTGACATGTATATGGAGAAGGGCTGGCTGTAGAAGGAGACCACCCAGCTGGGCACCTGTGGCCAACCAACAAGTATGATACCTGACTTTTTCTGCCCTCGCCCCTGGGCAGAGATAGTGCTAGGGTCCTTCTTGGCTGTCAGAACACAGGTTTGCATGAAACTCAGCTGCTTAATCGCCTGGAATCCCCTTGTGAGCAGTAGCACTGGCTAACAGTTTCCAAATTTATTAACAGGAACTGAAAGAAATGTAGCGGAATAAAAGTTCTCAAGGTCAGAAATCAGGCCAAAAATGAGTTCACCAGATGATCCAAAACCCCAGCTGCTCACCCTTCAAGGGCTCCTGTAGTGCTCAACCATCTCGAGTTTCTCTTTGGGCTGTTTGCTTCTTTCTTGTCTTAGAATTTTGACAGAAGCAGCTTTTTTGTCCTTATGTCCCAGCATGGAAGGAAAGCTATAGGCTGGAAATGAGTGAACGAGCTCCTGCTCTGCCTCTACTTCTGCCACAGCAGTGTGGTGACTGTCTCAGGGCTGTCCCAGGAGAGGTTTCTCCAAGCTGTTCTCAGTTCCCCACTGCTATTATTACCTTCTTGTGAGTCTGCCTTGGAAGGTACCTCAAAATGTTTAGAGGACATTTTGCCTTAGCCCTCACTCTCTGAAGAAATGAAAGCCACTTCTGAAATGGTGGAGACTTGGGTTGGTAAATATTGCAGAGCTTCTTCTGTTCCTAGAATAGAAGACAAGGGCTGGCGCTTGCTAGCGGGATATCTGGCATGCGTCCCTGGGTAGCTCTGCCAGGAAGGAAAATGCAGTGGCCAGTGGTGAGTAGTCATGGATAAAAAATTATAAAAGCAGGCAAAAACCATGTGACCTTGACTGCAGGCTCTGGAAATCCACACTCAGGACAATCTGTGAGCTAACACCTTTGCTGCAGGTCCTGATGCTCATTTCCTATTTGGGGAACTGACCCAGGAAGCCAGCTCAGAGGAGCAGGAAGTAAGTGTCTGGACACCCTTGCATGCAGCCAAATACAGTAGTAATTTTTTTTTCTGCCCAAGTAATACTTTTTACCCAAAAATATACCAGTGACTTGCCATTTTAATACTCAAAAAAATTAATAAGGACCCTAAACATATGTGGATGTCCTGAAAATAAATCACTGAGCTCAGCTGTGAGCAGAATTGCTTGTCTGCATTAAAAACATTTTTCTTTTGTAAGTTTGGTTATACATTTCATGCCTGGATGCAGGACTGATAACGTGGCTCTATTCCTGTCCCATCGGCACAGCTGGATCCCCATTCCTTTCAACTGTAAATATCCGTTAAAAAGAACATCTGCGACATAGAAATCAAAACACTGTGGCCATAAATAGCAGCAGGAGGGGAGGCTTGTTAGACTAGCATGATTGTGTGGAAAATAATCAGAGCCAAAACAAAGCAAGGGGTTTAATGGGAAAGTGAAGCATCAAGCAGGAATGAGATTGAGGGCTTTCAAAGGGTGGAGATTCTGTCTTTAGAAAGGCAGGTAAAATAATAGCACTTAAAAAAGCACTAAGATGAGGTCTAAAAGGAATATGGTTGTGATCACAAACCCAGTCCCAGATAAGGCACTGGATGGTGCTTGCTGGGCTCTCAGTCAGTCACCGACCTCCCCTGGGAACACATGGTCCCTTATGCAAGAACCTGCTCAGTAACCAAGAGACTGTTCAGGTGGCAGAGGAACTCCACCAATGCAGGGCTAATAGCACAGGAGGGCTCAAGGAAGTGCAAGCAGTTTCATAATTCTTACCAAGTCTCTTCTACAACTTCCCCACTGCTCACAGATCATACTGAGAAGGCACACCTTGTGCAGCCAATAGGTTTGAAGGATTTTTTTTCTTGTGAATACCAAAATATATTGCATAAGCCAGCTTAGCTGTGCAGCTAGATTGTATGTGTCTCTATGAGCTTCTGAAGTCTATTCATGGAGGATAGTCATCCATCAACAACTTTTAGTGCTCCCCCATCAGACAAATATTGGCTTGAGTAGAGCTAGGCCAAATATGAAACTAGACAGTGCCCTGCAATCCCGACTGGCTGCACCTCCCTGCTGCTTTGGCCCAGCTCTGCCACTAGAAAATGCTGATGTGCACAGAGCAAATAGCAGTAGGAATGTATAGATGCAATCTATGCTTTCTATTAAAAGCCAGCATAAATATTCAATTTTGGGAAAGTAGAAATATGGATGTCAGTGCTGACATCACAATTTGTGCAGAATATAGCAGCAGAAAAGTCTCAATCAGGTCCAAAAGGATTTGCCCTTTCCCAAATGCAATCTACTCATCTACACTCCAGTGTTTTCCTAAAGCTGACCCATATTCAGATGGACTTGGACCTTCTTAAAAAGTCTTTCAAAAGAAGCTGAGTACCCAGACACTGCTGAGGACCTGACCACTAACCTCTCCCTGTATCACCCACATTCTGAGGTTTAAGTCTATAGCTGGGACAAGTCACCCAGTGGAGTGTAACACATGAGGAGAGAGGCTGGAGGGGGTCTTGATATGGCAGTCTGTCAGCTGAGCCCTCCAAGGACACATGCCCATGTTCCCTTTGGACAATGATGTCTGTAGAGTTCATTAGTGTAATTTTTCCGCATTCTAATTTCATTTATCTTATAGTACGTGATTATAATGTCATACTCATGCACAATCATCAGCCACAAAAAGCACCTTCTTTGGGAGTATCTGCCATTCAGGAGCTATCCCAATAGCTCAGAGGATAATTGGTCTGGCCGATGGCCCTACCACCCTGGTGCCAAGCAGTGTTACAAAGTGGAATTTTAGGATCAGCGCTTCATATTTCAGTTACTGCAAACATTTGGGTTTAGGGAAACTCAAAGTAAACATTGGCTTTAACTTTCCACTAGTCAATATTTACTTCTTCTGTCAATAAACCCTGATGTTCATTTTACCAGAAGCATATACTTGTTTGAACAACATAGATTCTTTTCCCAAACATATGTCAGCACTAATAGGAGGCAAAACACTCAGCTCATTAACATATGCACTGCCTTCAACAACCAGACTGGCAAAGCAAGAAGGATGGGCATTTCTGGAGAAATACTCTAAAAACCACACTGAACATGAGCATTGATCAAAGGTGAGCAAAACTTCAACACCTTCCTACCACTTCTGAACCACTGAAAACAAAACTGTGTCATGGGAACTCCTCTTTTGGACACATCCCAATTTTTCATTTGTGCACATCAGCCTTCTATAGACCTAGGATGCAGGATGCAGCTGAGAAAGGCAAATATGTTCTTTGGCATCCTTGGGAGAGAAGACACCTTTCCCAGGATCACTGAATGACTACAGTCATGCTTCCATGGGTGGTGTCCACTCTGCCTTGTGATGCCCACAGCTGTGGGCTGGTGCCAACTTCAGTTGCCACTATGGAAATCCCCCTTCCCAGGTTACATCCTGGAAGTGTTGGGTGGGAGGTGTTGCTGGAGGCCTCTACCCCAAGTCCCGCTCAGAGCACTTGTCCATTTCCAACTCTAGGGAAAGTCAGTGAGAGCTTTCTCAAGTCCAGTCCTGAACACCCAGTCCTGTGCTACACTTCCCTATTCTTTGTGCTATGTGAGTGGCACTGGCTCTTCTTCAACCCCAGTCACACTGATGCAAGGAGACAAACCACCCACAGCGGCATTCCTGCTCCTGTGGTCTTGGCTTCTGCCTGCCTGAGCTCCCTGACACAGCTCACGCAGGGCCAGAGGTGCCAGGGTGAGGGAGATGACAGGTCTTTGGGTACGGGAGTAGACAACAGCAGCCCAGCTTAGACCTGTTTACATTTCTACAGCAGTGGGCCCTTGATGGTGGGTTATATTAAAGATCCTTAACTTTCAGAAGTCAAATGCCTAAACAGACAAATAGCAGAGTGCTTTTCTCCTGAAGGGATGTTTTCCAAATGCTGCAATGAGATCCAAATTTGTAACAAGAAATTTAGGGGAATCCTGACCTGAATCCTGAAGGACTGAGCTCACAAATCCCTTTGACAAAACAGAAAGGCTGCTCAGAAACAGAGAAAATCCAAAGAAGATCTTTGTAGAACAGATAGTGTTTTTTATGGATTAAAACAAAAATGTGCAGCAACAACTAGAGGCAGAGTGGAGAAGGGCAATGTGTCCAGGTGCCAGCATACATGTTCCTATGCAGATGCAACTGCCATTTCTGAACAGCAGTACTCAGGTTCTGCTGTCTTTTCAGTGAGCTGCCACTATAAAAGGCCAAAATTAGGATCAAGTATGTGTCTCTAAGACATTACCATGGGCAATAAGATTGCTTACACAAACACAGGGAAGTTTGGTTTTCCAATAGATTGGTCTTTCGTAAAGAGACAGGAAGAATTTGACTCACAACGTCATTTATAAAGCCAGCACTCCAAGATGAAGCTTCATTAAATAAACCAGTCCTCTTTATGTCTACTACTAATAATTTTTCTTAAAGAGGCTTGTTACAGATTCAAGCAAAGGTTGCAGACTCCAACTGTGTTATTGTGTTCTTTAATCAGTTCTTATAAGGAGCAGAGCACAGAAAGCAGCAATGCAGAGACAGAAGGTTGGATATGTTCCAGAGCAAGAGCTTTGCTCTAATAACTCTATTTGCTCCATTAAGAGGAGGGACGTCTCTGTGGAAAGTTTCCACCATGGGTTGAAAGAAAAAAGCGTAGCTCTCTGGCAGCACCTGACTAGCAGGATTAAGGGTCATAGACAAATTTTGGGGATCAACAACTTAAGTTGCATCCGGAAACCTGGGAAAGTGAAATGACACTGCGGCTCAGAGCACTAATCAGATAGTACTTTACTAAAGGAAGAGAGATAGCAGGATTAATTGCTTCTTTTTGAATACATGGCTGTAACTGTTTCTGATCTTCATCTGTGGTTTCAGTCTGAGAGACTTCTCAGACTTTGCTATTCTTTGGGTCTGGTGACCTCCTTGGCCCAAGGCTACATTCCCAGTCATTCTTGCCCCACACAATTAGTCTCTTCCCAACTTGTATATCTTTGTACCCTGATTTTCCTTCTTTTGTTTGGCCTTGCACCTCCCTGGAAACGTAGTTCTTCCAAACAGCATTGAAATATGGCATTTTGACTGTGTTGGTTTAGATCATGCTTGATTAGGAATGTGCTGGTACATTTTGGCCAAGGTTTTGGTCCGCTTTGTGCCCTTCCTCCTGAGAGGTACCACCTGAACTCCCTCCCTCTGGAGCACCCTGTGGAAACTTGCTGTCCTCCTGCACCTCAGGGTCTTCAGCTTAGCTGCTGTAAGGCCTGGCAGTTGGGTTCCTTCAGGAGAAAGCTCTCCGTGGGCTGCACTTCTGCTCTGTCCTCATAATGTCACCTGGAGGTAGTGCTTTGGGCAGACATGTGCAAGAGCTGTCCTGCAGACACAAAGTGGGCCATGGAAGAGCTGCAAAGGGGTTCTTACTTCAGTTTCTTGTTATTCCTTGTGTGGGGAAACCCATTCCTGCAGTGCTGCTTGAGGAGGATTGCCAAGGTCTATAGTTGTGGCCAGCTATAGCACAAGAGGCACAAACTGAAACACTGACGCTTCCTTCTGAACAGGAGGAAAAACCTCTTCACTGTGATAGTAACAGAGCATGGAATAGCTTGCCCAGAGATGTTGTGGAGTCTCTGTGCTTGGAGATACTCAAAAACCATCTGGACAGGGTCCTGGGCAAGGTGCTCTGGGTGACCCTGATTGAGTTGCGGGGCTGGACTAGAAGATCTCAAGATCGCTTCCAACCTCAGCCCTCCTGTGATACTGACTGTAACCTGCTAAATCGACGTGCTGAGGAGCCCTGGATTTACCCAGGAGAGATTTTCTTTGCATTTCTGGAGAAGTGTGTGCTTGATCCCATTGAACATTCCTGCTTTGTACTGCCATCCACAGGAGCTGTTTCCCTCCTGTTTCATCTCTTAATGCCTCTATGTAGCTAACAAGGGTTGTTTGAAAACAAAAGCCAAAATTGGTCACTCAGAAGATAAAAGCAGCCAGCAGCAGAATAAAAGTTCTGGAGAAAATACAGATGAGGCGTGGGGGAAAGTTTGTGAAGAAAAGTAATGCAGAAAACTGAAGACTCGCAGCTGGGAAACATGTGGGCCACTGACAAAATTAAGACAATGAAAGATCAAAGCAACGTCCTTAACATAGTAATGGTACTGGGGCAGGGAGTGATAGCTGCAAAACTGCAGGTGCTGAAAATAAAGGAGCCACGGCCCAATCCAGATACAGTAGTGGGTGTAACGAGGTACTTCAGTTGCCTGCCGACCCAGCCCATCAGTTACTGGGTTGTCCCAAGTTCAGAGCTTCTGACTGCCACCTTCTCAGCTGGTGCAGGACAGGTAGATACTCCTGTGTTGCAGGCGGTAGCATCACTGCTTGCATAACACCCACCATTGTGAAATGAGACCCTGTAGGAAAGCAGAAGCAGCGAGATTTAATGTGCATCTGTTCAACATTTAAATTAAAGCCCAGGCAAGTTTAGTAAAAATCTTTCTTCTGCTGTGAAAAGCAGGGGCTGCCTGAGATTGAGAGGGAGGGTCAGAATATTTTTTTCTTCTTATTTGGGAGATGAGTTTCTTTGATCTCAGGCTGAGACCTATGAGCCATGCCAACTCCCTGAAGTCAACAGCAAAGAAGCTGAACACCCTCATCTCTTCTCCTTGTGTTTAGCACTCATCACACACGACAACAGATGAGAAGAGTCTATCCTCCCTCCCTGCTCAGTACTGCTCCACTGGGATGGCAGCTCTCCTTTGCACGTGTTCCCACTAGGATAAGTGAGCATGTGGATATTTACATTCTTTTTTCCTTTTAATGTGCTGCTCTATTTAACCAGCACAATAAGAAAGTCTGCTACAGGTGTGGTAGATGAAAAGCACGACCAACTGCCCATTTCGGCAAAGAAAGCCCCAGCACGCTGCACTGGCCAGCTCCCACGTGCGGATCAGCTTGACTGCGTTAACCACAGCCAGCTCTGCCATCCTTCTTTCCCCACTGACTTGGTGTTTTCTACCTCCGTCCAACCACGCAGCAGCCAGGATGTTGCAGTGAGCTGCAGAGGAAAGTGCAGCCCTCCCACATCAACCAGATACGGGTCACAGCCCTGGGGAAGCCACAGCCTGGCTGGGGTGCAAGCAAGCTGGTGACAGGGAGCCTGCATACAGAGGATGGGGTAGACTTTGTGCCTCTAGGAAACGAAAGACTTCATATCCTAAATGGCCACATTTATTGTGACCTCTTTGCCTAGATTTCCAAACTCCAGGACAGCTAATTGCGCCTCATTTTTAGGAAGCTTTGGGCTTTTCCAAAGGTTTTGGACATCTGTCTGATTGCAATGAGTTGCAGAAGGGTTCCCGTTGCAGGGAGAGCTTTGAAGCTGTGGGACTGCAGGAAGCTGCAGGAAGCAGATGGATTTAACTGACAAATTGAGGCTCATGCAGTTTTCATTTAATTAACTTTTAATTGGCAAATTTGGGGCTCATGCATTTTTAGTATAATTAGCTGCCTAAATTAGCTTTTAACAGAGATTTAAATTTAGTACCATGCTTTTTATATCTCATGTCTGGTTTTATACAGTATCCGTGTTGTGATTCTTTCTAAGCCAAAAGCTTTAACTCTATCAGTCCAAAATATAAGGAACTTCAGTATCTGCTGCAGGGACCCAGGATGGAGAAATCAAATGCACAGTTCCACAAGGATTGTCCTTAGTTTTCCTAGCTATGTGGGATTTCCAGTCTTTTACCAATGTCAGATCAAAGGAAGACCAGCAAATAAAGCTTCTCTGGAAGGCATGTGCACATTCCCTGACACAGGGCATATGAGCTTTGTGCAGACTGTAGAGGTGCCAGGTGCCGCAACAGACTCCCAAGCCATGGAAGTCGCTACCACAGGTTATTGTAAAAGCAAGAGCATAGCATAGTTCAGAAAATGCTAGGAAATGTATATGGATAATAAGACCTTCCATAATGAGTCTTTCCAAACTCAGGAACTAAAACTGTAACATGCAGTTAGGAAGACCCATCCCTGTGGACCTGATCTCTCCCAGGGATGGGAGAGACCTGTCTTTCCTTCCAAACTTAATCTTCTTTTGCAGCGTCATACACCAGCTCTGCCTGGGGATGGCTCTTAAACTGCACCTATTTGTGAGCTTGAGTGTACTTGGGCAGTAAGTTTGTACTGGGAAGTTATCACCCTTGTTATCAGGGTTAGCTAAAGGAAATCTCTGCTGGGAAGGGCTGTGTGAACCTTGGCATGTGGCTGCATCTGCAGCAAATGCAGCCTGACACACAGGCTTGGGCACACTGGGGTTAAGCCCGATTGAGCAAGGATCATAATATATACATCATCTTTTTCCTCAGAAAGAATAAAATCTACATTTTTCTTCTCTTTGGTAAGTTTTGTATTAATAGCACAAGAAACATTTTGCAGAGGAATGACCTTTATCTAAACAGAACAAGGAAGGCATTGTTGGGTCTCCATTCTTTCCTGGTTAAAAAAAAAGGTCAAAAAATATTTTAAGAACTGCTGAAAGAATGGAAATGTGGGTAAGTGGAAATTCAAGTGAAGTAAGAAACAATACTGTAGATTAGGTCATTCCCAACAAGAACAGGCAGAAAATTACAGGGATTTAAGTGGTCTTCACTCTGGTTTTCTCTCTTTTACCAGGAAAGGGAGGTGGAGATCACCCTGGAAATACCTTCCTTCGTGGCTTTGCAACTACCCTCTCTCCCTTATTGCAGAATCACAGATTTTGACTGATTTCAGCTGGTCAAATACAAGAAATAAATATATAAAGAAGCCATCAAATCCAGCTAGTTCCAAACAAAGCGATCAGTGCTGCACGTCTTTGTGCTCCCACCATTCTGTGGAGTCTTTATAACAGCCTGGAGGAGTGACCTGGCCCTGCAGTCTGCATCCATTTACCCAGCTCTGCAACAGTGGGCAAACTGAGGCTGGCTGGCCCTGGGGTTGCTCTCAGGAGGGAGGCTGAAATCCCCCTCCGGGAAGAGAGTGAATAAAGCAACAGGATGAGCTCTCTGACCACCCCTGCAATCCCAGAGGAGCTCCCCTGGCAGGGAGAACCTGAGCACTCATGGCATGGTCCTGTGTGCTTGCCACTAGCGGCAGAGGGGCTTTTCAGCTGGATGGTTCCTCCAGGCTGAGGCACATCCCCAGGTGATGTCGTTCATGATGGACCAGCACAGTCCTGGTCTTTGGGAGATGCAGACAAGCCTCTTCCCACTGGCCTGGGAACCTCAGGGACTTCACCCCCTTTGTGTTAATGATTTCATAATTCCACTGGTCTCCAGTTATCATCTGCCCCCAGCACTCTCTGCAGGATTTAGGCTCATGCACATCCAACAATTAAAAAGCAGCTGCCCGAAAACCACCTATGCAAAAATTTTCCCAGGGGAAAATCTTGATTTGCACGAAGTGAAAAACCCCTAAATCCTGGAAGAAGTCAAATTTCTGCAGAAATGTTGAAGAATTTTGAGAGGAGGAGGAAAAATGAGGGAGGAAACATTTTTCCACTGACACTTTGACCAAAGCAAAAAAGATACGTAATTTTGATCATGATCTTCAAAAATTTCCACCAGATTTTCTGCCCCCTTTTAAAAAGCATTTTGTGGGGCCCTTAGGTTTATGTGTTTACAACTGCTCCAGCAGGATGGTTCTGGGGTCTGCAACTGAAATCTGACAGGAAGCAAAACTTGCAGAGCAGAGGGATGGGCTCTGAACACCATTTGTCCTTGGAGAGGTTGATTTTGTCAGAAGACGTGCAGCTATTCTTAGGCAAACCCAAGAGAACAGCCTTCCCCCACTTAAAATTCACGACTGTCAGAATGGGAAGATGCACATAAGTTCACCAAAAAGCCGTTGCACTATTTCTCCATGTAAATAGTCAACCGACTTCATTATTGAGTCAGTTGAGGCTTGGGTCTTCAGCTAGACAAGCAAGGACAACAGAGAGGGAGCTGTGGATGGGTGGCTGCAATGAAAATGCACTAAGACATATGAAATCCAAGGATAAACACAAGCAAAGCAGAGATCTGTTGGTTTGGTCATCCAGATGGGGCTACAACACAAAATGTTCCTCCACCTGGCATATGAGCTAAGTAAAGCTGGATTCTCCTGGTTACAACCTAAACTGCCATTTTCCCTTGCTCTTCTCCCATGTGTTCCCCTCCTTGTTTCAGAAAAGCCCTCCTCTGAGGGAGTGATCTGCAAGTTCATTCCAGCAGCCACCGGCATTTCCTGCCAGGTGTCCTGGACTGTTGCAACTCTTCTAACTTCTTCCTCTCAACTTACCAGAGCTTGCTGGGTGACTTTAGAAGCTCCCAGCTCTCTAGCCAATCTCAGACTTCAGTATTCAAGAGTTCACCTGTCTTTTTAATCTACAGAGAGACAAATCTGGGGTTCAGTGAGCCAGAGAGCAGAGAGGTAGGACATAGTATGAATGGAAACCTTGGCTTAAGTGAAGATGAGAAATATCACATCCATAGCTTGGTAGGACTGCGGCGAGGGCTGCAGTTTACCCCAGTAGTGGGGAAACAAGAGGAAGAGTGCTGGAGCAAGGCTGGAATATGTGAGAATTCATCCTCAGCAAGGAGGAGTGAGGAGAGCTCCAGTTGTTTGCAGGGAACCTTTGCACCTGGCCAGCTTAATAAATCTGTCTCAGACATAGCAGCTGCCAACTGCTATAGCAGCAGGATAGTTCCTGTCATGCCTTTTGCACATTCTGTCTAGAAGAAATGTGTCCAAAAGTATTAAAGCAGGGTCACATTTTAGGAATTGATCACATCCTGAGCCTTCCGCCTTGCAGTGAGTCAGCATCAAATACCCAAAGGGATATTTCCTACAAGCTACTAAGGGAAATAAACTGCCAGGTTAAGATGCCCTGTTTATCACATTGGGGGAGAGACTTCTGTGCTTCCTACATGATTTCAAATAAATTAGAAGCCCACCTGTTGTGCTTGGTTCTGAGACATTAATTACTCCCAAAGTGAGTGACAAGTTTTTACAATAAAGCAATTATCAAGTTAATAATAAAGACAAAGGTTGGACCTTTGATAACAGCAAACTGCTACAACTCCAGGCCTGCACCTGGGCATCCCAGCAGTTCCCTCCAGACATTCATCCCAAGGGCTCCAGAAGAATGATGCAGTTTAAAGAATAATAATGACACCATGCTTGACCACGCTAAGAAGCATCCAGGGATGGGCTCCCACAGACATAAAATAATAGCACTTTTGGAATTAGCAGTGTGTTTTGTTGGGAAAACAGAGGGGACTGAAGTCTGAAGCACCAGGAATCTTTTGCTTTTTTGAGAAAATAACTGTTTGTCTCAGTGGGAATTTTGACCTTAGTCAACCTTGCAGTGTCTGCCCCAGAGATGCCCACAGCAGATGCTGCTGTTTCCCTGAGGCTAAAACCCCATAAAGCGCCAGAAAGCTCTGGACAGGAGGGCACAGTACTGCCACAGGGTGAATGTGAGTAACCAGCAGAGCTGCATGGACATGACTGGTGTGAGGTAGGACAGTGGCTCTCTGAAATACTGGGAGCCTCTGGAACTCAATCCAGACACAGGCACTGCCTTCAAAGTCCATGCTTGGGATGGGTCTCATGCAGGATCTAGGCAGACACATAGGCAAGAAACAAGCCTGTTCATCAGGGACTTTTCCATATTTGAATATGTCAACAAGTTGCTCATTTTTTAACCTATAAACCTGGGGTCAGTTTAATTGAGAGAAAAGCTCCTTTTGCTGCAGTGATGAATAGTGATAAATAAAAATCTGCATACAGGAGAAGCTGATTAACCTCAAGGTAAGGCTTTCCTCTGAAAAGCTGGCCCGAGCATCTTCACATACATTTCATCACCCTCTTTTCTTTGCCTTTGTATTTCCAAAGCTTATCTCTAAGGCTACTTTAGATGTCTTCTTTAAAAAACAAAAGGTGACAGAAGACGAGATCCTTTTCTAACCACCTGATTTTTATCCTTTTTTAAAAAATAGCAAAAACTACAGCTAGTGATAGAAGTTGCTACAGTATATCCAAGAAGCTGGATATATAATAGCATATGGTATTATGGTATCTGCATATTCTTGCATATTGTGCATCTGAGAAGTGTGTTGATTTAGCGATGAAATGAAAATTAACTGATTTCGAGGGAAGAAAGGACAAGCCTAACTTTTTCAAGGAGCACTCATTAGCAGGAGTATAGGACCACACAGGGCCAAGAAAAAACCTTTCCCGGCCTGCTCTAAGCTGTCCAGAATATTATGCAGGAGAACCCCCCATAGCATACAATATTCCCTTCCACTCTGGTTTGTGTTCATTTGAATTGCTGGTTTTCTGAATGTTCCTGCAGCTGCATCACATCAGGGAGCAAAACAACAAGGAGAGGTTTCTGAAATGTCCATATATTCCTGACACTTCTAAAAATACACAGTTCTGCAGAGACAAACCTCAGCTTCACCGAACTGAATGTTTCCGTAGTGGCTTGAGTGTTTTTTGGTGGCTATGTCATTGCTAAGAACGCAGATATTCACGTGGAGGCAAAGGACTTTTTTCCCACATAGCTAATGGCCAAGGAAAATGATGAATCAGGGCTTTGGATGATTTATCTGTTTCAGTCACCCCTTAACTGTATTTTCTATTTCTAGCATTCGCTGTCATTCAGGAAAATCTTTTTGGTATCAACAGCCACCATGACTCATTCTCTGGCTTTTCCAGCTGTTATGAATAAGATTTTTGCTATGATACAGATTTTGGCACTCTCTCTATTAAAGACTAGTTGTCTGGGACTGGTATCACTACTTTGGAGAGAGAATGCTTAATTTCTTATGACCAAGTCCTAATGTTTGCGGTCTTCATCATACTGTCATTATTAGCATGTCTTTTTAAATGAAGGAATTTAAACAATCTTGAGAGCAGAAGCAATAATGTTTTTAGCTTTTATTTAGCTCTCTATTACCTGCCCATGTTCTCCATCAACCAGAGAATCTCTTCCTTTTATTTGAGAGGCTGGTTGAAACCAACACCCTTGGAAGTTAATAGCAAAACTTTCTTTGAGGAGAAGCCAGTGTTTCACACCTCAGACTTCATATGCTCTTACCTTCCTGAGATGTTTCTGTGTTAGGAAGCCTGACAGTCAGGTCTGTGAGAGTCATCAAAAACATCAGAACTACCCCGAACAGCAGAATAATCGCAGATCCACACTAGAAGGAAACCACATGGCTGTAAAGCAGAGTTAGACGTTATGTGCAGCTCACCCTCTTCACAGACAGCTTCATCCTCATGTACTGCAAGGTTCTCCGTAGTTTAGAGCTCTGCACTAGATCCCTGGGCATGTTCCCACTGCCATGCCCCTCGAGTTTGCTTGTGTCCCCACTTTGCCTATGTTCCCAGACCATCAGTCTGCTCTCTACAGCTGCCATCCCGGGAGGGAATGGCATGCGTTAAAAAGGCCTGGATATTTCAGAGGTCTGTATCCTGGAGTCCACTCCCAACTATGGCCTCTTTCATACAGAAATCTCCTTCTCCAACAAAACACACACTGCTCCTCACTTCTTCAATTAAAAAGGGCTCCCATCTCTTAGTCCTTGTCCCACCCACAGCTCAAGCCATAGTATTTGATGTAGATGACAGATTCTGTCCCATAGCCATGAGACAGGTTTCTCACTGGCTTTGAGGACATTCAAGCTCTGGGAAAAGCAGTCATAAATTTCGTATAGCTGAAAGTCAATGGAGCCAAATCTGCCTGAGACAGGCAATTCCCATCTCAAACAGATCCTGTGGAAAAAAAAGTCAAATTCAGTCTAGCAGCAGCTCCCAGTTTGAAAGGTTGGAAAGTCTAAGTTGCAATGCAGCAGAGATCATCCCTTCCCTGTCACACAGTCCCAGAGATTGTTTTTGATCCCATCTTCCCCATGTCCAGACTCGGTCAATCGTGTCCAGTGCCTGCTCAGACTCACGTAGCTGAGGCCAGGAAAGGTCTGTGGATCCAGATGGCACCTTGGGAGTTACTAGCTGGAGAACGAGGTCCATCTCTCAGTGCCGATGGGCTAGACAGGAGACTGTGGACCTTGCCAGGGATAGTGGTTTAGCCACACAGCTGATGGTCCTCATAGTCCTGTGAGCAACCTGCAAGAGCTCTTGAGCAGATGCCACCTGCCTGCTAACATGTTGTAAGGTAAAGGGTGCCATACTCACTTCATGCAGTGTGAGGCTGAGGAAATACCTTCTTTTCACAGGCAGGCTGGCGTGCTGCAATCCTTCCTCGATGCTGCAGGAAAGATCCCTCTTCTTATTCCTGCTGAAACTCTCCTAAATCACAAGCCAGCTCCTCTGCAGGGCTGTGGTGATACATCAGTGTATCCGTCAAGATACGGCCTGCACAAGGGGATAGGGTCATGGATGATGGATGCCCACATTTCCTCCTGCCCACCCACAGCCTGCAGTGCCTGTAAATACAGGCACAGTGGTCAGAAACAAAACATCAAATGCAGGTCTGCAGGAAACCTTTCTTGCCAGCTTGGGCAGCTTCTTGTGTTTTTCTTTACCATAGCTTCCAGCCAGATATATCTCCCTCAGCATGGAAATACAACCGAATAAACCAACCTGACCTTGGTAACGTAGCCAAAAATCTCCCAAAGTCTTTTCCCACTTGCAGGCACAAGTGATGAAAATCCTCAGCAGTCATGCAACAATATTGGAACAGCAAAGTGCAATGAGCATAGAAAAGCTCACTGCAAGAGTATTTCAACAGGCAGAATGATTTTATTTTAAGTAAAACTGACTTCATGTGTTCTCTCACACCCACAAACTCACAAGCACCAAGAAGCGGGTGCCTAATGGTCTGTCCAGGCTCACTTGCAGAGTACAAGGAATATCAACTATCGAGGCCCTGTCACATCTTTCTTTTTTCTTTTTTTTTTTTTCTTAAATTGGCAGTCACATGCAAGGTTTTGGATGGGCCTCTCATATGCTTTAGGAGCTGACAGTAATTAACATTGTGGGGTGGCATGTTAGAGTTTCTAAACATGGAAATGCCTCTTCCTGTTTGTATCACTTTTGCCCAGGGAAATACAATTTTGTGTTGATTGCCAATAGCTAATAAGACAAATAAATAAATAAATAAATAAATAAATAAATAAATAAGATTCAGAGCAGGAAAGCAATACTGACTTGGGTGATTTATATATTCTTCTGATGGAACCAAATTAACAAGGCCCTATGAGCAGACAATCTGCTCAAACTGAAGAGAGGCAATATTCTCCCACTCAAATCAGACTGACTCCAGATGTCATCTTGGCAGAAAAGATGCTGCCATATCAAGTTTAAACACTTGTTGGGCTTTCGAAGAAACCGATGTGTCAGATTGGATCAGGGTTTCATCCCTCTCAGGGTCTTCAACCCACGGCTGATGTCTGTGGAGAGTTTGAGGCTACAGCTCTGATCTGATAGCATCTCTGATATCTCCAGAATTTTTCCTGGCTGGACTGGCTGGACTGCAAAGGGCATTGACTGGGGTGAACTGGGCATGCTGGTGATGACGTGTGTTTGTAGGATGCGTTAGGTACAGGTGGCCTCTGCACCTGTACCAGCTGTTTGGATGCTGCAGGGGCGGTGCACACAAGACAGCTGTGGCTTGGCAGAAGGGGCAAAGCCACCCAAACAGATCTGAATGATTCCAAATCACTCCTTCATTTAGAGCAGCAAGACAAGCCTGAAAGCGTGACCTGTGACAAAGACTCTCCTTGTGCAGGGAGGCCATTTCTTCCTTCAAAAGTGTTCTTGAAGATCTTCTGCTGAAAGGCATTGTCCCTGTGAGTAGAATTCATCCACCAGTGGCAGCCAGTGGCGAATGTCCTTCAAATGTCCACCATGCTGGTTCCAGACCAGTGACCAGTCTAAAAGCAGCCTGCTCTTAGCTGTGTGTCCAGCTTTGCCCTTGCACAGGGAAAGTTGCACTAACATAGGGAAATGGGAAAAAAAACAACACTCACAAATTATCACTGGGGTAGCAGGAAGAAAAGAAGGTCACACCAACCCGCTTGCCACTTCAGTATCCCCTTCATAGCACTTACCTGCTCATTGCACAGATATAATTAGTTCACCTGGTGGGGAGCAGGAGGGATGGGGCAGGTCCCCAAGCAGGTGAGCACACAAGTGACGTGCGCTCTCTGTGGTGCAGCAGTGAAGGACTGGCTGGTGGAAGATGTGGAGCGGAGAGCGCATTCTGGCTGAAGAACTTGTAAGAAACCAGGTCAAAACTTAATATACTTTTCAAGGAGTTTGGGGGATGCGTTTGACTTTGAACGCCCTCTTTAAAAATAAGAAGTGACCTACATAGGTCTGAGCAAAAACGAATATGAGCATCCCATGGTAACGTATACAGGAGCAGTAAACCTCAGGATTGCGTCAGAGTGGGATGTATGCCCTCAGTGCAGGGCTAGCAGGGACACCGCAGGTGGGAAACTGCAGCTCCTAGTGCTGGGTCACTCTGCAAGGAGAGATTTTTGCCACCCTATCTCAGGCAGCTAGTGTGACTCCATGAAAAATTGGGGCATGTCTTTGAGGTAGGGGTTAGAGATCTGCTGAACAGGGCTTGGGCACACTGAGACAGGCTGAAGGCTGGAGGGAGTCTACCTATTTGGATACTAGGAATAGTTTGTTCTCCAGCCTCTGCAGCCCTGAGGTTGAGAGCCACATTCATCTACAAGATGGATTAGGATGTATAACCATAGTGTAGTGCAAGGAGACATCTGCCAAGGGGGAGCTGGCCAAGAGCTGTAAGGGAAAGAATATGGAGAGTCCATCCTACAACTAGAGGCAGCAGGTTCAAGAGCTTCCCACAGGCAGAGAATCCTGAAGAAGCATCCTAAGCCCTGTTCTGGGTTTCAAGGGCCAGCATGGGGGAAAAGTTGCTGTGGGCCTGGGCTCTGTGTCCTCCCCTTCATTTACACTGCCCTTGGTGGTTCCTTTCCACCTGATACCCCAGGCACTGACAGCAGGTTTCTCTCTACCCCTATAAAGATCTCTTTTTACTGCCCTGGGACGTGCTTGCGTCACGGCACCGTTCCCACATCTCCCAAGATTGTGTTCAAAGCAGCTGAAGGGCCCAGCTTCCATGGGACACCAATGCCTTGGGACTGAGGCATCTCCGAATTGTGGGATGCCCACACATGCCAGCACAAGGCTAATGTGAACAGCCTGTGGCATTGCCAGGGCTCTGCTTGGCCCACAGCATGACGTGAGTAGCAAAAACCACATCCTGTCAGGACCAAATGTCCTCATACAGAGCTCTGCAGCATTTGCAAGTAGGAGACACTCCACTGCCCAGATTCATAAATCAAATCAATTCCTTTCCCTCAACAGTATCAGAACTTAATGCCATCCTAATGGCGATAAGGCAAGGACCAAGGAGGCTGGTCCAAGTGTATGAGTGACATAGGGTCTGTGAAGACAAATTATATCCTTTCTTAGGGCTATTTAGGAAAAAAAAAACCGAGCAGCTCTCAGGCATGCCAACTCTATCTCAAAATACATTCTGCTGTTTTTTTGTTTGTTTGTTTGTCTGTTTTGTCCCCTCGCAGCACAAATCCTGATTCATTCATTTCATGGCACAGTGAGAGGGGACCCCCATTTCCCTCAGGCTGATGCCATTTAGGAATGTAACTCTAACAGGGACGTCGAGTTGGCTGTTGCAGAGCCATTCTAACGCTATATACTGCTCTGTTGCCATATCAGGTCTGGCAGAGTTAACAGCCATCCAAAGCGCTCTGGGATCGCGGGCCTGCCCAAGCCAGCAGGTGCCAACTGAATACTTGAAAGCAGCCACATAGATGCTCTCCAAGCCCTCATGTACATAACGGCTCCGGATATTGCTCAGTATGCCTCCATTTACCATCTCCAGCTGCCCTGGCCATGTCTGCAGTGGTATCCTCAGCTCTTCTTTCCTGCCCATGCTCAGCCTCAGCTGCTTCCCCTGCTCTCCCAGCTTTCTCTTCTCACTGCAGACCCACATGGGGATCTCACTGGCCAGCTGGGTTTCCCTAAGATTGACAGGGCATCTGCTACCCTTGCTTCTACTTCTCCCCAGCGCTTCCGTGTTCTCAAATGTGCCACCATCCTCCCAGACCTGCTGCATTTGAGCTGCTCAATCCAGACAAGTCTCATTAGATTTATTCATAGGCCAGAGCATCACAGCCTCTGCAAGCAGCTTTTTCAGTGTATCACAGTACAGAAGAGTGTCTGCAAAAGGGAACTAAGAGTCCTACAGAAGTTTCGGGGTCAGTGCTTACTAAAAGTCAAAATGTTCAATTTGTCTGTCTTTCTTATAGCTTTTGTCATTGTGTATAAGAAAAGGATTTCTGTTTATCAGAATATGTATGTACCAAAGGGAGTGCTCATTCCTGAACTATCCCCATAGTCCTTGTCTGAAAAAGTTGCCAACTCCTGTAGAATGGTTTCTCTAAGGGTGATCATGGAGCCCAGGAAGCATGGCAGAAATGAATTCGCTTCTGAAAATCATAGATTTCTGTAATTTCGAAGATGTATGTCAGTCTGGCACAACTCCACCTCAGTCAGCAGCTCTGGGTATAAGCCAGTTTGGCCAAAAGCAGAACGGACTCCAAATTCCATGCAGGTAACCGAATATGAATTTAAGAACCTAAATATAGGCAGTCAGCTTGAAACATCCAAGCAGGATTTTCCAGTTACTGCTTTTTCCTGGTAGAGAGAAGGGAGGGTGACAATGAGTATGAAGATCAAGCTCAGGAAGGAGCACAAGCAACTCCAGAAACAAACTCACAGCATTTCAGCTGCTGCTTCCAACTCCTCCATCTCCCTCCGAATTAATGCTCAGATTTCGCTGCATGTGGGTCAGTAGCTCAGGGCAAAGCTGGGCAGTTTGTGCTGCAATATGGAGCATTCAGCCAAGGTGGAGGGAAGTGGTACCAAAACAAATTGACAAATTTTGCCCAGTGAGATCAGGGAAGAGATGTGGTAGCCCAAATATGACTCTTTATTGGTATCAAATATGTGCTGGAGCACCCCAAAAAATTGCAGGTCCCCTGTGAGTCTCTGTTGCATCTTCCAGCCCAATACAAATGATATCTCAACTACCATGGAGCAGAGTTACTGGTTTTTAGGGGCAGATGAGTGCCCCAGTACTGATAGACCTGTGAGCTCAGAAATGGCTCTTGGACCTGGGTCTGCTGGGAACCACTTTGACGGCCACATGCCCAGCCCTGGCTCACAGACACATCACCCAGAGAGAGGCTCTGCTGTAAGCAATGTCAACATTCTCATCAATGTTCCTGGGGTTGAGATTTCCCCTGGCTCACAGTGATGCTCCAGGCCCTGCAGCCACAGCCACGTGTCTCATGGCAGCAGACTGCCCAGAGTGGGGCCGAAGGGGGCCCTCCTGCAGCCTTGGGGCAGCAGTGCTCGCCCTAAAGTATCAAGTGCTGTTTCCAAATTGCTGCCCTGGGGAATGCCCAAAATACAGGGCGATTCTGCCCATGTGGGGCAGCCCCACATGTCCCACTGTCAGCCCCATGAGAACGAGCCCCTTACCTGAACAAATTCATTGCAGAGATAGTCCAGAGAGCAAGGCAAATGTAAACTAAGTTCCTGCTTCTCAGTCAAGACCCCTGAAGGAGCCAGTTTAACTGATGGCAGGATGCAGGTGTCACCTGTATCGTCCTGGCCCTGCATCCCACACAACTTGCCACTGTGGCAAGCATCAGTCCACATAGCACACAGTGCTTGGACTAGTGCTGTTCACGTTCAATGCATCCACCATCCTCATCCTGCTAGGCCCCACGGACCAGGTTTGTGCTGTGCCATATGGCAAGAGCATGCAGCCACTCTGACCCTTCCCCCCATAGAAAAGAATGGCGAGAGACATTTTTAAGCCAACTTCTTTTTGCCCTGTGCATCACTGGCACTCTCAAATTTGGGAGCATCACGTCTTATGGATGGGTCAGGAGCACACATTGGGAGGCCAGCGCTGTTATGCCATGCCCCCTCCTGCTTCATGTTTCTTATAAAGCCCATCTGGAAAAATAACTTTGGCAGCCGTGCTGACGAGTGACCAGCTCTGCCTCGCGCAGCTGCCCACCTCCTCGCTTTGCATGGGTGTGTGCTGGGAGCCAAACGGGGAGAGCCTCGATGTGTCCAAAGAAAACACAGCTCTTCCTGGACAACCGCACTGCCGAGAAGCCAACTGACGCATGGATAACTTATCAAGAAGCATAAATACAAACCCTGTCATAGGCCAGGGGCTCTCTCATCGCTGTAACATGCTGTTGCCACTGCCAGATTGATGTAGAGCATCTTGGGCTGCAGCCTGGGCAGAGGCAACATGTCCTGCAGCGAGGGCAGGTGGGATGGAGGGGCCACGTAGCCTCTGTATATCCAAGCTCTGCTTGGGGGATGGTTGCAGCCGCTGGGGGATGAAACACAAGCAAAGGATGGTCATTAACCTTCATCTACTAGAAGCACGCTCAGCAAAGGAAATCCCCAAACCCCTCGTGTAGTCAAGGGGAAAAAAACAACAACAACAAAAAACAAACTCATCAACTTTGTGTGATTTTGCTACCTAACAGCCCCTTTTAGAGACTCTCTGAGGCCGGGGGAAGAGTAGCTGTATGCTGCAAAACAGATCAGGATCAGGGCTACCATATGATTCTCTGATGGCAGATATTTTAGGAAAATTTAGTCTGAAAGGGCAGGAAGGGAAGCATTAAGGGAGGAAAAAAAATGGGGACAGGGCCTCAGCTAACATGAAGCAGCATCTGAGGTAGCGGAGCCAAGCAGCATCCTGCCAGCACCTCTTCCCCAAAATCTCCGCATGGGAGAGTTACCTCTGGGAAGTCCGTGCCCTGCCCCCGGGATGCCTGGTACCCACAGTGCAGAGGAACACATGCACTTGGGGCAATGCAAGGTGAGGATGTGCATCAGAGCCCCTGGGACCAAGGCTTTGTTGGCCTGTTTGTTGACAGGATCTCTCTGGAATGAGGATTGCTGTGACCTTCATCAGCTGGAATGTGAGAGATTTACTGAGCAAATAGTTTTCCAGTCATGCGTGAAAGGCTGAGAACAGCATCTATATGTTTCTGGGGAAAACTACAGGCAGACACACTGCTCAGATCACTGTGCTTCAGAGCCAGGCAGATAGAAAAACCTCTCAGATTTTTTTTTTATCTGTCTGAAAGTCAGTTTTGACACTCACATTTCCGTGGCAAGTATCTTCTTTGAAAAAACAAACTCCCCCAAATTGAAAATATTCCTGACTGAATATACAGAAAAACTTTCAGGCACAGAAAATCAGTTTCCAAATTTTTTGCTCAAAACTGTTTCTTATCCAGAACCAAATCTTAAAGGTTAAATAATCTGCCCAGACTCAGTCAAGAAACTAGGAACATCCAACTGATGCACTTCTTTGCAACTCAATGCTCAGCAGACATCTGACTTAACAGATAAGACAAATGTCACCAGAAGAATTGCAACTGACTTCATCACTTCAGCTAAACTTTTTACCATGGATATGCATCAGGCACAATAGCGGAGTCGATCACTTCTGCATGCAGGGCATGATCTTAGGCTGCATTAAATACCAGTCAAGAACATGCAGTTAGCTAGGTCATGGTCTTACATTCATCATGATACAGACAGCAATGATATTTATGGGAATCTTCAGTACTGATTAAAATAATAAAAGATGTGTTGCACTTTCCACAGGAATGAAGAAATCATTTTACAGGGGTAAGCAGAGACAGTGGGAATATTCAAAAGGCATTCTGCAGTATGAGCAAAGGAAATTTCTCAAATGCTCATGCTACACTGTCAAATATGAAATGAGATCATAAATATAATTGTAGTATAACTTCTAAGAATAAAAGCTCTTCGAGCTTTATTTGTTGCTAAGAAATGACAAAACATAAAAATAAGCAAAAGTTCTCTGCAGAAGACACAGATGCATACCATAGCAGTGTCTGTAATTATTCATGGAGATACTCGATTGCAACAGCAAATTAAATGCAGTTGTTTTCCATGGCTAAAGTGATACTCTGTGGTAGGAAAAAAGCTTCATGCATTACTAACAGTATATTAACTACTCAATGGAGAAAACAATTCAAGTCGGCTAAAAAAATTGTGCTTTTCTTTGTGGTTACTGAAGTCTCAAACTATGAGAATTTCAAAGCATCTTTCAAAGTGTCATTATTACCCAGCTAGAAAGGGAATAATCTATAGTCTGATTATTTTCAAGGATGAAATGCCACTAGGAGCATTTGAAAATGTAAAAAGTGTGTTTCAATCATGCAGTTTTGAATCCTAACAATGATTCATCATGTACCACTAAAATTTTAGCTGTGGAAGTCCCACCCTTTCCAGAAATGGAAAGGGAAAAGACTGAATATTTGCTTCTAATTGTCCAGTTCAAATATGAGATTTATCAAAATACGGTATAAATTCATTGTATGGTCTTGAATGCTGACTAACAGAGGTTTGCAAGCTCCGTCATTTAGCAAAGAGGTTATACAGGATTTGGCATCTCGGTCATATCAAATACATGGAAATGTTGAGGCAGTTCCTCATAAAATGGCCTTCTCTACACATGAAAGTCTTCTCCATGTGCTAGGTAGGAAAAGCATGGATGAAATGCATATATTCGTTGGTATCATGCAAAGGGCAAGGAAGATGGAAAGTTCTTTGTACACAACTGCTGAAGGTTTTCAATGATAACTTTAAAATACAGAATAAAACTTCTAAAGTAACACTAGATTAATCTTTTTGTGCAAGAACTTATGACACACATTCACTGAAGTGTAAATTACAGCCAAGAACTGACAGCAAATTCCTTGGTCATAAATGCTGCAGAGAAGAGTAAGTAGAAAAGGACTTCATTTGGCTGCATGAATTATCTTTCAAACATCTGATTTCACAACAATATCAGCATATGAAAATCACTTAACCTGATTCAATCATTTTTCCTGGAAAAAAATGCTGACTGTTCTGGAAATCATAAACATTCCCAAAAGGTTGATGTTTGAGGCTTGCTGGGTACTTGTGTGTATCAAAAACTTCAGTGAGTACACACATACCTTCATAATCTTAAACTAGAAAATGGTCTAACAATGGAACTGCAAATCCCAGATTTCTTTGTTGTTCAACAATATAAGGATCTAGCATAGCCATTTCTGTTACAGATATCTCAATATGCATCCTTGTACGAGCAGATCTGGATAGACTGCAGACACCTAAATATTGATTCTGCTAAAGGATGACTCTCACATTAACTCCATTTGCCCAGACAAAGTGTTTTATGGATTGACTAGAAAGCATAAACAAAACACAGATGAATGGAAATGTCTCCCTGTCATCCTCTCCATGAAAGATAATTAGAACCTTTTAAATAAGATATTGATTGGTGGGAGGGCCTTTGAAGATGCAGGGTTTTGGTGGCGTAGCTCTGGGCATTGCACATGAAAGCTTGTGATGTCTTGGGCAACGAGCCAGCTCTGCAGCTGCCGTCCAGTTTTGCAGCATGGCATGAAGCGGAATCTGCAGGGAGCTGCCAGCAGAGCCCTCCACACAGGACATTAGAGGCCAACAGGGGCACCTGGCTGCCCAGCTCTTGTTTCAGGATTGATTGACACAAATCAGAAACAAAGGCTCCAAGAAAAGCTGGTGTGCAGGGCTCTTCACTCCTCTTTTCTGGAGTCACAGTGGGTAATTTAATAACAGCCTGGCCTGGAAGAGAGCCAGGCAGTAGAGCCAAGTGAGATAGTCTCCAGTTGGCTTATTAATTTGTTTTTTGACTCCAGTAAGTTTTTCCTTAGAAAAAGACTTGTCTCCTGTGGGCCAGCATGGGGCAAACAAATTGGAGCTCAGGCCAAGACCTACATGTCACGTTTCTTTTTGCTCAGGGAAACACAAACAGATCTGCCTGGTCTTCTTGGCTAAGCGCCCATGAGCACCAGCTGGTCTCAAGCTCACAGAAGGACACGCTGCTGCAGCTCCCCTTCTGCCTGTCTTTGGGGAGGGGAACTACATAAATAAAGAAAATGCTAATGGGTTAAAAGGGGCTTATTTTGCTCTGCTTTCTATTTTGGTCTTTTCTCTTAGAGGAGTCATAGCTGCAGGTCAGGAGGTCTCCAAATGCACGGCCTGTCCCAGGGTATTCAGACCTTGCCTCATTACAAAGCACCTGGGGAAAGAAAATAATAGCTCCAGCAGGCATGACAGATGTGTGGAATTAGCTATAAGTCACAGTGAAATAAGCCTTTTTTAATGATTTTGGCCCAAACTTCTGTGAGTTACTTAAATGCTAGGTGTCCTGGACTCAAGGATATATTCCTACAACAATGAACAAAACACTGATGTTCATAACATCAACCCATAGGCATTTGCTGCCTGTGAATCTCTGGTTTTCCTTATCCAGAAAATACAACCTTTGTACAAGAGATGATGTTTAACAGTTGCATTTTCTGATGAAGCTATTTCTAGAAAATGAATGCAATAACTCTCGACTCGGATATGACTGTTTCCAGCAAAAACAAATCTACACAGCCTTTGGACCACGGATCTAGTGTCTGGAAATATCATTGCAGAGAATGTTTATTTGATGTTTTCCATTTCTTTTATTGTTCAGCTTGTTTTCAGCATCTGCATTCATCTGGGGCAAAACAATGCAGTCTATTTCATGTTTTTTTTTTAAAAAAAAACTTTTTCCAACATAAGTGCCTTTCATGTATCATTCCAGCATTTCTCTCTTCAGAGCTTGGGGACAACCAACCTACTTCACTGTAATTAGTTTCCTTTTATGACATGACATTCTTCCAAGTTTTCATAAAGGCTAAGTATTTATTTTATATACAGCAACCAGCATTGAGAACATGTGTAATCTTTGGCACATGTAATCATGTATTATAGCTGCTGCAACAACAGTCTGCATCCATCCTCAAACTGGAAAAGTTTGCTTAAACCTGTTTACACATACTGCATCAGGCTTCGGCATCCATTTCATTCAGGTAGTATGTCTCCATGTCTCCATTTTAGATGTTATTTCCAGGGTACCTTTAAAGAGGGAAGAGAGGAAACTGGTATTTTTGGAGAGTAGCTCACTTCGCCCTAAAGTCAAGATGTAACACTTGATAGAAGAAGTAATTGCAGGAGAAACCTAAGCAAGTGCTTCAGTTGGAAGTTCTCTGGACATCAGGTAAGATGCCACCCTTCGGTCTGATAGTGTTGTGTTTTAGCCCTAGTGTGCCAAGTGCAGCAGGAGGTCCTGCTCTGGCCTCTAGTCTGGTTCTCAGAGCCATCGGCTGGGCCTATTGCCCCACATTTCACCTATGTCCAAGCCTTTTGCTGTGTTGCATTTTTATTCTCCATCCTTTTTAACACTGTTTCTTAACTCAACCCCCAGTTTCCCAGGAATGAGGGAAAAGAGAGTGTTTTCCATATAGACTGATTTATTTCTGGTTGTTTTGGACCTGCGGAGTTGTGGAATGTTGGAAACCTTTGCTGTCCCTGCCGCATAGGGCAGTCTCGAGGATCACAACAGTTACTTCTCTGTATGGGGCTCCACAGCTGCAGACTAGTGATGAGCTCCTAAATACAGTTTCTGAAGAAGCATGTTCTAGCAAAAAGGTTCAGCATCCGTAAGGTGGCTGTCCATTCAAAATGGCTATAGACACGGCTGTGCGTTCCCATTCTGCCCTCTTGTTTTCAGTGGCTTTTCTCTTAAAATCTGTTAGGCTGAATTTTTCCAGGCAGGAGCAGTTCAGATAAACGCATAAGCTCCTGAAACACAGTTCCAGTGAAGCTGAATTACAGCTGCCACTTCATAATACCCAGTCCTGCTACATGGAAGAAAACCACCAGCCACCAGGAGGACATCCTCAAAGAATGCATTTCTTGTCCCTGTTCTAAAGGTCCCTGACCCCAGGCAACAGAGCTGCAGACCACCTGGGTAATGCAGAGATGTTATTCTCCACACCCCAAACAAAAGCATCTCTTTCAGAATGTCAGATGCAGGACTCTATTTGCTCTGTGTTTACATTCACTAACAAACCAACCACAGAGAGTAAAGCAGCAGAGTATGGAACACGTTAATTCAATGCGTGCCTTCCTGAGCCTAACATTACAACAGCGGATAAGTGTATTTTTGTCTCGCTTCCTCTGAGATATTTTTAGCTGCTCAAGTGACTTGTGGCATTTCCCTGAGGCCAGAGTGATTCATACGGTTTAGGAGACGGGCTGCAGATAGAGTGCTGGAGTGCTCTTTGGGAAGGGAGAGTCATCCCAATAAAATCAAGAACTAGTTTCATAGGCATATGGATTTTTTTAAAAAAAAATCATCGGTATTTCCAGAATAAGCTTTTTGGTACTGTCTAACTTGGAGCTTTCTGATTATTACATTTGTGGAGGGGGGATCTATATTGGGGATTTTTTTTTCTGATGCTGATGAAAGGGATTACATCACAGGCTGGACGCAGGCAGTGCATGGTGCAAGACTGTTCCATGGAAACTCTCATTTTCTCCCAGTCATCAGGACGTTTTAACCCTGCCCAGGGCACCATCTGTCATGTTTTGACCTGCTTTCCTCCCCTGCAACCTCATCTCCCTCAGTGCATATCAGTCCTGAACTGAATTCCTCCTCTCCCTTCAGACCCATGCCCCAGGCTTATCTGACTTTCTTGCACCTATGAAGGGCTTTCAGGGGTGTTTTCAAGCTCTCCTTTGCAGGCAGCTGGAGTTTTCGAGCATTTTTGAAGGTTAGATAACCAGAAGAATGGAGAAGAGGACAACTGTCTTGCTCCCCTAAATCCAATCTCCCCCTCTTCGTGGACACCCCTGAAATACTGCTCAAGAACTGGAAAAATCTGAGAATTTGCTCTGCTCTCCTTATTTCAGCTTCCTCCCTCCTTTATTTATTTTTTTTTAATAATGGAAACAGAGCAAGAAAGAGATGCAGAGCCCCCCAGAATGCCCCAAACCTCTGCAGCAAGCAAAGAATGAGCTAGAGACCAGCTTCCTTCCAGACTGATGAAAAACAGAACAAGAAGCTTCATATAAATCCATGGGAAGATGAGATGAGATTGATTCAAAGGGGAAATTCTTCCTCTATCCCTTCATATGCTTTTATCTGGGAATGAATTGCATGTCATACGCCTTAGGCTTCCCATTGATCCTCTATGATGTGGGCTGAATGTGAGCTGGATGAGTTCTGTGTTGCTTTTTTGTTACCTGGAAGAAAGCTGGGAGATAAGGTTGCCTGCTCAGCACTTCCTGACAAAGGCAGTAGGTGGCAAGCATGCTTGGCAACCCCTTTTCCAGAGAAAGCAATCAACAGGGTTGTAATTATGACAAGAAATAATCAGTGAGAGGGAAAGTATCACAAGCAATAATCAGAAGAACCTCTTTCCAGCAGTAGTCTTCATAGAGTCAGGAGTGCCATGTAAAGAGGGAAGGCATTAGGGTCCTCCTGGCAGGAGGGCTCTGGAGAAGGTGGAGAGGATCTTGAGGTCTACAGGAGACAGAGACACAGAGCAAGAGAATGCACATGGGAGGAAGATCCTCAGCCAGTGCTCCTTGTCTAGCTTGAAATATCATGCCTTAAGGATGCTCTTTGGGACTGAAACAGTGACGAGACCTCTAGCCTCAGTTCTTGACTTCCCTGATCATGTGGATTCTGCTGGACTCCAAACTTCCCACAGCAGCAGTGTTTTGCGGCCAGATAATTCCTGGCTGCTCTTGTATGTGTACTGTTAGACACTGTAAGTGACCCAGCTATACAGGGCAGTTGTTGATGAACAGGCCCTTCATGAGGTATTTTTGCCATGGACCTGAGCCAGTGAGATCATGTGCTGAGAAGTTAATTATCCTCTTTAGCCGTCACAGGCTTGGCCACGACAGTCAGGCTCCAGAAGTTATTTACAGCAAACCAGCCAAGCCCTTTGGCAAAGCAGCTGGTAAACTCCACCACCAAAGGCAACAAGGACTCCTTCCCCCCCATGACCAGCATTGCTACAAACACAGCGTCTTCAAGCCCTGTCTGCTCTGGGACTCATCCTTAACCTACCCTTGCAGTGCAGAGCCGAGACCTCCAACACAGGCAATGCACCATGTCCAAGCTTTTCTGCTATGGGATGAACATGACAGTGCTGGCCTCTGCTGCCAGCTCACACCTGCTGAACCCAACATCTCAGCCCAAACTGCCATGACAATGTATATGACACAGACTTCTCCTTCAACCATATAGGAAATACACCCCTGCCTTCACCCTCCTTCAGGCAGACACAGCTCCAAGCAGTCTTCTCCTCTATCAGGTGTCTACTGCATGGAGGGGATCCTGTACACACCTCTAGGACACAGTGAGCAGAATTTCTTGTGGATTCTGGTGCTTTGAGACCTCTGTGATTTTCAAAACTGCCGTTTTCTTCTGAGGAACATTTTCTATGGAGTATTAGTTGGTATCTTCTTGATACCAACTGTGTAAGTCATGACATCATTATGAGCCAGGCATACCACTCCATGCCACTGCCTTAATTCTTAGAGATGTGGGGGTTTCAGTGTTTAACAAGAATTTAGCTAGTTTGGTACAAACAGGGGTAATCATCAAAGAGGGTTTTATCATCTATTGCCTTTGGAGCAAGCTAATGAAAACAAAACATTCTAGTGTAGTCTAGATAAAATAAGTGTACCTTGTATCTGCCATAAACATTAGAATACATGAACATGTTAAAAAAAATCAGTTGGACATATTTTGATGGGAAAGTATTTAATTATTATTCGCACTTTTGCAGAGAGATGTGGTGAATTAGGTGATGATTTCTTATATTGACATATTCTGGGCATGCCTTGATCTTCCAATCTTTCCTCTGATTGACAACTAAAGGGATAAATAACTTAAATTATGTCTTTGCCTGAGTGACAAAAAGTAAATACATAAGTATTTACTACCCAGCTTGGAGCAAAGCAACTTTTCTGAGCTGAACGACTTTTGGAAGGCAGTGAGAAACCCAAACCACAGACCAATCTTCTGGAATAGATTGCAAAGGAATGACAAATAACAAGAAAGAGTAGAGACCAGTTGCCAGCACCTGGGAGAGGGGAATTCCAGGAGGACACAAATGGACTGCTGTGGATGCTGGGTTGGTGTCCAGTCAACAGAGACTGCCTTGGAAACATCTGACTCAATAATTTTCCTTCTATTTCCAAACAATCAGAATAAACAGGGTGGTTTTAGAAATACCTACTAGACTCGCAGTTCCAAGTCTCAAAGGGTTAAGTGCTCATTTGAGAGAAGACCTCACTGGTTCACTAGAGATGCTGTGGTATTCAGAGGCTGAAGAGCTGGTCAGAGTCGAGGGGCCTAACTCTAATGTGGAAGCCAGGCCAAGGCTGATTTCAAGAGCCATTCAAGGGTGTCATGTGAAAATTTGGAACAAAAACTATCTGTCACAGACCACAACAGATACAATCACAGCTGTGATGCCAGAGTGTGCTCAGTTAGGGTTGACAGGATTTTATTGAAAATCAACCTTTATTATTGGCTCCTGCTGTTTATCAACAGCTATAATTTCTGGTCAGAAAACCGGTTCTGAAACTGATGCATTAGGAAAAAAATAGGCACAGGATGTCCATAGCATGTTCAGCACCATAAAAATCCATCAATGTCATCGATTCATGAATTAGAAGCAAGTGCTACCAAATTACTTGCATTGTTTGCATAACAGGGAACCCTAAGTACACACATGATGCCAAATTTTAAAGACCAAGTCTGTTTTAGCATGCTGCAGTCATCCAAAGGTGAGAAGAACAAGCATGCTTTCATAGCTGGCTTATTTATGTGAAGATGTTCCTGAACCTGGAAAGAGACTAGCAGCCTGAAACATCGTTTTTCTAAATACTGTTCAAAATAGTGGTTAAATTCCCATGAAGTGCACTCTTGAATCAGACTGAGTCTAGAAAGCATCTCTGGACTTTATCACATTAGCAGAAGTATCAGGGGCATCCCAGAATCCTACTTTCCAGAATAAGAGATGCTCATTTCAGAGACGCTTTTTCTCTACAACTTCCTCTATGATAACAGCTCAAAACCTTTCTCTTATGCCAAATACTGGGAGTTGCATTCGGAGTCCAGCTATGTTACTGCCAGCTATTATTCAAACTTATTTGGCACTATAATAAAATAATGAGCTTAGGTCTTCTATTCTTTGATCTTTATGAGTAGTGACTAGGACCAGTCACTGAGGAAGAAATACCACAGAGCTTCCTATCATCTCATTTGTATAGACAACATAGCCAAGGGCTGTATAACAGGGGAAATCACAATTTATAATGACACAAAGTTTGGGAAAAAGTATTATTGAAATACAGAGATGACTTGAATCTATGCATCAAAAAAATG
Organism: Tinamus guttatus; assembly: GCF_059628265.1. Classification (NCBI taxonomy): domain Eukaryota; kingdom Metazoa; phylum Chordata; class Aves; order Tinamiformes; family Tinamidae; genus Tinamus; species Tinamus guttatus. The sequence continues at coordinate 3,141,563 of NW_028288831.1, forward strand.
GAGAAATAAATTTAGTCATTATCAAAAGAAATAGAAAAGATTATCATGTAAAACAATATTAATTCAGATTCATGCTAGGAAATATGCTATGGATCTCTAGTTACCATCGTGAAAAGCAGTGTAATTATACAAAAATTACAATTTTACTTAGAAAGATTGATTACTTACATAGAGAGGAAATGATTTCATAATTCCTCATCTGGATGTTTCCCAGATTTTAAAACATTATGGTTTTCATTTACTTTTAATTGGCAGAGCAGCAGTAGGGAACATAGACATAGGGTTTTTTTCCAGACTGCAGTCAAAAGGACATGGTTCAAAACTCAGTTCTGAGCACAATCGAGAGCAATACCCATTGAGGTCTGGATCCTGGATCCAAAATAGCTTTACAAGGGAAGCAGTCTTGTGTGCCAGCCTAAAAAACTGGGACTGTGTCATGCAAGATAGCAAACTATCCAAAACAGCATCAGAGGTGGGATCCCAGAGTCGTATCAGCTGCTAAAATGTAAGAACAGATTCTTTCAACTCTAAACCCTTTATTAGCCCTCCAGCCCACTGTGGGAGCTCAGTGAAATCCCTTCCTTTGAAATCAAACCTTGCAATAACAGGCTTTATAATCGAGCTGGTATGCTGCCGAGGTATGCTTATGTGCAGTATTGCACATAGGCTATATTAGAAAAACAATGTTTCTCATTATGATGCTAACAGCATTTAGGAAATGGTACCTCGTGTTTTATGATATACAGTATCGAAACACTTTTATGGGCATAATAGTATTAATTTTGATGGCTACTTTTGGAATCTCCTTTACTTTTAGACTGCCTCCATTTTAAATGGAAGAAAAGGGCAATAATTTGAGCCCTGTGAATTCAAGCATGGTAGTCTCAACTTTATTTGAGATATAGCTTCTAGGTTTGTGGTGACAAGGAAAGATTTGGGCTCGTGACCTGTGGAATCTAGAAAAAAAAACATGAAACGTTAAAAGTGCCTGCTCAAATTGTCTCCTTGCTCCTAAAAGAGCAGCAACAGATTTGTGGAAAGTATTGGTAGGGCCGCAGCTTGATTCTTTTCTCACTCTTACGCTGGAGTGACACAAAACACTTAAAACCAGGTTCTTAGAAAGGTCTCGCTACTCTTGCATTTGGCCTTTCCTAAACTGCCTTCTCATCAGGCTCTCTGCTTCCTGCCCCTCCACTCCCTACTGAAAAAAAACAAAAAACAAAAAAAAACAAAAAATAAACACACCTCTGGAAATGAGGCTGCAGGAATTTCACGGCATATTTATCACATCCTCTTCTCTGGTACCTATTTTCACTCAGCACTGTGGTCTCAGTTCTGAGGATGCACTGGGACATCCCCGGGCTATCTGGAACTGTAAAGGTCACTCAGCATCACATGCCTCTAAGTTGCATAAGATGATCAACTGCAAATAGCAGGACAGGAGCAAGAGGCCCAGACTGAGCTAGAGACACTGCCCCTCTCCACTTTTACCTTGTGTCCCATGCAGCTGCCCTGCAAAGGCCATCCCTGCTCAATTCTGACATGATCAGCTTCCTAGTGGCTGATGAGACCTTCATTTCCTGCAGAAAAGGGCTGTGCTTTATCTGTTCTCGTTCTTCCATCTATGGGCAGCCCCTGGACTAGGGCCAGGGAGGATGACTAAAAGCAGTGATATGCTCAGAGCAGAATCACAGAAGCGCAGAATGGTTGAGGTTGGAAGGGACTTACCCTCTAGAGACCTAATCCAACCCTCCTGCTCAAGCAGGGTTACCTAAAGCATATGGCCCAAGGACTGCAGAGAGGTTTCACAAGAAAATAGCAATGGCAGCTGCAACCCCCAGCACCCATGGGCATGCGCCAGGGCTAAAATGTTTCTGAAAAGCTTTCTCAGAAGGAACAGGGACTCTAATGTCTTGAGTAAAACCAAGGCATTCTCCTATCCTGCCTTTGCACCATCATCCCGCTGATACTCCTGCTGTTCTGCTACATGCAGAAGAGCTCTCTTAGCCCTTCCTGCATTGTAAGCTCCAAAAGCAGAGGTCAGGCACAGTTTGAGTCTCTGCACCATATTGAGATGGACCATATTGGTCTAGCAGGGACTGTAAGAGAGACCCAGTCCCTGATTTAGGGATTTCTGTACCCCGGGAGACAAAATGACTCACTGTCTGGCAGGCAGCTGGGAAATTACCCTTAACATAGGCCAAGCCTATGGTGCAAGCAAGAAAATATCTATCTCAAAGAGACAAATAGAAGCAATACATTTACAAATGATATAGTGATGAACAAAAATGTATGGAAACCGGCTTGGTTCTACTAATAAGAGCCAAAGGCTTCTCTCATTCATTTTTTCCAGTGGACAAACTGTGCCTGAACACACGGCCAGGAAACCAACTCCTATGCAAACTTTCTACCTTCAACAAGTCTGTTACAAATGTCCCTCTGCACTTGAGTGAACAACAGTAATGTTCCATCTCCAGCCTTTTCCCACTTTGTCTCCTACCTTTCATAGAAAATGCACAACTTAACAACAGCACTTCATGCATTCTTGCAAATGGGATTAATCCAGATGTCTCCTCCGATGTCGTTCTGGGACCAGCCATAACAGCAAATCACTCAGTCCCTGAAGATAGCGGGGTTAGAGCATCTGACCCGTAACCCAACCTTTGCAGGATCCTGTTACACCGGCTGGCCACGCGACTCTGCAGGAAACGATCCTTCATTCTGTCTCTGGTCAGTGAGGGCTGTATGGCTTCTAGAGCTGTATGGCTTCGTAGACTCCTGGACAGGAGATATGTTAACCCTCTGAGAGCCTCTATAACAGAAATGTAGCACGTTAGCAGAAACCAGCCTCCTTTCCAATACAAAGACAGGATTCATCAGTGCCCACTGCAGTAAATTTCCCAAGCTGTGCACATGCTGAGTGAAGAAATATTTCCTCTGGTGTGTTTCAAATTTACTCCTCATTTATTCTGGGAGAGCCCTTCCCCTCCTATTTGAGGCAGGAAAAACTGAAGGGACCAAACCATCTTTATGGTATCCTCCAAACATTTCAATACCTTGAACAGAGCCTCTCCAGCTTTTCCTGTTGTCAAACCAAGGACTGTCTATATTGACAACATCCAGAGTCCAGACACACAGAGTGGGAGTCAGGTATTTGAATGTGGGCATCCAGTGCCTCTTTAGACATGATATAGTAGCTGAAGCACCCATAAATATGACCCAGCCCAGGGGATCCTGAAGATCTGGTCTGTACCAAAAGCTGGAATCAGGTACAACGTTTTGAACAACATTCTTGGTCATTTCTGAAGACATTAAATGGTTATGTGCCAAACTGCAGGCTTGGAATCTTTTCCATATCCAAACTAAGCTCCAGCTGTAGCACAAGAAGGTTGGGGATAGGGACCCCAGAATGGACACAGCTCTGCAGATGATGGTTCATGCAGATATATCCCAAGGACAGGGCCTAAAGTGAGCACAACAGATTCAGGTTGGTCATCTGGAACTAGAGCATGGAGGTGTTTGCAACAGGTATATCCCAGCTACCCCAAGGCAGGAACTGTGAAATTCTGCTATGTAAGAGGCTAAGCTATGTAGTGACCGATTCCTCCTTGCCTAGAAATCCACAAACCTGGAAGCTGCAGGAAAAGCAGACAGTGAGGCATTTGTATCCCATGCAAGCGCCTGTCTTGGGAGGGTGGCCGTCTCAGGCATCAGGAGGAATGCCACTGCTATGAGCCTTACATGCAGGACGTTTGATCTCTAGTAGTGAGATGATACCCCCAGGTCTCACCATGGACATGCCTGTAAAGCACGTTTCCCTTTCTGTAGAGATGGCCTTTTGCCAGGGTCTCAGAGGGAGGAGGAGTGTGTTACTCTGCTTCCCCAAGGACAGAGCAGTATTTTTCCTTCCCAGCCTTGCTTCCCACCTGGTATTTTGTGTTACATTGAACAGCTTCCTACTCAGACTAGAGTGAAGGTCAGCAGCATGGTGGGAGCTGAGTAAGAAACCGCAGAAATATCCATAGAAGGGAACAGCCCGCTACAAAGGCATTTCAGACACAAATATTCCCAGCTAAAGGCAAAGACAGGAAGCATAGACTGTGTCTACCGTTATGGCCATGGATCATCTAACAATCACCAGCAATGCTTCCAAATAGCCTGTTCAGACCTCCCCTATATGGCCGTCCATCTGATCCATTAAAACCACTAAGCACTAAACCTCTAGAGAGGTACAGAGACTTCAGCTTAAAACATTTCAGTGCTCAGGAAAGCCTTCCCTTCTGTGACATGGGCAGAGGATAAGACCGCTGCAGAGCCTGCTCTGGTTTTGGACTCTGCAGTGAACAGTAGCTGAGTCAGTGAGACAGATTCTGCCCTCTCGCCCAGCTCTTACTAAACCCAGGATTTCTCACACCAGAACTGATGATCAGCATGATTGGCATGTCTTGGCACACAGGAGATGATTAGCAGATCCTTCTCAAGGCCTCCAGATTGGGGACCACATCAGGCTACCCCCGGCCTCCCACCTTCCAGTCAAGAAGCTGTGGATCACAGGCACTGGTGTGCAGGTTTGGGCAATGCAAGAGCTGGGAGAAGATATCATCCCAGGGAAACACAGGAGCACCACCATCCCCCTCCCAGCCTTCTGCAGGGAGATGTCCTGCTCTCCCAGTAAACATTGTGCTCTGGGGCTGCAATCTCCTGGCGCCCTGGGCTCAGCCCACCTGCAGCAGCAGCGGCTGCCAGGTTTTCAAATGCTGCTCTCCCAATCATTTCTCCTTTGGCAAAAAGCCTCTCACTTCCTGCCACAGATAACTCAGCAGTTTTAAATCCAACGGGATTATTTTTGTGGATTTTACTGGGAGAGTCAAATTTGGGTTCATCTGGAACTTAAATATCAGCACATTGGTGTAGGGACCTGCTGAGCCACTACAGCACAATGACATGTTCTCTTTGTCTGGAGGAGCCTTTCTTGAATCAAAGGATGTTTATCCAGCCTGTGGGGGTCACTTGATTGGAAGTTACATCCCCCAGAGCTCCTGTCATGCCTGTCTGCCAGACCCTCCTCATCTCCTCCAGAACCAGAGCCCTGACCACATCTAAGACTCCCAGAATAGCACAGGATTAAGCAGATTGAAATGGATATCAATTCAAGACCTAGCTGAATGTTTTCTGTTGCTCTCTTTGGCCACTGGGACAGACTCCAACTCCATACCTTTTTCTCACAACATCACACAGATGTCACATGGAAGGAATTCATCATCAGCGGAGGAGCTGTCAGTCATTGCAGTATAGCCAGGTTCATCAGTAGGCTCCCTACTGAAGAAACCTTATCAGCATGCAAAACATATCCAGAGAAGTCAGACGACAGCTCTCTCCATCCACTAGGTAGTTTGCAGGCAGTTTGCACAGCTGGGGTCTCTCCTGAAAGGCAGTCCTGCACTGCCCACGAGGCCTGTGAGTCAGGGCTATACCAGTTCCCCCAGCAAAAAAACCTGCTGACCCAGCCAGGCCAAGTTCAATCAGCCAACTTCATCATGAATCCCAAACACTCCCCTATCCCATTTCTGATATTAAAATGTGAGATGTCTGTTTGTTTGTTTTCTTCCCAAGCGTCTGCCTTTTTCTTCCTAGGTATGCCCTTTCCCGGGAAACATAGTCATCTACCTGGAGGCAGCTACAGGACTGAGATCCCAAAGAGCCATTGGTTTCTGCAGTGTGTTATTACTGCTGCAGAAAATTGTATGTCCTTCTGGCTACAATGATCAGTTGTCAGAGCAATTGAAATGAACTGGAAAATTCCACACAGCGCGGCAAATTGAGCTGTATACCACACAGTTAATGCAGCTACACGAAAACTATCTTTTGAGCTTTAATGGCCCCTTTCAACTGCAGAGCTCACAGCACTTGAAAATGTTTATAAATAAGCCCTCCACAACTCTCCAGAGGAGGCTTTATTTCTCTTTTAAAGTTGGCCAATTGTGCAGAACAGAGTCGAGCAACTTTGCAGAGATCTGAGTGTGACACAAAGCAGAAACCTCTTCTCCTGCTGCTCTGGCTCTTGATCCAAAGAGCCTGTGCCTTCTGGATGCCAGACTCAGTGCCGTCAGATAAGCAAACACCTCCTGTGGACCTGCATTTCTCACAATAGGCAGTATTTTTTAGATGTCCTTGCCATCTCGTGTTTCTTTCCTGAGCCATTGCTAGTCACTAAGCTCCTTTCTGGAGCATGGAAAACACAAAGTTTCCTAAAATCTCCAGATGACCAAGGCAGGTGAGTGGAGTTTTGATGATTTTTGTCATCTCTAAGCATGAATGCAGTTTAGCCTCCCAGGATCCAGCCTGCTCCAACAGAGAAGGTGCCAGAAATACCTCTTTGCTGATCCAGTACTTAAGGGCATGACAACCGTGGGAGCTGAATGACCCACTGAGAGAGGCAGTGGCATAGCCAGCCCTGTGCTGGGTCAACCCTTTCTTGGCAAGTGTCACTGTGACACCCAGAGCAGCCACCCAGCTTCCTTTGGCTCCTTTGACTGCAGAGCCTGAATATCCCCAAACCAGGGTGCCAGGGCTGCAACGCTCCAGAAGAGCCGCGTCTCTGCTGCCTTGAAGCAAGCCAGCATGAGATGGTGCAGTCCCACTGGGCAGATGTGCTCAGGGAGCCCTTGGTCCTTCCTCTATGACCTTCAGGTAAGAAGGGAGATGGGGGAGCTGCTGCTTTCTCCCCTCTGCCAGCATGCACGGCTCAGAGAAGTGCACACACATCACCAGAAAACCAGTGAGCCCTGGAGGCTCAGACAGCAGCACCCTGGGGCAGCACCCACAGCTCTCACACCTGCAGACGTGGACTCAGCTGCAGGTCCCAGCACAGTGCCTGTCACCAGAGGGCACCCCTGGCTCCCTTTGCCAGCAGTGGGCTGTGCAAATGGGGAAGGGCAATCTCTGGAGAGGCTATGGAAATCAGCTGCAAGACAGGGAGAGCCCAAGCGGCTCCAACTCCAGCCTGCCAGCACAGACACTGAAACACTCCTTGTTCAGCGCCACCAAGAAAGCCCCAGCAGCTCTCTCCAAGCCAGGTCCACCTCTTCCATCAGCATTGGGGCAGCAGAGCGACAGTTTGCATTCTGAAGCCTCTGAAGAAGTCTCTCCCCAGATTTATGGCTCAGTTTCGGGCTTGAGATTGGGGCCCTTGCTGCGTTTCAGATCCTTTTGCCTTCCCCCACAGGTTGCTGCAAGACATCCCACAGGGTGAACATCTAGATGCAGGGGAGAAGCAAGGTCTGGCCAAACCAAGGCAGAACCTGGAAGGTTAGAGATGGAAATGAGAGGTGTGACCCCCCCTCTATGGGTCACTTTTCCTTTCTCAGGCTGGGAGAATCTCAGGTTGAGGAATCCCTGAGGCCCTGAGGGGGTTCTCAAAGCCAGCAGACAGTGTTCAGTGAAGCACGGGATTGTCGAGGCCGTGTAGTGAGCGGAGATCACAGCAGACCCACAGCAGTGCCACGTGGCCTCACCTTCCAGCCAGAAGGGACCCCACCTATGCCGGAGGAACCCGGAATATCTGTGCGTCCACTTGGAAATGCTGAGAGCAGCAAAGCAGACTGTGTGGGGTGGCTGGGCTCCATCCCTTGGTCATCCCCAGCTTTGTCTTCTCCCAGCTGCCCATGGAGGTGGAGCCCGAAACAGCGGCCTGCCTGCACGCGGAAAGGAAATTCAGCCTCGCATCCCCACAGCCTTTCCTGCTCTGCCCAGAATAGATCTGTTGTTCTACTGCTACTTGTCTGCTTAGTCAACTGAGGTCCCATTAGCCCTTTTTTTGCAGTCTTGTAAGTGCGGAGGATAAACGGACTGATTGTCTCCCCTTCACCGTGAACGAAGGGGTATTTTGTTTATTAAAAAGTCATGTTGTTAATAAAGATCTTCTCATGGCCAAAAATAACTAAGGCCACAATTGTTTCCTCTCTGCTTCTTTATCTGCACTGGAGGATTCACAAAGAGAGCTGTGGCCCTGACCAGATGCAGCTCCACGCTAAAAATATGCTTTGAAGCAAGAGGCAACGGGACCGCTCAAGAGCAGCAGAGATCTTTAGCAAAGCCTGCAGCCATGCACAAGCAGCAGACTCTGTTTCAAGAGCATTTCCAGGCGTGTGCTAAAGATGTCATGCCCAGGGTGGTAGCCCCAGCTTGCTTTAGCTCCCCAGACTGCTGTCACCCGTCTTTTTCCTTGGGAACACAACAGGAGAAATGTTAACTAGGGTGGGGGGTGTTGAAGGTAGACAGGAGATGAGAACTGCTCAGGACTCTTACCAGTGAGCCCAGGAAAGGAAGGCTGGGATCAGCAAGGGCTGCTCTCAGCCCTGTGTTTAGTAGTCTCTGTGGTAGGGGCTCATGTTCTGGGGGGTGTTCAGTGTGCCCTGAGGATGAGAGGGACAGTCCAGAAGAAAAAAAGCACCATGGCACCATCAACCAACCCCCAGACTCTCCAGCCATCAGCGGCTCTGGTTTGGTCGCCCATCCCAGGGCATTCAGACAAAACATTTACGCCTCCTAAACAGTCCAGATGTTTCTTCTGCTCTTCACGTGCAGGATGGACTCATGGAGCCCAAATCCACCCATGTAAGTGGCTGCATAGCCACTGTTCTTGTAACCAACTTCTCCATCAGCCACTGCACCCCAGATCTCAGCGGTCCTTGCAGTGAATCCTCAGAGATCTTACCAGGACAAGGTCCTGCATTTGCTTAACAGCAGCCCGCAGGCCTCTCAGCACCATCCCCAGGTGTGAGGCCTGCTCCTCAGCTGCTGCTCAGAGCTGGCAGGAAGGAGACCGAGAAATGGGTCAACATTAGCCATGCATGTCCCAGAGGTGTCCTTTACCCCTCCCAGTTTGAGGCACCATCCCACAAATGGTGCACACTATAGCTGTGGCCTCCCATCAGCTATTCGGACTGTACCTGTCTATTTTAACTGCACATATTTCAAGGCAATCACTGAACACAGCTGAAGGTCTCTGCCCTGGTCTGAACCCTGGTATGGGTGGAGGTTTTCTGGGACATGGCATTAGTAATACTATGCTCTGCACAGGTCAGTCCACAAAGAGAATGCACAATGAACTCTTCATAGCAATCTGGAAAGCAGGGCATGAATCCCTCTATCCAGAGAAACCTCAGTCATGGTCTTCTAGCCCCTCCTCTGCAGTAGGAGGGTTTTCATCAAGCCCTTCATGTCCCATGTCAGCACCCAGACAGGTGACACATCACAGCCAGCTTTGAACCTTCTGGGTAGCCCTGGGTCCGGCACCAGCTCTCATGGTCCTAGACACCTCCCTCCCTGGGATAAGTAGCTCGGGCATTGCAGGAGCATTGCATGGGCCACAGTGGAGGAAAGTCTGTGTTAAAGTATATTGTAGCTTTGGAACCACTTCATTTTGCTTTTTCAAGAGCCTGACTTTGCTTTCTGGCCTAAACACACTGCTCTTTTTTTTTTTTTTTTTTTTTTTTTTTCTGCAGCAATGAAGATAAATGCCAATAAATCTTCTGCAGTCATTTCATGGGGCCAACAGTGATCTCAGCCCTGAAGCATTTCAGTATCCTTCACTCAATGTTACACCCTAAGGCCCTGATCCAGCAAATAACTTAGATGGGTCCACAGCCTCAAACACGTAAGTGCCTCCTTTAAAAGAGCTTGAATATTCCCTCTGAATTCAATGATGCCTCTGTGCTCAAATGTTTTACTGGATCAAGTCCTAAATAAGCAGTCTGCATGTAGGAGAAAGTGCTGCTAGTGCCAAAGTCCATTTTGCAATTCTTACAGGAGAACTCCTGGGGACCCAGGTGTCCTGCTGTTCTTTGTAGTTGTCTTTAACCAGCACACAGTCCAGTGGCACACACCTTTGTGGCACTTAGGGACATGGTTCAGCAGGTATGATGTTGAAAGTTTACGTTTGGACTTGATCTTGAAAGTCTTTTCCAATCGTAACAATTCTATAACTCTATGATCTCGTATGGGTGCCCGTTTGTCTGAGCAGGTCGAGGCAGGTGTGTTCTCCTCTCTTGCTCTCTCTTGCAAATACATCAAGGGTTTGAAAGCAGGTGATACTTCGTGTCCTCTTCCATGCAAGACCTCATTCCAACAAGCGACCCATTCTCTGGAGGCATGAAGACCTTCCTCAGATCTAGGGACTGAGTGGAAGTCCTTCCAGGATGCAGGATGCAGGTTGCAGGAAGTCCTGTCAGTCCTTCCAGGATGCAGTAAGTTCCGACTCTAGCCAGTTATCAGTCCCTGGTATTTGCTTGTCTGATGTCTTTAGCTCTCACGGGACCAGCCTGTAGGCAGCTCACTACCCTCATTTCTTCTCAGCACATCACCTTTAGCTGGCTCCATAGGTTGCTTTCATTGCTTCCTTTAATTCAGGCTACAGATCCACCATTCAGAGGACAGGTGTTAGACAGTTGGCCATCCTACAAACTAAAAGGGTCTGTTTTCAGTGAAGGGAATGATTCACCCATCAGAATATGCCACTCTGGGCTGCAGAGAGCAAAGCTACCATAGCATAGAGATGTGACATATAACCCCAGCACAATCTTCCATTAGTGACTCTCTGCCTTCCCCTATGCACCTTGCAGCAGGAAGGATTTTAGCCCGATGGCCATCGCAGGGATCCCTTGCCCTGGAGCGTCCACATTGGAGCCTGCACATGACTTCTCCTATTCCAGGGTATCTCTGTATTGTTCTGCGTGAGCTATCTATCTGCTCCACAATGTCCAAAGGAAAGAGTGCAGCGGGCTCAGCCTAGAGGCTCTTGAATGCAGAGGTTGTGAAGCACAGCTGTATACAGCAAGGATGTCTTTGAAGTTGAGGTATATATTTTAAGGACTAGGTAATCCAGTCAAATTGCTGGACTGAGCTGAATCACACCAGCATTGATGCATCACACGGGAGGGGTCGAAGCTGGAAACTGGGTTATCGATCTGCAGGAGATGGAGGACATCCAGCTCTGCTCAGCCACGAAACTCCCATTCCTCACCCTGCTCAGGAGTCAGCCTGGGGGAACAGGATTGGTCCCTTTATGAAGGGGCAAGTGCTGGGACTGGTCGAAAAACTATGAGAGGAGACTCTGTAGTTTGCAACTTCTAACCAAACCGAGGGCTGGGAAATGTTGTTCTACTTGAGGCACAGGGGGTCAATTTCTGCTGCCCAGGGTGGGCAATAAAAGCCCACTGGGTAGCAGTCCTTTCCTCTGCAGTAGGACAACCTACATGTCTCAAACAGCAGTTTTATGCTTCTGCTTGCCTTTCTGGGAGAGTGGTACCTACATCCTACATAATCTGCAAGGCAGGGATGCTCATGCCCTGACATGAGTTGCAAGGTCTTCAGTTAGCCTTGTTTTCAGACATTATTTTTGGCTACTCAGCATATGTGCGGGGTGGTCCTTGCTGAACAACTTGACCTTGTGCAGTACCATGAAAACAGACTGTTTCTAGCCATCCCAGACCAGGCTTTGTCAGCACTCTTATCAGAGAAAGAGGTTAGAAATTCCTCTGCTGCCAGAGCTGGTGCCAGGTCAAAACTCTTATCTTCTGCAGTCTCTGTGGAAGAAAGGAACATCCAGTGTGTTCAGGAGAAATGAAGAATTCATTGTCCTAGCTGATTCCAGTGAATCCTCATGGATTGGAATGGAGCCTAAAGAAATCGAAGGTAATTTATTTTTTACATCCCTAGAGCTTTTGATGTTAAAAACTCGTAATTGTTCCTTTACAGTGGTTCTCTTGTTCCAGTTTAAACAAGGACTCACATCATATACAAGTACCTGTTTGAAATGTAGCTATTACAAAATTTCCACCTTTGCAAAGTATCTGAGGAGTCCTGCTTTGAAAGTGACCGTGAGCAGTGCAGTCACTCAATTCCTCTGCATCCTGCATCCCAGTAAATTCATTTTACAATCCAGGACAGGCTGACATAGCTGAAGACATTTTTGCTAACTGAAATGTTGCTTTTCTGAAGGCAATGCCACAGGTGAGACACTGTGTGTCTCTGCAGTAGTTCCAGGAAAGAAGGATAGGGCAGTTGAGCCATGGATTTCAGCCCTCCTGATCTGCTCTGCAGAACCAAGCCATATGAGGCCAATACTGTTCTCCTCCCTCTCTATGCCTGTAGCTCACAACTCAGATTAGTTATGTTGACCTCATCCATCTTCTATAAGCACAGATCTATTTTCTAGAGTTCGGTCCAATCCTTAAGGCACACAGGGAATCAAATGCACAGACTATTTGTTGACTTTCCACTCAAAAACCTCCTCTCTGAAAGGGATCTTTCAGAGCAGAAACGAGCATTTCAGCAGAGACCAAGGCATCAGGTACAGAACATCTGAAAACAGATGGCAAACAGATGTTGCTGCTAAAATAGTAATGCTATTTGGTCTGCCTGAAGTTGCTTAGGTAACACTGAAACAAAACTCACCTTCGAAGGATTTGAGAATCGGCATCAGTAGAATATGAGAAAACGATCTGATGAAGCCTACACCCTGCAGACTCCCTCTAGAAGCCAGCAAGTCTGGTTTTCATTTCCAGAGTGAAGATATTGAGCAAGCTGGAAGCAGGGTTCAAGAGCAGCCCCTGGACAAAAAGTTCATCAAGTGGAAGAGAAGCAGTAAGCTTCAAAGACAAAGGCAGCAGTATCCGAAAGCAGCAAGCAGAGGGTGGTGGAGAGAGCAGATAGAGGATGATCTGAAATTATCTAGAGGAGTTAGGCTCAGTTCTCATCGGTCTAAGGTGGAGGTCCAAGTTGGAGCCACTCGGGAGCAATGTCTGCACCCTGGGATTGCTTAGGACTTCAGCAAGTCCTACTACAGTAGGACCTATACGGACACTCTTTAAAAGTGTCCAGAAAGGGTGCTCTGGGACTACACTGCACACTTCTGGGAGTGTGAATCCTAGAAGGATCTGCGTGCCCTGGCAGGCTTGAGTCCATAGTCTAAAGAGGTTTTAGGACTGACCAAAAATGGAAACTTGGAACCCCAACAGTGAATGTTGCTGCCAAAACAAAAAACCTGTTTGCCAAAGGTGTTCTGCCCGGTAGCTAACTCCAGCAGCCCCCATGCACTCCTCGGGTACCTTCAGCTGTGGTGGCTGAGCTTGCTCATGGCCAGCCTTATGTCAGTGCAGCAGCACCATGTGGGCTTCTGCTCTTGGCAGAGCCTTTCAGTCCCATCTGGCCCAGGGCCAATGCCAGGGGCGTTCTTGGAGCCTGGCACTTCTTCAAGCCCACAGGACTGAACCAAATGACAAAGGGATCCCCTTCTTTTGGTGCGGTGGCCATTCAGTGGCTCCTCCCACAGCCCTGGGCCATCCAGAAGGACCCATGGCATAGTGGCCAGGCAGCACATCTGCAAAACACATTTCAGTGAATATTGTATGTGAAAAACCTGAAGGTCCCTGAAGCAGGGGCCAGAATACACATCTCCATACTCTAATCACTAGACAGGAGTGCCCTTTGTCCAGGCCTCCTCAGGTTTTCAGTGGCTTAATTTATATATAGCTGAGAAATATCTACCCTCCATTCCTTCCAGTACATCAGCCAGTGTACTCTTCTGTGCATGGTCAATGTAAGCCTCCTCAGACAGGCAAAGAAATAATCTTGCAGATCCTGCTAAGTGCCTCAGTGTGCTGGCAAGGAGCTGTTCTCCTCCGTGTCCTGGTAGGAGAAGCTGGCACCAACACTGCAAACCCTCACTGAGGACAGACTCAGCACTCTCAGGACACCACATACCAGCATGGTCTGTCAGCAAGTTGAACTAGCTCCAAGCCAACCTGCTGTTGCTTGGTGTTGCATGGTCCAGCTCCTACCTCTCCAGCTGGGCTCCAGAGGAAGCTGTCCCTAGAAAAACAGCCCCACCATTTCCATGCGCTTCTTCAGGGTCAGGAAGAGCAGAGCTGAGCTCGTCTCCCCTCCATCAGGCCAACAGAGAGCACTCAGGAGCAAACCTTCAGGGACCTGGGCATGTCCTGCCACTTCTGACTCATCCCTCAGTGTCACCCAGTAGAGTAGGTGGCAATAAGAGTGCCCATCCCTTCCACACCCAGCCCTTTCAAAGAAGGATTACAGCACCTATGCCCTATAGATCTTATCCTGTGCATGTTCACTGTTGAGGGAATCCTGACACCGGCCAGGCAGTCGAAGGATGGGAAATGTTCGGCATTTAGAGCAATGTCATCCTCCAGCACGTTCAGAAGATGCCTGGGCATCCTGGTGACAGGAGTGCTGGAGGCAAGCCAAGGAGCCAGCGGGTGAGCCATCGACTCTCACACATTCCTGGCTAACACTCGTCCGCTGCTGGTTTTCCCCACCCACACACCAGCCCGCTGTGTAGCTATTGCAACACCAGAAAAGATCAGTGACTGCAAAAACAAGAGTGTGTGCAATGAAAATAGCCCCCGTGGTAGGAGATGGACTGAGAGGCAGAAGTCAAGCAGTCGGGGAAATGACTAAAACAGAAGCTCAGGCCATTTCTAAGAAGCATCCTGTAATAGACTGACTTCAGTTCCAAGATAGAAACTGCTCCCAGGGGGACCATGACTGTTGCAGAAGGGTCATGGCACGACCGGAGGGCTAGGGAAGCCATGCCCTTACATCAGCTTCACTTGTGTGCGTGAAGCCAGCTCTCCTCCTCCCCATGGCCACCCAGGCAAGCATCCTCCTGCCCCCGCAGCTCCAAAAACAGGGGATGGCCATGCTGAAAACAGCCCCCACCCTGCTCTGGTCATAGCTGTTTGGGGTTTTTTTCTACTCCTTATGTTTAGAAATGCATGTGGTATGTTGCCAGATCCTGTTCCTGAAGCTCCTCAGCCCCATCTGAGCAGACGGTCTTCCAGCTCAATACCCTCTAGGAGCTGCTGCAGCCACTGGACACTCTGCTGCTCTCCCAGGACTTGGCTGGAAGCCAGCAGAAGGTGTGGGTGGCCTGCACACAACTTGCTGCACCAGAGGACATGTTCAAGGTCTCTGCGCTGCCCCTAGTAAGATCTTTAAGTTGCAAGTAAGTAAGGGCTCAAAGACTACCACACTCATGGCACTGGCCTGGGTGAGCAGGGTGATGCCATGAGCAGCTGTGTGAGCTTGTGTGACAAGGGACAAAAATGCACTCAGTGCAGCACAGAAAGGACCAGGCAGCAGTATGGGGCTGGGGAGCCCCTTCAAGCTGAGCTGTCGCAGCTGGGAATCCGAGCTGCAGAGAACCAACCACTGGAAGGAGAAGAGGCTGCTCCCAAAAGGAGTGGATGTGATGGAGAGACCCCAGGGCGCTCTCTGAACACAGTCACTGGACCCCTACTCGTCACATCATCCACAACGCACAGCCCTGCAAGGAGGAAACCTGGGCAAAAGGGTGAATGATGGCAAAGAGTAGGACATGAGGAGTAGCTCCAGAGGTCTAGCTCTGCAACCATCTTCTGAAAAATTAGTCCTTAATGTTCTGTTTTCACCTTTGAGCCATCCTGTGAGATCCATTGCTGCTGACTGCTCCTAATGGGAGCACAATTCAGCCCTCCATGTGCAGCCTCCCCCTGGGTGAAGAATCCCCAGGGGCGGAGATGTCTTTGCACAAGATGTCTATAGTGACCAGAGAAGGCCCACAAGGAAGGAGACAGCCCCACCGCTCCAGAACAAGATGTGAAGGTCCTGCTAGTGCCTAGGGCCAGACTGGTGGCATGGTTGGCAGCTATCAATCCATCATCTGCCCTCGGCTTTCACCTCGCTTGGGATGCAGTGGGAGACTCAACCCCACTGTGACAACACACCACGTCCACACACAGCTCAAAGAGTGCGGGGCAATGCCGTATGCTAGCAGCTTCCTTAGTGTGGCAGCGCTTGGAGCAGGCACGTTCATTCCTCCCCCATGTGCTGGATCACCCAGCTTATCAAAAGATGTTGGAAAAAAATGAGCATAAACCGCCCGTCTCTCCAAAGGAAATAAAATGAAACCAGCCCAAGCAGCAAACACAGTTGGTGCTTTGGGGAGCATCACTTATGGCTTTTGAAGGTCTGGGGGTGGCAGCGCTTGGTCTCGGCTTTCCCCGAGCTAGTGCTGTGCTGCTGGTAGGCAGCCCTTCCCGGACACCTCTCCTGGGAAGGAACCGCTCACCGGGACAGGGAGCTGCAGGAGGGAGAACAGAGCAAGCTGAGACAGGCCAAGGAGTGAGTCCTGATAAGGCTCTCGGAGCAGGAAGACCCAATGCAGTGAAACTTGTCATCGCTTTGTGATTGATGAGAGCCAGCTCAGCTCTGCTGGCTGCATGTACACATCTGCTGAGATCAGTGGGGCCCTGATGCAAAAGCCCAGGCCAAAAAAAAAAAAAGGGAAAAAAAAAAAGAAAAAAAAATCATTGTTTTTAAAGGAAAAAAATGCCACACTTAGGAGCCACAGTGGCCCCAACCCAGGGTCCAGAGCATCAAGGACCTTTGGCAGAAACTCATCTTGACTCTTCTTTTTCAGAGGATTTCTGGCATCTAGTGACAAATGTGAATAAAACAGCACCTCACAAAGCCCCTTCCTTCCGAGTGGCCAGACTCCTCTGCAGCACCAGCGAGCGTCTCTCCAGGGCTGCTTCTAGAAGAACAGGGTCATGATGCTTGTAGCACCATGGCCACTCCAAGGTCCTTGCCCACGATGGCTCAGCCTAGAGCTCCGTGATGCATCTGATTTATGGCAGGCTTTGGAGATGCAGATCTTAGGATGGATCTTCATGGAGCAGTGTTGTGACTTGAACTGAGCAGTACCTGCCGCTGGAGAGATGTGTCAGCCCACGCAGGGCTCTGCAACGTCTCACACACACCAGCCAACGAAACACAAATGAGTGATTTTTGCCTTGTTTTATTTCCATTAACAACTGCAGTTATTTTAGGCGCTCCGTGCAATGGGGAATGTGTTTGCAGGGACCAGTGTGATCTGGGAGGAAAATAGACATGTTTTTCTTTAAAAAAAAAAAAAGGCAGTAACTTGACTGGGAAAACGCTGGACTTCTTTGTTTTTCTGGGATTTGTTTTTCTCTAACTGGCCAGTTTTCTGACAATCTGGAGCATTTCAGGTTTTTCCTAAATGAAGAGCAGCAGCCCTGCCAGGAGCTGTTACTGGGCCACAAGAGCTAAAAGTGGCAGTTGCACCAAAGATTTCCAAAAACCACAGCTGGAAATAACTGACTGCAGCCCTATAGAAACACCGCAGGAAAAGCTAAGATGGACCCTGCGTGCTCCTTTCCCATGGCTCTCTGCCTGGGTTTTTCCAGTTGCTCCATGTTGCAGAGAAACACATTCCTCCCCTGGCCCAGGGCACTTTGGGGGCTGAGCTGTGCTTCTAACATGTCCAGAAAATAATCTGCCCTTCACTGCCTCCTTCCACGGGAGTTTCACAGGAGGCTGATGGATGAGTGACTTGACTGACATCTCTTAGTGAGTCCCCACAGCTGCTGAGAATTGGGAAACAGCAAGATATTGATTTTGGAGGAGAGAAACGGAGCTCCAGACAACAGGAGACTTCTAGGTTGAGGTGCTTCAGAGAAGAACTGGGAACAAAGATAGGGCTTAGATTTACCAAATCTGTCTCTTTGCTTTCATCTGTAGTAAATTAAATGTGTCCAGGACCTTAAATGTGCTGAGGACATCCAACTCCGGGCAATTCAACTCTCCCACCAAAACACATCCCTGAGTGTGATGTGCCTGGAAGGAATGCTCCTGTGCCCAGACTGACTCCCAGAGCATGCCTGGGAAGTGATTGAAGATCCCGTCTGGCCTGAGAAGGAGTCACCCGAGGGGCCCTCCTGCCAGTCTAACCCTATGGGTAGTTACACCTCCATCCACTTCCAGTCAACCCTGCCTGAGCACCTGGAGTAGGGGTCAGGCTTTTGGGGCCAGACTTTATACATAGGTAATGCAATAGATTTACACCTCTTTGGCATATGCAGCTAGCACAGGAGGAATGGCCTCTGCTGCCTTTCTGATGCCCGCCAAGACTCCTGCACCAGGAAGGTTCTTGCAGCCAGTCCATGGCTTGAGGCTTGTGGAGGTACAAGGGTGCTGGTGTGATGCCATGCAATGGACCACCCATATCCTTTAGAAAACAACAGCAAAAATATCACAAGGAAAAAACCTGTGCCTTAAAATGGCTCCCTAAGGATGTGACATCAAGCAGGGAACGATTACAAAACAACAGAATGAAAATCGCCTGCCTGGCCGGAGGTAGTGTCCACCGGTGGGGGCTGTCTTGGCAGGCCTGGCTGCATGCGAATGGATTAGTTTTCAGAAGATGTCCCTGGTTCAGCTCCCTGGAATTGAGTCAGGGTGGGAAGGGGGTAGCAGAAGCTGATCCTGATGTACCCAAGTGTGGGATGAGCGAGGCATATTCTGGCACTGGGCACCTCCTGCAGGGATGTGAGCCAGTGGGACCTCTTGCTCTAAACATTTACAGCCAGACCCTGGGCACCTCTGAGCAGGGAAACCTTTGGCTCTCAGCTGTCTATGACTCAGATACCTGGCTGTAAAAGAGGGAAGGATTCAATTTGTGCCAGCATTCCTGCCACGTGTCCAACCACAATGTTCCCCACCAGTTCAGTCCTCACCCGCACACCAATAGATTTGGAGACAGGGCTGTGCAGATGGACTGTGCACAACAGCACCTAGGGGCACAGGAACTCCAGCAAGGACCAGAAGCTGCTCCCATGCAACAGATGCTGGAGAACCTACCACATGGGCCTCTGCCCCAGTGCCGTGTTACATCCGATGACTTAGCAGGTGTATCCCCTGGCCAACAGTGGTGCCTGCACAGGGGCAGGACGCGGTGTTCAGGGTCTGTTCACATGACACAAGCCATGTATGCGCTCTCAGGTGCTGCTCTTTCCATGTCTCAGGTGCTAGAGGAGGATTAGCCAAGGCACCCTTCAAGGAAACAGTGACCTGGTGAGCAGTTTGCACTCTGCTCTGCACCTGACACAAGCGACCTTGTTTTTGTTTATGCTTCCATAACAACCAGGCAAGGAATTGGACACTGGAACTGTGTTGTTTCTGTTTCATGGATAAAAATCCTACCTCAGAGCCCAGCCTGCTGCAGGGCATGTGTGATTGCGAATCACCGGTTCACCTGAAGGCCTCTAAGACGACCTACGGGCTGTATTTCCCTGTTATTTTTATCTCTGTGGCTAGGAGCAGGCCATATCTTTGCCCCTTTCTCTCTGTCCATGGTCACCAGTTCATGTTTGCTTGCAGCAAATCTGTCTTGGATCCCTAGGTCTGCTCTCTACAGCGGAGTCCCACCACCTTCTACAGCACCTCTTTGAATAAGACACTACAGGTGAGGTCTATCTCAGGAACCACTGTCCCTTCTGCTCCCAGGGTCCAGGCTTTCACCACTGCCTCATGAATCTACAGGCATCTTCCATATAGCCCAGCCCTGAAGTTAAAGCAGCTTGTGAGCCAAATAAACATCTTCCACTGGGCATCTTCCCTCCAGGAGATAGTTAGGACCTGAAGAACCTTAGCCAGAGAAAGCAAGGATTTTAAGCTTAGCAGTAAGACAAATATTCAATAGTCCTATCCAGGAAATGAAATCATGGAAGGGAGACAGGTCTCCAAGAGCAAAAACAATAGCTGAATTTCCAAAGCCCAGCTTCACCTAGCAAGGGAAGCTTTAGCCATTCCTAGAATCAGAGGCAGTTAATGGAGTAAGATGATAGTCCCAGAAGTCAGACCAATAATCCATGTTTTCAGACAGCTTTGCAATGAAAGGAGCATCCAGAAGGTCTCGCACCAGAG
The DNA here is from genome assembly GCF_059628265.1 of Tinamus guttatus. NCBI lineage: Eukaryota > Metazoa > Chordata > Aves > Tinamiformes > Tinamidae > Tinamus > Tinamus guttatus. The sequence goes on from NW_028288831.1 coordinate 3,161,357, forward strand.
GAGTGAAAGCACAGCACATAGCAGGCATGTGAGAAGACTCCTCTTACTGTCTGTTTGCTTATAACAGCCCAACATTTCGGTTATCAGTTTATCAGCAAAACTTTCTCTCACAGGCTGGGACTCGGAGCATCCTTCCTCATGACCTGGCAACCAGGCAGTGCTGGCAGGCTCTGGGGCAGAGCTGTCCATCAGCCACTCAGGTGGAAAAGATCACATTGCTCCACAATAGCTTCCCCAGCTAGGAGAGCTTTAGGCTCTCGGCAAACAGTGAATAGAGAATTACGACTTCTTCTTAATTAGGTTAAAGATCAAAGGCTTCAAAAGAAAGGAGTGGATCTGCATTTGGCTCAAGGCTACCAAAGGCATGGTAGATCCTCAGGCCAAGATTCTCCACTGTAAAGGTAGAGGGTTGCTCAAAAACCGAATTCTGGTCAGAAAGCTTGCAAAAAACAACCTTTTACACTTCTGTAGGTGTAATGGTCTTTAAAGCTAGACCCTGGAAAATATTTACGGTATTCGAGCACCTCTACAGTACACAGGCTGGCTGAAAGATAACAGAATCTCCTCTGTGAACTTGCATGGTCACTCTGGAAGCTGATTCCATAAATAGAAAGACATCTTTCAAGGGATCTTCTCTTGTCCAGATCCAGGAGCACTCAAAGTTCTTGGCATGGTCTGTGGTCACAAAGCAGCATGCCAGAACACCTCCTGCAGTGACAAATGGAGACATATATGATCTGGACAGCAGGAGTTTGTTTGAATGAGGAGATCTTCACTCTCCTTACCTGCCCATTGCCAAAAGATTGGCTCCATTCCAGTACTTTTCAGCATGTGCCCATTCCATGCTGGCTCTCCGCATAAATGGTCTTCAGGACCAAGAGTCTCATCAGCAGGGAAAGAGTTCCCTGTAGGAAAAGGTTAATGCTTGGTGTTCATGGTTCCCCAAAGAACTGGCTTGGCTCTGCACAGAGCAGCTTTGGGCATCTAAACTCATGGCAGTGGTGGAGTGGACAGAGAAATAGCACCTTCATGCACTCCCAAACCAATTCTCAGCAAATGGGTACCTGGGAGATGGAGAATGGAGTACCCAGGTAGAGAGACGTGCTCTAGCAGACAGTGCTCCTCTTCTTTGGCATACCTTGGGGAATGCATCTAAGTGAGAGCAATTCCATAATGAAACAGCCTACCAGGAGGCACCCACACAACAGGCAAGAGGACAGAATTGAAGAACGAGAGATGGCTGGGATCATGTGGGAGAGGCAACAACACTGGCCAGCAAGGGCTATCTCCCAGCACAGGCAGTAGCTGGAAGCTGACCAAGCTCTGCAGCAGCTTGGTCATCCCTAAGACAGTAACGGTGGCTACGTTTCCCACTGAAGTTTCACTCCTCTAAAATGCTCCTCTTCCCATCCTGGGCTCCCTGCTGCGCTTCAAGGGCTTTGTACCCTTGAAGAAGTGATGGATCAGCAAGGCCAGCTTTAGACCCCATGGACCTTATATTGATGTTCCTAAAGCTGCCCATCAGGCTTCTCATTGCACAGAAGAGAGGGAGGACAGAAATATGGGTTGCCTGCTGTGAAATCAGGCAGCAACTTCAAGGACTCCAGGTTGGGTCTGCAGCCTGGAACAGCCTGTATCAGCACAGTGGGCACAGAACATTATTTGCATCTGCTGTGAAGATGCAGCCTGATCTGACCCTCTGCTGGTGCGAGCTACATGTACAGAGGAGCTGTGCACTCTCTGGAAATAACCTCCCCAACATGTAAGCACCTGGCAGCCAGCGAGGACTGGTACAGCAGAACCCGCTATGCTCATTGCCGGCGTCAATTCCTCAGCTGTAATGAAGCTGCAGTAATGAGTGTGTCCATAGTTCTAATTAATGCTGTGCTAGTGCTTCAGGAGCTTCTATTTTATGACTTAGCCATTAAAGCTGGCACTCTATAGAAATGTGATTTGCAAGGACTCACGTTCTACCTCCTTCCTTTCTATTTATTTTCTAAAAGGAAGGGCGGGCTATATTAACTTATCAGACTTTCTACCTGTAACAACCTGTTGGTTCCCAAGAAACTTCCTTAAGCCAAGTGTTTGCATTCACATGGCAAACTGTGCCGAGCAATAGCTGCAAGAGCTACCCAATATCCTTGTCTCGTGTCTAATAGTTGTACAACTGGTGTTGCTCAGTCATTAAGTGGTTTTCATGTTTGTGGAGCCAAAACAGATCTTAAAAGGGAAAACATGGTAATCTGGGAATCAGAATTTTATAATCACATTGCTTAGAGAAATGACTTGCCTGATCAGTATCCTGCTAACAAGAGACAGGCTCAGCATCCCATCCTAGAACCCAGGCCAGGTCCTCGGTGCCAGTTTTTGGCACTCAGTACTTATCTTTTATCCAGATCCAAACAGTGTCAGAAGGTACAAGCTCTTCCCTCAGCTCAGACATTAACACGATATTCCTCTCCCAAAGCCAAGTGTTTTTTTTTTTTTTTAAGAAAAACACAGACTTCATCCTTGCCGATCCCGTGATGTCTTTGGACTGCTGCATTTCTATCTCACATCTCCCAGGGGCTCAGTGTCCAGGACCTGGAAAACATTACCTACGTCCACCAGCAAAGCAAGGGGGAGGCATCCTTGGAGGTCTCCAGTCCAGCTCTCTCTCAGACTAAGAAGATCACCAACACCCAAACTGTGAACTTATCTGGCTGAGCCTTGACCACCTCCAAAGATCGAGCCCCCCAGACCTTTCTGGGAACTTGTTCTCCACTGTATTAGCCTTGAACTTAAAATCTTTTCCTAATATCTAAGTGGAAGGTACCAAGATTGTCACAAACTATGGGGCTATTGCTCCTTATTTTGACACCTGGCACTACCAAGGTGCTACCAAGACTACTTGTCTCCATCACCTTTGTTGCAGTTCTTCCAAAGCTGTAGGATGTTGTTAGATCTTCCCTTAGCTTTCCCTTCCCCATACTAAACTAGTCATGTTGTCTCCATCTCTCCATGTGGGTCCTGTGCTTCAGGCCTCTGCATACCTTGATAGCTGGACCCTCTCCAATTTCTCCGTATCCTCTGGAGCTATTCAGAAGAGATGGGACACAAAATGAGACAGACTAACTCAAATGCCTGGGGTCAAGCACAGGAACGACATCAAAGAGCAGAACGATGTTTGTTTTGCTTTGTGGATCAGCCTTTCACGTCATTCCTTTCTATGCAGGGCCACTGATTCTCCCTGGGCCAAGAGCTTTGTCTGGCACTCCACGACCGGTCACTGCTGTCTCCAGACTTCTGGGAAGAGAGGGCTTCATCAGCTTGCGTTTGTGTAGAAACCATGCAGTTGGGTTTGGAAAAATAGACCTGCTGCACCAGCAAGCTGACGCACACTGTGCGTGGAACTTTCCATTAGAAACATGTGCATCCTTCTAAAATAATTAGCCTATTAGTTCAGGAAGGGACGAGAAATTACTTACAAATGGCTCCTATGCAAACACTGTGCCCCAGCTCCCCACCTGCGTCTGCTTGGCTCTTCCCCCCGCCTCCCTCTTCCTCACTCACTGCCAATCCATAAAGACTGGGAAGGAGGGTCCTGCATGTTTCCAAGGTGGGAATACAGTTCACCACCTCCGAGCCCATCTGTGCCCCCTGCCAAGCTGGGAGGCCCACGGGCCGTTTCCGAATCAAGGCCAGGGATGCTGGCGAGCTGCTGAAGCAGCTCAACGGGAGAGCAGGTCCCACGGGAGGCGTGTGGCCATTGGGAGCCCAGAAAGGAGACAGCAAAAAGGAGCTGAGCATCAGACAGACCTCAGTAAACATCACACTTTTTTTTTCCTAAGCAACTTTTCTAAATAAAAATGTTGAAATCTCCTACTGCTTCAGAAGCAGCTCCTGTGCTTCCAGGCACTACAGCTGTGTCACGTCCCTGGAAGATCTGCTTAGAAGCAAAGTATTTTTGCCATCCTCTTCTCCAGCACCTCTACAGTGGCTGAGAGTCAGCAGTATTTGCCTTCCTCCCCCAACATTGGGGAACGTGTGAGCTGGATGAGTGAAAAATGACCTAATGTGGAGAAGAATCAGAAAATGAGCAAGGAGATGGTCATAGCAACACTTCCCGAACGAGCTTGCTGCGCCCAGGGGACTGCAACCACCATTGGAGTTTCCTGTCCTGGCCGCGGCTCAGCTGCATTCATTCTATTTCCTTGACAGACATCATCCGAGTCTGACTCAAAGCTGGTTTTATTTTCACTTGAGAAGTGCTTTATTTTCTCCTTCTTTGCTCCCCCGGATTTTTGTAAGAGCCACAGTGCTGCTGCAGAGAGTTTTCCTAGGGCGGATGAAATCGCACAAAGGGCCACGGCAAGGCCCGTTTCCAGCTGCGCGTGCCCCAGGACCGTGTGGCGTTCAGAAGGACATGGGCCATCAGCGGCATCTCAAAAACCCCAAACCAGCCCTTTATCAAACCCGGTGGAAGCCAAAGTCCCCAAACAAAGCCCAGACCAGCACTGATTTGCAGCACGGCTGGGCAGGCTATTGAGGATGGGTGTCCTGAGCAGGAGCCTGGCCAGCTCCCGGGCACCTTGGACACCCAAATATGAGGGTCACATGCCCCCAGTAGTCTAAATAATTCTCTGTGTGTGATTAAGTGACTTGCATAGAAAATCAACTGCTTCACCAGGAAATTCTTGTGTCTGCAGCTCGATAGCTTGCTGTGGAGCTGTGTTTAGTCTGTGGATGTAAAGTAGGCTTGCTGCTATTCTGAAAATATTTGTCTCATCGGGGATCCAAAGAGATATTTTGCTCTGGAGAAAGCTATGTCTTTATTTTGGATAGATTTCTACTCTATAATGGGTGACTTAAAAGAAAAAAAGAAAACTAATAAAAGCTACAAATCACTGGAGTAGTTGAGGGCAGGGGGCACACCTGCTTGAATGCCAGAGTTTTGACTAATTTTGCAACCAGAGGGCAAGCTTTTGCGTTCCCAGCTGCCCGCCAGCTCTGGGACGAGGGTGGAAGGTCCGTGGGCACCGCGTGGCCAGGGCAGCACCGCCCCGAGCCCGGACGCTGCAGCTGCAGCCACCTCTTTGCAGGCAGATGAGACCTGATTTTGCACCCACTGCTCTTGGAGCAACGGGGGACACCCATGCTGGGCATTAGCTTCTTGCAGTTGGTTTGTGCTCACACATTTGCTGTCACCATCCTGTGGCGTCCTCCAAGCCCTCCTGGGGCTGCTTGCAGTTTCCAACATCCTTCACTCATGGGTGCCCAAGAAGATCATGCAGCTCCTCAGCATGGAAGGGACAAAGCTGCAGCTTCGGTGCCACCACGGAGGTTGTGCTGAGACTCACGCTGCTGCCGCTGGGCTAGCAGGGGGTACTGCTGGGCTGGCAGATCCCAATGAACACACCGAGTATTTGCACTCCCAGCCAAGCTTCCCTTCCCACCCCCAGCCCTGCCCCTCTTGGCAATCAGAGCACCTTCAAGCAAGCAAGGGTGATATTTGCAGAGTGACTCAAACCAACTTGAACTGCTGCTAATAAATTCTATTACAGCAATAACCCAATTTATACCGTTAATGCTGGGCTGTTTCTGTTTTGTCCAAGCAGAGCCCCCAGGTCACACTTTTTCTGCTTTTTCCATGCACTGGCACATCTGCTCCTCACAGGGACGGTCTCTGTGGCAGATCAGCAGTGTTTCTTCCAAGACATGCACCAGATCTTGCACTGTGTGTCTCAAAGCAGCTCCAGTCCCACTGCCTTCCCTGCTGGGCAGGTCCAGATAACTCAGGTGGCAGAGGCGAGCCAGGACTCAGGCTGGGAACAACTCGCAGGAGGGTTAGATGCTGCTGGGAGTCATTGCCCACAGCCCCAGGAGGAGATGCTGAATGTGGAGCTGAGGGCAAGAGAAGGTGTCAAGTGAAACCCTCTGGATGGGGAAGGAGAAGTGCCGAGGACTCCCTGACAGGGAATACCAGCGACCATCACCGTTGCGTCTCCACCATCGCGAAAACAGCAGCATCTGCTTCAGCGACCACGACTTGGCTCAGCCGCAGCGCTCAGTGGGTGCTGCAGTGCTGCTGTCCCCACAGGCAGGACCCTGCGGGACACCCACCACCCCTGGGTGCTGCGGTTCCCACAGGCAGGACCCTGCGGGACACCCACCACCCCTGGGTGCTGCGGTTCCCACAGGCAGGACCATGCGGGACACCCACCATCCCTGGGACCCTCCACGCAGTGCGGTCTGGCTCAGCGGAGCAGCACGGAGCCCCATGGAGCAGCAAGGAGCAGGGGGTCACGAGGGCTGCGGGAGCAGTGCTGAGCCCTACCCCGGGTAGGGGTCAGGGCCCTGCATGCCCCTTCCCAGGGCATCCTGCAGCCTGGGTGCTCCCAGGACAGGCTGGCTCTGCCCTGTGGCACTACCCAGAGATGCTGCCGCTGAGCTGAATCTGCAGGGCTGGCTGCAGGGCAGGCACCAGCCCTGTCAGCATGATGCTGAAGCCCAAATCCTACCAGCTGCCACAGAAAAAAGATTTCCTTGGCTCCCATCAGCCTCAAGCAGGGCTGCTAAAGCTCCTGGGGGACTAACACCAGGTCCTTGACCACCACAAAAAAAAAAACAGTCGGAGCCCCTGGTGCTGCAATGGGCCCTGGAGCCAGCTGGGCCTGCAAAGGGCTGGTGCTGGGCTCGTAGGGAAGCTGTTGGCCACCACAAGACTAAACAGCTCCTAGGGGCTCAGCTTGGAGGCCAACCACCAGCCTCAGGCCACGCCAACATCCTAGTTGGTGGCGCAGGCACCACTACAGCCTCTAGGCAACCCGCTATGGGGTCCCATCAGCTCTGCTTTAGCTTCCCCACCTCACCATCACCCTCGAGGGTTACGGGATGGGAGAGGGGGGCAACACAGCCAGGTCCCCGAAACAGACCATGTCTGACAGCCTTTCCCCATGAGCCACGATGGGCCGGGCTTGCCATGGAGGTCTGTGGCCAGCACACAGGGACAAGGATGCTCCTGGGTGTAGGCAACAGAGCCCCATGATGGACCCTGAAACATCACAACTGCTGAACACAATAGGAGCAGCCTTTGCAAAGACAGTGAAGAAGAACACACTGATTTAACCCAAGTGCTTTCTTTGCCAGGGTAGCCAGGGCCCCGCTACGCCAGGTGGCCAGGAAAACTCAGAAGAGCAGTACTGGGTTTCTGCTGCTTCCTTCCTCGGTCCAGTTTGGATCAGTCCGCAGAGGAACTACAAAATACGCAGATCCCTCCAGTTTCTGGCAGTTTCCACATTCAGAGGTTTATGTCCTGCTGTGTTCAAATACTACCTGTGGGAGCAGGCCTGGGAGTCTATTCTGGGAAAAGCTTTCCATGCGACTATAGTGCTACACCCATGCCTGGCCCTGGCTCTTAGCCTTGGAGCACCTGCACTTCTTCACTTCTTCACTACTTCACTGCAGAACAAAGCTCTGAGATTCATGGCACGGCATTTTTCCACCTTTAGCTACACAACCACATAGTGCTACACACCTCCACAAAGCAGGGGAAGCCCAGCTCTGCCAGGGCCAAGTTGCCCGGAGAAACATACCACCAAGAAAAGGCAGGTACAAGAAATTATATTCTCCTTTTATTTACCTATGACCATGACAATGTATTTTTGCTAGCTTCAGAGATGCTTTGCACTGTAAACTCAGCACCTGGGCGCACGCAGTCTGTCCAGCTTGGCCAGGTTCAGCAATAACCCATGTTTCTCCAAACACAGCATCGTTATCCAGAGTAGCGAGAGCATCTGATTCACAGCGCTGCTTATCTACACCATCAAACCCTCTGTCGTCAGGGAATGATATATACACCCAGGCTCCCCCAGCGGCCTGCTGCTAGGGAACACGCCATTTGTCAGATAAAACCTGCAAACTTAGAAAATTTTGTACGCACTCTTAAAAGAGGAGGCATCCGTTCCGCTGGAGAACTCCGCCGAGACACACACAAATATTGCACTTGTAATTTCAGACCGGGGAAGGACACAAGGATTTCCTATTACACAGCAACGCGTCCAGCTCTAAGGAGGTCAATAAATAAACCAGGAGGTGAGGGATGGGAGCAGGAAGCGGTTTGATTGCACACCTCCAGCGCAGGGGGACGATCCGGCTTTCGCTGCTCCCCGGGGTGACTCGCCGCAAGCGAAGGAAGCGCCGGGCTCCTGTGAGAGAGCTGCGACAGGGAGCACGGGAGCCAGGCCAGCGAGGCTCTCGCTGGCACGGGGGAGCACAGCAGCCTTGGTGACGTGGGACTGGTCCAGTTCACAAGTCTTATGTCCAGGGAAGATGTTCACGGTGGTGCTGTGTTCCCCTTGCCGGAGCCCTGCACAAAAGTCCTCCTTTTCCTCACCAGGTCAGGATCACTCGCCGCCTTCCAGAAGCGCGCGCAGCTCAGGTGTGTGCTTCACAGTAGTCTTGTGGGAGCTTTCCTCCTGGCTAAAATCCACACCAGAGCCACCGCAAAGGCGTCGTACCAGCGATGGTGAGATGGGGACGATAGAGCAGTACCAGACTGCTTGGTTGGTGGGTCCCCTCGGCCTCACGCTCCGTGCCTTTGCCTGCCTCATGCCCGGCTGCTGCAGGAATATGGCTTGGGGGCATGAACGCCAGCAAGAAGGCAAGCTCCTGCCATCTCCCGGGAAGGCCACCACCACCCGATTTCATGTAAACACACAGTTCCCACTCTGCTCCGAGAGAGTCCTTGGGTCTACAGCGGGGAGCTGGCTTTCTTCTGGTTAATTATGTCTAAGTACAAATCAGAGCGGAGGAAGCGGGGGTAGGAGTCCTTCTCCATGAGCCCATAAATTCTCTTCTGAGCGAGGTCAAAGCAGCTGCGGGTGATGTTCTGCAGGTTTTCCTTGGTGTGCTCCCGTGTGTAGGAGTCCAGGTTCACCTGTAGGGAACACAGACCAGCCTGGTGAGCAGTTTCCTGGGCTGCCACCAAGGCCCGGGCACGCGGCCAGCTGCCTATCATAGACACTTGCTGGCAGAGGCCTGATGAAAAATAGCTTTGGGAAGAAATTCTTTTAAAAAAGCAAGTGTGAGTTACAGACAGCTGTCCCACCCCGTGCACGCTGAGCTCACGCTCTGCAGGGCCGCTGCACCAACCCGTGCCACACCAGCACCTCCATCCATCAAGGAGGACTTGCCAGGGAGATCCTGCTCCTGCCTGCAGGACAGGAGGTGCCAGCAAAGGCACCATGAGGCTTAGCTGATCCAAACCACTCTCAGTAACACGTGCACACAGGTCTAGGCCTGTTGGGATAGGACCATGGTGTAGTCTCAGAACGGCACGAGAGCTGAGCGTCCCTGCTGTGCCTCCCAAGCCCTGAGGGACCTCACGATGGCTGAGGCCCAGTGGCTTCCCTCACCTCCTTGCAGGACTGGATGGCGATGTACTCTGCAAAGATCTTCTTGGCTTTGGACACCATCTTGGACTGCGACTTGATCTTTTTGTACTCTTCACATGCCAGCCAGAACTCCAGGTTCTCCTCGCTGAACTCGGTGCGCAGGAAGGCCCTGAAGGCTGCTAGCCCATCTGCAGAACAGGCACATAGCTCCAATCCCAGCTCACGGGAGCAGCCTCTGCTGGGCCACCCTGGAAAGCTACAACCTAAAACACTTCCCTCTACCTTCTCCTAGAAGTTCCTGGTGAGCCCAAGGCTGACCTTGGCTTCTCAAGGCACCACACACAGAGGAAAAAGGCAGCCTCATCACTAGCTCTCTTGTGCCCCCCAAATACTGGACAAGATTAAAATAGGAAATCCCAGCTTTATGCATGCTCCCATCCCAATATTTCCCTGCTGGAAAACAGAAGAGGAAGAAGGGGGGAACACTCACACTTGTGAAGCAGCAGTTTCTCCAGAGACTCCCCCCATTTGAGAGCTTCCTCCGGCGTTGGCCTGTGAGAGACAAGGGGTGCATGTTGGCATGGCAAAGCAGTGAGACCAGCAGGAGGAAAATCCAATATAAACAGGGCTCTGCGAGCAGCCAAGCTGTTTAGGG